>NW_027527551.1:6017483-6111227 GCF_008692635.1 Crocuta crocuta | reverse complement strand
CAGGCTAATTTAAATGTATGGTAAAAAAAAAAAAGTACCAGCATGTTAACTTTATTACGATTTGTATTACTTTCTCTGTAGTTCCTAATGGACTTAATTATGGACTCTGGATATTTGCACTTATGTACTTGATACTGAATGCATAAATAAATGTTACTAAATGTAAAACCTTCTCCCTCTCTTCTTGTGATCTTACGAGCAAATGTAAAAGTTCTAAGCTAGAATCTTCTGAGGACAGGCCGAGAAGCCTGAGGCCAAGAGCTCACTTTATTCCTGTCTTCAGGACCGCGTGGTCCAACTTCAACTCAGTATATGGCTCCTTTGGGTTCTTTATAGAAGTCACTACAAAGTAGTAAAACTGGAAAACACTCTTCATGTACTCTGTGGGACTGATGTAGTTATTTTAAGTAGTTTTTTTTTTTTTTACATAAGTCCTTCTATAAATAATCTTCTTATAATAATATGCAACAATACATTTGCTAGGAAGTCACTCTTTTGGTAACTATTTCTTGAGCACCTACTGGGTACCAAGCACTGAGAAGAGGGCTATGAATTAGAGAGACGACAGTTCCTGCCATCACCAAGACAGATCTTCTAACGATTGCTTTCTGCTTTTCATAAAAATCCACTTGCACACTTTTATTTCACTGTTAGGATCCAGAGTCAAAATGATGAGCAAGAAGTAGATGAAATAGTAGCAGTGAGAGAAATAAAAGTAGTGGGAGAAAAAAGGAACAGTAACTTACAAAAAGCCGCCTTTGACCAGTTTTACGCTTGGCCTCCATAAGCACTTACGGAGGTACCCTTCTGTACAAAGTGGTGTGACGACCATAATGGCAACTGGACACTGTGTCAACAGCCACTATGGGGGGGATGGGAGGCGGCCATGGGAAAAGTGCTAACTAAATAAAAGGCGGCATGAAATTAGAGCTGGCTTCTAAGACTGGAGCAACAGAGAGGAGGTGAGCTTTGCGGCTGGATCCTGGTATGGCTTTTTCCAGATGGGAGAAGGTGGTTCAACCCAGTACAAAGAAAGAACATCACCTAAGATGCTAAGTCATGGAAGTACATGGCATATGCCGAGGATGGTAAGTGACAAGCTCAACTGGGTTGTAAGGTGGTTGGGGTGAGGATGAAAGGCTGTGTTGAGACCACTAGGAAGAAACTTGAATGCTAAGGAGTTTGAGCTTTAATTTTTAGATCTCAGAGAATCACATGAACACACTGAGGGTGCAGGAGACTGGAGAGTAGAAGACTATGGGAGCCAATTGTAACATAACTAACAGCAAACCAATGACTCGGGCTCTACTAAGGCAGCTACATTGAGAATTTAAGGGAGAAATTCACCTGTCTTGATCCTTTCTATAAGCCCAACATGCCAAGCATCCACTGTGCCCGGAGGAGCCGCTAGGAGATGATGTGGAGGGAAATGGGATCAGAGTCGGTGATTGATTGACTAGATGTGGGGGTTCAATACCAAGGCTACCCCTGACCCTCCTCAAATTTTGCAGCTCACTTGCCTCGCCCTAGCCCAGCTCTGTCTAAGACTCGCTGTTCAGGAGAACACAATACCATTTTTCAGGATAGAAATCCCAGAAGACCTGGTATGGGGGAGGACGATAATAAGTGGGTTTGGTGCCTGCCATTCTTTATGATTACTAGATACAGAAGAGGATCTTTTTTTTCCATGTATGCTTTCCAATCTCTAACCCTTTGAGATGAAGTTTCCTATTAATGGCTTTACTGTGTAGAATTAACCTCCCCTCTTCATATACATTTGCAGCATCTTCCTTCCTCCTGTTAGCCCAGAATTCCTTTCTTTTTTTTTTAATTTTTTTTAATGTTTTATTTATTTCTAGGAGAGAGAGAGAGAGAGACAGCGTGAGCAGGGGAGGGTCAGAGAGAGAGGGAGTCACAGACTGAAACAGGCTCCAGGCTCTGAGCTGGCAGTCAGCACAGAGCCCGACGCGGGGCCCGAACCCACGAACCGCGAGATCATGACCTAAGCGAAAGTCGGACGCTTAACCAACTAAGCCACCCAGGCGCCCCCCAGAATTCCTTTCATAAGCAGCCGTGCATCACGAGGATCTAAGGAGGAATTCCATTTGCTGGCAGGGGTGGAGAACGTTTCCTGAGGAAACCCCTGTCTTTACAAAGTGGTAAGTATGAACATACATTTTTACCAAATGGAGCGTGGGGCACATAATGTCAGTCAACATGATATTCGAGACGATGGATATAACGTGAGGACCCAATGAACAGGTAGAAAGAAGACCAAGAACAGGATCTCCCAGGGACCCAGTGTGAGTGAGGTCATCGTGAAAGCCTTGCACAGCACAAAATTTTTACAACCTGTGAATGAGCCAAACAAGCACAGGGTAGAGAGACACAGTAGCTGTGGGACGATTTATGGATCATGTCAGGAGTAAGGGGAGTAGAACAGATCATACATCCTCTGCTCTTTCCCCACCTATGTTAGTTTTCTGGGGTTGCTCTAACAAAATGCCAAAAACTGGGTGACCTAAAGCAATAGAAATTTACTCCCTCATTGTTCTGGGGGCTAGAAGTCTGAAGCCAAAGTGTTGGCAGGGCCATGTTCTCTCTGGTCGCTCTAGGGGGGAATCCTTCCTTATCTCTGCCAGCTTCTGGCGGTTGCCAGCAATGCATGGTGCTCCTTGGCTTCTAGATACATCAGTCCAGGCACATGGCCATCTCCTCCCTGTGTGTCTTCACATGATTTCCCCTCAGTATCCAGATTTCCTCTTTTCATAAGGATAGCAGTCATGGTGGATTAGGGTGCACCTTCATGACCTCACTTTAATATGATTATAAAAGACCCTATTTTCCAAATAAGGTCATATTCTGAGGTACTGGGGTTCGGGACTTCAAGGTCTCTTTTCGGCAGGACACAATTCAACCCTTCCCAGCACCCCGGGCCTCACAATGGCCCTTATGCCTTTGTGAAGACTTCCTCCTGTGTAGAGCCCAGATCTATTTCTCCACTTGTTCCCCACTAGGGAATTACTGCTGAAAAGAAGTGGACTGGCTTCTTTCTTACTCAAAGGTACTTGAGTGTGGCTGACTGCTGGGCCTCACTTCACTACTCCAGAGTTCCGGTAATCACCACACTGTTCTTGAAGAGAGCTCCCAGCACCCAAATGTTGGCACTCTCATTAGAGTATAGAGAAGAGGTAGGGGACGTAAAAGAGCCACCACCGGTGTTTTGGTGTTAGCCAATGGAGTAGTGGTTCAGTGCTCTGCTGATCCAGGCAAAGGGCCATTTGCCTTCAGATTCCAGCCTGCTTCTCTACTGCTTTATCCTGGGCACCATCTTCAAGCTCCTAAAAATGATTTTTTTTTCCTTTTTGATACATTCCATATTACGGAATTACCTCACTTGTTCTTTGATGAATAAATTGAAATGAATTCTTTTGTGTCCTAGGCCACAGTTACCTGCCAAAGGAATTCTACTAGAATGAGCTCCTTCTGGCTGTTAAAGAGGGATTTTCAAGTAGAAATGAAAGGACACGAAACAGCACTACAAGAGACTCAAGTATGAAACTCATTGCTAAAGTAGACTTTAAGTCAAAAACTGTATTTAGAGACAAGGTCATTATATAATAATGAAAGGGCCAATTTAACAGGAACGTATAACAATTGTAACAATATATGCATCCAGTATCAGAACATCTAAACATGTAAGACAAATGTTGACAGATCTGAAAGTATAAACTGACAACAAACAATAATAGTACGAGACTTCAACACCCCACAGTCAATAATGGACAGAACATCCAGACAGAAAGATTGAAAGAACCAAGGGACTTAAACAGCAAATACTAGAGGCCAAATAGACCCAACAGACATATACAGAACCTTTCACCCAACAGCAGGAGAATACACAATCTTGTCAAGTGCATATGGAACATTCTCCATTGTAGATCACATATTAGCTGACAAAACAAGTGCTAACAAACTTAAGATAAAAATTATATCGTGTATCAATTCTGACCACAATGGGAGGAATCTAGAAATCCTTAAAAGCAAGAAAATGGGAAAATTCACAAATATGTGGGAATTAAATAATACACTCCTGAACAATCACTGGGTCAAAGAGGAAATCAAAAGGGAATTTAAGGGGCGCCTGGGTGGCTCAGTCAGTTAAGCATCTGACTTCAGCTTGGGCCATGATCTCACAGTTTATAGGTTCAAGCCCCGCATCATGGGAATCTATCACAGTATAAATCTCTTTTGTTTTTATGTTTTATTTATTTATGAGAGAGAGAGGGAGACAGACAGACAGCATGAGCAGGGGAGGGTGAGAGAAAGAGAGGGAGATACAGAATCCTAAACAGTCTCCAGGCTCTGAGCTAGCTGTCAACACAGAACCTGACGCAGGGCTCAAACCCACGAACTGTGAGATCACGACCTGAGCCGAAGTTGGACGCTCAACCAACTGAGCCACCCAGGCGCCCCCGCTCTATTAATCTCTTGATGACAAATTGATCCCGTCTTCCTTTTTGCTTAATGGAATGTAGCCCATGGCTTTTGTTTCCGCTAAGTGGGAGAAAACAACTTTAAAATCATGGTTAAGTAAGAGTTACCATTTTTAAATAATAATTGAGTAATAATTTAGGTATAATAAAATTAACTTAGAACCAAACTTTAACTGTGTACAATTCAATCTGGTGATTCAAGATGTCCTTCAGTGTCTTGTAAAAGTAATGATCATTAATGTCATCATGGATGTCAGTTCTTGCCCTACTGGCCTAGATATAAAAGTATGAGACCCTGAGGAAGTTGCCTTTTTCCTCTAGTATTTTTTTCCTAATAAATCCTGACCTGCAGAAGATTGTGAATTATATATTTTTAAAAATTCTAAATATGGACTCTTTCCTATTATCCATTTAAATAATATCTTAAGCATCTTTTTTGTGTGATTACAGTGCTAGGTGCTCCAAGAGATTTAAAGAGGAGTAAAACACAAGTTCTTGCTTTTAAAGAGTTCTTAGTATAGAGGTAATAGCAACAACTAAATTTACGGAGTGGCTTATTTTATTCCAGGCATTGTTTTAAACACTTTATATTAATTCTCATGAGTACCTTACATTGAAGGCCCTGTTTTACAGATGAGAAAATTAAGGCAGAAGCGTTACAAAGCTATTTAGTAATAAGATATTATGGAAAAAACTATAAGACCACTCGGTCTAGGATAATTGCCGTCCATGAGAAGTTTGAACAAAGTGCTTTGGAGGCTCTGAGATTATTGAGATCAAGGAAGAATTTATGTTGGGATCAAGGAAGAATTTATGAATGAGACAGCTTTGAGATGGGCTGGCATCTCCGTAGGCAGAGAAGCCACCTGCAACGCAGACTTTAATTTTGAACAGGTCAACTTTGACATGCTGCAGCACAGCCGGATGAGGGTGTTGAGTCTACAAGACTAGTAGTTGCGGGAGAGTTTGGGCGAGAGATACAGGCTGAGAGTTACTGGTGTAGATTCAGTTCTGTAGAGGAAGGAGTGTAGAGAGCATGGAGAGAAGACCAAGGATGGAGCCCAGGCAGAACACCCCCTTGTAGCAAACAGGAGGAAGAAGATGAGAAGCAAAGAGGGAATAGTCAGAACCAATTAGGAAGTGAGTTTCTAGAGGTCTGGGGAAAGTGCGTAATGATATTGAGTCCTTCAGGAAAGAAGATGGGTAGGAATGGGGCTTGAGGAAAGGTCCTTAGAAGATGACGAGGCAGGGGTGCCGGGGTGGCTCAGTGGGTTGAGCATCCGACTTTGGCTCGGGTCATGATCTTGCAGTTCATGGGTCCGAGCCCCATGTCAGGCTCTGTGCCTTCAGCTAGCTCAGAGCCTGGAGCCTGTCTTTGGATTCTGTCTCTCCCTCTCTCTCTCTGTCCCTCCCCTGCTCGCACTGTCTCTCTCTCCCTCTCTCTCTCTCTCTCTCTCTCTCTCTCTCAAAAAATAAATAAAACATAAAAAAATTTAAAAACAGAAGGTGAGGAGGCAATTCAGAATTCAGGGTGAAGGGATGCACGACCGCCCAGATGTCGACCACACTTTCAAGGAGTTTGGCAATGACGGGAAGCAGAGAGGGAGGTTTAGTAAGATGCCTGGGCAAGAGTTCTGATGAACACATGAGCTGAGGGGGAGCTGATTGAGAAAGGTCCTTGAGGGGGTGGGAAGGAATGGGATTGAAAGCTGAAATGACTTACTTATATTTTTATTTTCCAAATGAATCTGGAAAATCTCAGCTGCAGCCTTATATGGAAAGAACAGTCAGCCAGTATTATCTGACATTTTCTAAATTTGCTAAAGACAAAAAAGAGAGAGAAGACAGATTTTTTTCAAATGGAGAGCTTACCTACTCCAGTGATCTTTACTGAATCATCTTCAGATGAATCACCATCTCTAAAACACTTTTTAAAAATAATTAAATTGGGGTGCCTGGGTGGCTCAGTCAGTTAAGCAACCAACTTTGGCTCAGGTCCTGATTTCACGGTCTGTGAATTCAAGCCCTGGGTCGGGCTCTGTGCTGACAGCTCAGAGCCTGGAGCCTGCTTTGGATTCTATGTCTCCCTCTCTCTCTGTCCCTCCTCTGCTCATGCCTCTGTCTCTCTCTCTCTCAAAAGTAAATAAACGTAAAAAAATTTTTGTAACTTTTTTTCTAAAACTTAAATAGATTAAAATAAGGAAAATAAGAATACTGCTACTTAACGATCTTGAGTGTTGAAAATATCTACAAAAAAATGCTAACTGAGCACGAACAATCATCACTGCTACCTTTCTAAGAGTTTTTAAATGTTTTTTTAATGTTTACTTATTTTTAGGACAGAGAGAGAGAGTAGGAAAGGGGCAGAGAGCGAAGGAGAGAGAATCTGAAGCAGGCTCCACACTGTCAGCACAGACCCCAACATGGGTCTCAAACCCCCAAACTGTGAGATTGACCTGAGCCAAAATCAAGAGTCGGTTACTTAACTGACTGAGCCACCCAGGCACCTCAATCCTTGGTACCTTTCTAAATGAGGATGCCACCTGAATCATCAGTGACTTAAGATAATAATAAAGACGTTCTTGCTAAATATGACATTGTTGTTTCAGGCCCAATTTAATTTCTAATTATTCTTCAGATGCTCACTTGAAAATATCACAAAGCCTGTAATTAATAATGACATTCTGTCTACCAAAAAATGTTACCTTAGGCAGAAACAAACCGAACTACCAAGCAGCTGCCAGCAGGGAGCAGCTTAATCTGTTCTCCGTCAACATTCTCCCAGCAGCATGACTGGAAGCATAAAATCCAAACTCCTGCGCTTAGAATTCAAGGCCCTTTGCAGTGAAATCACAACCCAGATTTTTGGCGGGGCTCCTGCTTCCCCTCTCCATGCACCCCATGCTCATCGGCCACACTCCATGACTCTGCTGACATCCTGAGCCCAGTGCCAGCCCCCTGCCCTGGTTGGGTAGTCACAAGGCAGCTCTGGGAGAGCTGAAGGTGTCTCAGATCTTGAGTCGGAAGGATTATTCTGTCATTGTCCCAAGGTTATCCCCAAGATGATTGACTCTCATCTCGGTGGGATTTTCTGAAAAATAAGACAATCATAATAACCGCCCAGGAGAATTATAAAGACTACATAACTCATGGCACCAGTTATAAACTGCACATTTTGTAAAAGCACAAAATGCTCTGGAGGTGTGATGCCACACAGCACCATACAGGGATTACACCTGGTCATGAACTGTACTTCAAAGGCTACCCTTTACCCCTAACTTCAGGGCCATTTTCTTGAGAACAGGTGCCAGATCTTATCCATGTGTTTAGTCAAAGCACTGGTAGAGTGTTGGTATGCGACCATGCCCAGCTGATCTGGATTCATCAGGGAAAGTAAACCAGGAATAACAAAAGGAAAGGTGGATCTTGTGAGATGGACAGCTGACATCTCCAGATTGCTACCTCTATTCTCTCCCCTTCCTCTTCATCTTCCACTTTACTTTTTTCGTGTTCTCTCTCTCCGAACCCTGATTTTCCTTCACTAAGAGAGTAACGAGAGAAGCCTGACTCCTGCTCCTCATGGCTTAGGTCTCCATTCCTAGGAGAAGCCCTCCCTGATGCCACCTATAGGCCTCTGTTGTATGTGCTCAGCGTTCGCACAATGTCCAGCACACAGCAAGCACACAACCAACATGTGAACCAGTGAGTCAGATGCTGACACATGTGTGCCCATGGCTTTCTCTGGTGCCCGGCAGGCTCCTTCCGTTTGTGCCAATGTTTGGCCTCAAAACCCTCCCTAACTGAGCACTCCCGGCAGTCACTGCCATCCAGCAGAACGACATGGAAACAGAACCAAGTTCCCACCTCTGGGACAGCAACTTTTGATTTAATTACAATTGAATTAATTTTCACTAATGGTTGAATGACCAAGAGGTTTAAGGAAGGTGAGGGATACAGAGAGGACATTAGCATTTGTATTTCAGAAGAAATGTTTTTTATTTTCTGTTTAGTAGAAGGAAAAGATAGGAAGTAGCATGGGGTCTGTGGTAAGGACAGCATTATTCTGCTTAAGCTTCATAATCCTGGTGTGTAAAATCCCATTTTTCAAATGCAGAGTGGAGATTAAGAGGTTAAACTACCTAAGCCAATTTAAAACCACTAGCAAATGATGCCATCACTATTTGATCCAAATCTGTCTAGCCCTAAGAAATTGCCAATGATGGGGGCACCTGGGTAGCCCAGTCGGTTGGGCAGCCGACTTCGGCTCAGGTCATGATCTCACGGTTTGTGGGTTCGGGCCCCGCTTTGGGCTCTATGCTGGCAGCTAGCTCAGAGCCTGGAGCCTGCTTCAGATTCTGTGTCTCCCTCTCTCTCTGACCCTCCCCTGCTCACGCTGTCTCTCTCCCTCTTGTAAATAAATAAAAAACATTTTTAAAAACTTAAAAAAAAAAAGAAATTGCCGATGATGGATGAAAACAAGTAGTCGAGAGACAAAGTTGGAAATGAGAACTTTTTTTTAATTAAAAAAACTTTTTTAATGTTTATCATTGAGACAGAGAGAAACAGAGCATGAGGGGGGGAGGGGGGGCAGAGAGAGAGAGGGAGACACAGAATCTGAAGCAGGCTCCAGGCTCTGGGCTGTCAGCACAGAGCCCGACGTGGGGCTCAAACCCACAAACCGTGAGATCATGACCTGAGCTGAAGTCGGACGTTCAACCGACTGAGCCACCCAGGCGCCCCTGGAGAACTCTTCTTTTAAAAAAATATTTATTTATTTTGAGACAGAGAGAGTGAGAGAATGCAAATGCAAGTGGCAGAGGGGCAGAGAGAGGGAGCAAGAGGATCCCAAGCATCCCTGATGTTAGTGCATAACCCAAGGTGACGCTTGACCCCACGAACCACAGGATTATGACCTGAGCCAAAATCAAGAGTCAGACATTCAACCGACTGAGCCACCCAGGTGCCCCTGAAAAGAAGAACTCTTAATCACCTGTTGTTCCAAACACCAACATGGTCTACCCTCCCTGGAAATGCCTTGCTTCCCTGGTTTGGCATAATCCATCAGGGGGCACCAATCCATCTGTTTGCTTCTCTAACAATCTGGCATTAACTAGTGGACTTGCTCTTCCTGCCATTTTGCCACAAATGATTGTGTGATGGAGTCACTGAAGCTGAGAATTATAACCTAACTTCGAGACAAGCACTTTAGAAGCTGCAAGAAGCCCAAGGGGTAGGGAATCTTTGTTTAATGTATCACCATCTTTAAATGTATCTTTAAAATGTATAACTTCTTTAAATGTTCTTTCAATATGTTTCTTGGGATTTTTCTTTTCTTTTATGAAGTGCCTGTTCATGTTGCTTGCCCAGATTTCTGTTTGGGAGTTAATAAATTTCCTTTCAAAAAGGATGATTTGGGTTTTGTAAAGGTCATCCCACATGGAAGGAACTATGAGTCCAAGTACAAGCTGGAAATACCTCAGAAAGCATGTTCAGGAAAAAGAATGATTAGGAACAAGAAGGGAAATAGACATAAAATGTCATAAAATCTAAAACAAATCTAGTAATGGGGGACACTGAATGTCCCCTAGAGATTGTCCTCATTCATAGACAGTGGGAGCAATGTGGTCCAAATGAGGTAGTAGAAAGAATATTCTGGTAACAGCATAAAGGTTGGCTTGGGATGGTCCAGTCTAGGTAGCTCAAGAAGAGAGAAATTTAGGGTGCCTAGGTGGCTCAGCCATTAAGCATGTGACTTCAGCTCAGGTCATGACTCACAGTTTATGAGTTTGAGTCCCACATCAGGTGAGCTCATGCTCTGCTTTGGGTGAGCATGAGCCCTGCTTCGGGTAAAACATAACCCCCTGGATGAGCCCCACTTCTCTCTTTCTCTCTCTCTCTCTCTCTCTGCCCCTCGCTCACTTCCACCCTCTGTCTCAAAAAAAAAAAAAAAAAAGATGAAGAAGAAGGAGAAAAGAAAAAAAAGAAGAGAGGAATAAGGGGTATAGAAACCCAAGGGACCGTAAGGAAGAACCCGGAACAGAGAGCTGCCACAGCCCCGCACCGTGCCCCCATGCCCACCCTGACTGCTGAGCAGTTGCAGACTGTTGGAGGCAGCGGCTCCCACTCCTGGAGACGGGAACAGAATGGCTTCTCAGCCCGCTAATGTCCCACTAGTGTCCCCTGTCGGTGTAACACAGGAAATCATCCGGCAGGAGTATTTGAGAAATGTAGTTTCCAGGCTTCCAGCCCCTGCCCCACAGAGGAGTGTAAAGAAAAGAGGGAGAGATCTGAATGCCAACAGACCGAATCTAGCAAAAGAGGGGACCTGGCAGAGAGATCACGGCCAGGATATGGCTCTCTCTGGAAGGAGGCCTGGATTCCAGAACTAGTTTTGTTACACTGGTGTGCCATGTCTTCAAGGCAGTATAGCACAGTGATTCAGCCTATGATTCATAGGCTCAGTGTCCTCCTTTGAAAGTGGGAAATAATACCTAGCTCAGAAGATATTTTAAACGTTAAATGGGTTACGGTAAAGGTGCCTAGAATGTAGTAAGCATTTAACAAATGAGAGGTGTTGTCATTGTTACTGAGTTTGATTCTGCCATCCGTAAAGTTATAAGAGGAGGGTTAAAGCATCATTGCTGATTTCTCACCAACCAAAGGAAAGGGGAGCTAACAGCGACCCTCAATCTGAGCCTGGCCCTGGGCTGAATTTTGAGGATGCGGAGAAAAAGGAATAATATCCTTGCCTCCAAGAGCTCACAGTTTGGGGCACCTGGGTGGCTCAGTCAGTTAAGCGTCCGACTTCGGCTCAGGTCATGATCTCACGGTTTGTGGGTTCAAGCCCCGCGTTGGGCTCTGTGCTGACAGCTAGCTCAGAGCCTGGAGTCTGTTTCAGATTCTGTGTCTCCCTCTCTCTGACCCTTCCCTGTTCATGCTGTCTCTCTCAGAAATAAGTTTAAAAAAATTAAAAAAAAAAAAAAAGAGCTCACAGTTTGACAAGCAGAGGAAAATCACTGATTGAAGATAAAGATATGCTCAGTGATAAACCAGAAGATACAGGGAAGGTTCTAGAAGAGGATTTTGCAGCATAGTGGAGAGATTTCACAGACTTCACTTTAAATGCAAAATTATGTTCTGTCACCCTGGGCAGATCCCTTAGTCGTCCCTGCCTGTTTCCTTGACTGTAAAAGTGGAGATAGTACATGAACCTGCCTCACAAAGCCGTTGGGAAAATTAAGCGAGCTCCTGTCCAGAAAGCTCGTCCTGTAGTACCTGACCCAGAGGTGTGTTCAGAAGTGATCGTTAGTATGATTCCAGTGGCCCAAGAGAAATCCGGGACCCGATCTAAAGAAATGCAAACGTAAGGAGGAAAGGACGGCTGAAGAGCGGCCCAGCCCTCCAGGATCGCTTAATTATTGCGGTTGAAGTTTCTTTTAACTTCAGGTTCTTTCACCTGGGAGGCATCCTTCCCAGGGGGCGCCCGGGGCCTCGGCGTCTCTGTTGCCCGTGGCAACCGGCAGTCCCGGCGGCGTCAGGCCTGGTAGGCACAGCGCAGGGGCGGCAAGATGGCCCTGAGCTCCTGGTCCCCAGAGCTGGGGTTCAGTGGGAAGGCGCTGCCGCAGGCGGCAGCAGTCTCCACCGGCCCCTCCCTGGAGTTATGCACTTTCCCCTCCTCCCTGGGTTCCTCGGTCGCGACCGCTGCGCTGGAGCAGCTCTTTGTTGTGGGTGAGAAGCCTGCGGGCGCCGGAAGGGGGACAGGGGGCCGCTGGGGTGGCTTCTAGTTGGCCCGGGGTGGGATGAGGGGGAACCTCCCTCAGTGGGGACCTGCCCGCGGGAACCCCAGGTGTCCCTGGCAGAGGTAGAGCCGCCTCAAGTTCCTTGGAGAGGGAGAGGCGGCTTGGTGGGACCCCAGGGCTTAGCTCTCCTGCCCTAGTGCCACTAAAGTGACTTGGCCCAGCTCACACTAGCGACTGCTAACAAATCCCCGGCAAATCTTTAACTCTCAGACCACCGCCATTTGCCTGCGACTGGGGTGCCCACCTGCATTTAGCTTATGCATTTAATTCCAAGGGTGCCTGGGTGGCTTGGTGGGTTAAGTGTGGACTCTTGATCTCAAGTTCCTTAGTTCAAGCCCCACGTTGGGCTCCATGCTGGGCTGAAGCCTACTTAAAAGACAGACAGAAAAAAGATTATGTATTTAATTTCAGCTCCTCCCTTCTTGCCTTTTCTTTGCAAGTTAACTTCCTCCAACATTCTGCCGTGGTAAAGTGGAGAATTTAACAGGCAAACAAGAAAGGGAGTGTTTAAGAAGCTCCTGTTGTATTAGACAAGGAAAATTAGACATGGATGTTTAGTGGATGCAAACATAATACCTTGGATAGGCCCAGGTTAAAATACCTCTTCAGTTAGAAAGCTGAACCTGTAATCAAGGCACCTAAGTTTAAGGTAAGATATGGTGCAAGAAAGGGCATTTCTGTTTAGCTCATAAACCATTTAGGCCAAACAACAAAGCGTCTCCACACTTTAACATCGGCTTCTCATGGGTTCAAGGTAATCATACTGACTTTTATCATGTTACTATTACTTTGAGATAGTTTTCTTTTTTCTTCTTAGATGACTAATTTAACTTCACAATTCCTATGAGACAGGCTTGGATGAATATTATCATGAAGAATGTTACCCACCAAAGAGACCTAAATAAGTCACACGTGTCCAACCAAGGTCATTGCCGATGATAGAGCTAGGGTTTTTAATTCTCTTTATACTTGATCTCTAGATCTGCATGTGCATTTAACCCCAGCACTTCTGTGCAAATATTTTTCTGTGAATAATTTCTGGACTCCCAGAAAGGTTTTTATAGGAAAAAACTTCATTAAGCCTCAGGTGTAGGTTATCAAATATGGAATTCTCCAGCCTATTTGCAAGTGGGAACAGCTTGTGCTCATTCATTACATTAGAAGAAAGGGAAGGAGGTAACAGGCAGTGCCTGTCTCTTCCTCACACTTGTTTGCAAACTCAGTAACTGATTTTCACTTGGTTTGAGAGCTTCGTGCATTAAGAGAATCCATGCTCCCTGGAACTCAGGGCAGAAATTGCTCTCTACTCTTCTGAAGAGTAGAGACCACTAAGGGCAAGGACTCGAGTCACACTACTTGTGTTGAATCTAGCTAGATTCTTATCCGTGATGGGCTCTGTGACCTTGAACATATGCCATAAACTCAAAAGTCAGATTTATCACCTGTGAAATGGGAGTCACGCTAAAATTATAGTAATCAACTTAGCTAATACATGTAAAACATGAATCCCATCAAACTAATCTCACACATGAAGATGAAGGCCTGGAATTCGTTTAGACAAGTGTAGGTGACTTCAGTGGCCGCAGAGCCAAGGTAAGTATAGCTTCCTCTGTTTTCCCTCCTATTTCCTTTTATACTTTTTTTTCCCTTCCTTCTTTCCACTCAGCACGTATCTTCATTACCATTACCGTTGCTAACAGTTCACAGGCCTCTCTTTTCATGTACTTCCTACTTACAGTTGTGAGGGAAAGGAGACACTTTGCATATGTCACTGAATGAAAAGGGCTAGAAGCTCTGTCTATCTCACACCCAGTTTTCAAACATTTATTCTCATCCCAGGATTAAAATATTGGCACAGGGAAAAAAAATGACATAAGGGACTTTTAAACAGTTAATTAAATGAGTGGCTTCTTTTTTTGCAAAATATTATATTTACACGTACACAAATATATGTACGTGAAAACATTCTCACACCTAATTATAGGTATGTTATATTTCTTCCTTTCTATGTATTATTGAGTTTTTTGTCCTGTTTTATACAGATTCCTTCTTTCTATCATGAGAGATGCAAAAATGGAGTTTGCCTTCAAGAAGCATAAAATATATACTTAAGTTAGAATAGTATGAAATAGGAAATACGTTCAAAAGAGATTCATATTAAGTATTATAAGAATTCAGAGATAGAAGATATAATTTCTGCCGGGCAGGCATTTGAGCTAGATCTAAAGGGTTAAATAGGATTTGAACAAACAAATAAGACGTCTTTCATTTTCTAATTTTTTTTTTAGAACAATCACTGCAAAGTGACTATTTTAAATGCAACGAAGAAGCTAGGACCTTTCTTAAGGACATTGCTATCGCTGTTAAGAAATTGGTATTGTATTATCTCTAAGAGCTATTTTTTTTTCAATCTTCCACTTCTTCATCAACCTTTAATTTAGCACCAACTCAGTTCAAGTGCCTTGAATAGATGAATAGGGAAACTATGACCCTTGAGTGAAGAAAATGTTTACCTCAATTTACGAAGCATTTGCCCCTGAGTCCATTGGCTGTGGAATATTGCCTGGTTTTCGGTGCAGGACACTGACTGAAGGACCCGTGCTATGTCCGGATGGGGCCGGCCTGCTTAGGAGAGGCAGCACAGGTGCTCACAGAGCTCAGTGAAGGGGTGGGCCGCGTGGGCAAATGCTTGACCCCACATGTACACACCATGCATGGTGCCAATGTACTCAGTTCTTGATAAGCAATTTCTTACATAACTGCTGAAAGATTATTTGACCAGGTCAGTGAAAACGGACCAACTCTTTGTTATATTAACTTGGCCCCATCAAAGAAATATTTAAAGAATGTCCTTTTGAAGTGTCACAAACGTGTCTCTACTGGGGAGGGGCAGAGAGGCAGACACAGAATCCGAAGACAGGCTCCAGGCTCTGGCTGTCAGCACAGAGCCCGATGCGGGGCTCGAACCCACAGACCGCGAGATCATGACCTGAGCCATAGTCAGCTGCCCTACCAACTGAGCCACCCAGGCGCCCCATAAAATATTGAGTAAGAATCGACTCCACATCAAATCTAAAAATGTAGAAATGTGGCGTGAAGTAAATGAGTTTGAGTCTGCAGACTGCTGAGAAAAGTTCACCTCCTTTATAATTACATTTTTCTGTGATTATATATAGCTGTGTGTGTATACTACAGCATTATACTTTAGGATCCCACTTAACTGAACATGCATATGGACACACTGGGTGCCTGTGTGTGTGGTGGTACACTGTGGTCCTGTGGAAACCTTTTTCCTCTGCTTTGTCTTTTTGGTTACGTTTTTCTCCCGGATTTGAAGGGGTCAAACTATTTATCGTTGCTTCTTAGAAATATCTAGTATGCCTCCATGAAATATCTGAGCTGTGAAATCTCCATTTTTGAAAGTAACAAATTTTCACTATTCTGAAAGTTTACCCTGGATTCTTTTTTAAATAGACAAGTAAAAGGAAGAAAGTAAAAACCACTGTGATCTCAGCATAATCATAAAATAATAAACTAAATTAATGTAATAATCATAATTAACTCTTTGAATGCTTTTCCTACTTTCAGGGAATGCCTGTATTGAATTTTATTTTTTTTTATAGAAAAGCAATCCTACTATATATATAACTATGTAATCTTTTTATTACTCTTATAACGAATTTCTCAGGTCATAGAATAGCTATATCCATTACAACCATTTGTTTAAGAGATGATTTATCTATTTTTTTCCACTAACATTTTTGGATGGTTTTCTTTTTTTAAAATAAGCCCCACCAAAAAAGGACAAAAATCCCCACCAGACTATTTGTTTAGATTTGTAGGTATATATTAAAAAAAAGAAAAAAAAACATGGTTCTTTTTATACCTAAGCATATTTTAGAGGCATTTTCCATTTTTTAATTAAGGAACTTTTTTCTCAGAGTTACCCTTTTAGTGGGAGTCTTTAAATTGATTGAAACTGCAGGCAAGAAACAGGGAAAGATGATTTCTGAGAAGAAAATCTGCGAAGATTAAAAGATAAATGAACAATGACACCTAAAAAACTGATTATGGGATAGTTATTTTTCTATTCCAGAAAAAATAAGAGCAGAAGGTATTGGTTGCAAATCAAAGTTTAATCTCTGAAAACATTTATAATAGGGCATTACTTGGGAAATCAATTTTATTATTTTAATGCTTTAACTTTTTAAATATGTAATTTAAATTTTCAGGAAGAAATGAGAAAAGCCACAATTGATCTCCTGGAAATTGAAAGCATGGAACTCAGCAGACTGTATTTTCTACTGGAAACGCTTCCCAGTAGCATTGGCAGAGAACTGGAAGGTACTTTTTAGGTTATCAACTGTAGAAACTTAGTCTATCTTTTAAGAAAATTGAGCCCACTGCTTGTAACAAGACAAGTTTCATAATTATTTTCTGTCAAACTATAGCTCAAAAGAATATGCTACACAAACACAGATCCATAATAATTTTCCCTTACACTTTAAGTGGAAATGATGTATATAAAACTTGAATTTATATAACTCTGTTTCTAACTAGACTGAAGATATATGGATTAGCCTGTTCCAAATTGGTATTTATTGAATCAAATTTGGCAACTTGACTCACTAAACCACTGTTCTACTTTCTGCCCCTGTAAGTTTAGAGACTATATAGGTAACTCACATAAGTGGAATCATACATTTGTTCTTTCATGACTAATTTCACTTGGCATGTCTTCAAGGTTTATCCATGTTATAGCATGTGTCAGAATTTTCCTTCATTCTAAGGTCAAACAGTATTCCACTGTGTGTGTATACCATGTTTTGTTTGTTTATTCATCCACTGATGGCCCCTTGGGCTGCCAGCTTTTAGCTATTGTGAACAAAGCTGTTGTGAACATGGGGGTGTTGGGGCACCTGTGTGGCTCATTCAGTTGAACATCCAGCTCTTGATTTGGGCTCAGGTCATGATCTCAGAGTTTCTTGAGTTTGACCCCTGCATGGTCTGTGCACCAACAGCGCGGAGCCTGATGGAGATTCTCCCTCTTTCTGTGCCCGTCCCCTGCTCACACACTCTCCGTCTCTCTCAAAATAAACAAAAAAATATTCAGTTGATGCAAATTTATTTATTTATTGGTGCAGATATCTATTAAGAGTCCCTGGTTCTAATTCTTTTGGGCATCTATGCAGAAGGGAATTGCTGGATGATATGGTAGCAGAGTCCTTGGTTTTGAGAAACTGCCATTCTGTTTTCCACAGTGGCTGCACTATTTCACATTCCCACCATAATGTACAAGGATCCCAGTATCTTCATATTCTTGTCAACATTTGTTCTTTTCTGTTTTGTTTTTTTTAATGTAGCCATCCTTATGGATGTGAAATGGTATCTTGTTGTGGTTTTGTTTCGCATTTCCCTAATGGTTCGTGATGTTGAGCGTTTTTCATGTGCTTATTGGTAATTGGGATATCTTCTTCAGAGAAATATCTATTCAGATCGTTTGCTCATCTTTTAACTAGGTTGGTCGGTTGTTATTGAATTGTGAGAATTCTTTACAGAGTCTGGATGTTAATTCTTTATCAAGAATATGGTTTGAAAATATTTTGACCCCTTCTGTGGTTTGCCTTTTTACACATTTTAAAAAATTTTTATTTTGAGAGAGAGAGAGCANGGTTGTTATTGAATTGTGAGAATTCTTTACAGAGTCTGGATGTTAATTCTTTATCAAGTATATGGTTTGAAAATATTTGACCCCTTCTGTGGTTTGCCTTTTTACATATTTTTAAAAATTTTTATTTTGAGAGAGAGAGAGAGCGTGCACACTGGGGAGGGCCAGAGAGAGAGGGAGAGAGTGAATACCATGTATGCTTTGTGCTGTCAGCACACAGGCCGATGCAGGGCTTGTGAGATCATGACCTGAGCCGAGATCAAGAGTCGGACACTTAACTGACTGAGCCATCCATGGTGTCCCCTTTTCACCCTGTTGATACTGACTTTGGTTGCACAAAAGTTTCAAATTTTGATGTAGTCCAGTTTGTCACTGTTTTCTTTATTTTTTTTAATGTTTATTTATTTTTGAGAGAGAGCGCATGAGGAGCAGGGGAGGAGCAGAGAGAGGCACAGAATCCAAAACAGGTTCTATGCTGTTGGCACAGAGCCCAATGCGGGGTCAAACCCACAAACCTCTAGATCATGACCTGAGCGGAAGTCGGATGCTTGACTGAGCCACCCAGGTTCCCTCAATGTTTTCTTTTGTTGCCTGTGCTTTTGGTGTCATAGCCAAGAAACCGTTGCTAAATCCAATGTCATGAAGATTTCCTCCCATGTTTTCTTCTAAGACTTTTATAGGGTTAAGTCTTATATTTAGGTTTTTTATTTACTTTTAGTTAAATTTTGTATGTGGTGTACAGTAAGTCTCCAGCCTCATTTCCCCAGCTGCCGGGAGTGTTGACTGAGGCTCACAGCTGAGCTGCTCTGCAGGAATAGATGACACCACCTCCTGCCCCATCCTGGGCATTCTCTCCCAGGAGCCGCCCACACTCAGTGATCAGTTAGTGTGAGAACACAAAGGTCGGCCTCCCTTGCTGGGTGCAGAACAACTCCCAAGTGTCATCACAGCTCCAGAGCTTGTTACCATGTAACCTCTGCCTCCCCTACCCAGTGGTTTAAATTAAAATCAAACTGGGGGAGCCTGGGTGGCTCAGTCGGTTAAGCATCCAACTTTGGCTCAGATCATGATCTCCTGGTCTGTGGGTTTGAGCCCCGGGTCAGGCTCTGTGCTGACAGCTCAGAGCCTAGAACCTGCTTTGGGTTCTGTCTCCCTCTCTCTCTGCCCCTCCCCCACTCACGCTCTGTCCCTGTCTCTCTCCTAGAAATGAATAAAACATTTAAAAAAAAATAAAAAAATAAACATTAAAAAAAAACCCTGAAAAGTCAGTATATACAAGTGTGCTGCTTCTCAAATAATCTACTAACATTTCCATTTACTTTTAAGAATGTATCAGAGATGCGCGCAGATTAAATCTTCTTGAGATAAATCAATTACAAACGGACGTTACAAAGATGAATAGTGAAGTAGAGTTTCTGAAGAAGAGCCTACTTGATCTGAAAACAATTAATAAAACTCTAGGGTATGTATTTTTTGATGTGGTACATGAAGGAGTTGGGGGTCTGTGACTGGAGTGTGAAAAATATCCTAAGGGGTTCACCCTCTGTTTCTGAACTGGCGAGGGCAAGTAGGAGGTGGGTATCACCTCCAGCAGGTGACTCTGGCTGCTGAGGGGGGTGTGATGGCTGCACAGAGCTGGGGAGGAGAGCAAAAACTCTTTAACCACTGCAATTAGGAGACCTGTAACGTTTCAGAGGCCATCCAGCTTCTCAGCAGCAACTATTGTGTGTGAATCATACATGTCCTTGCAAGCCCCCTCCAAAGGTAGAGGCATACAATTGCTTTAGTTTCCATTTAAAATTGTTGCTTTAATGTTTATTTTGGAAAGAGAGAGAGACAAAGTGCAAGCGGGGGAAGGACAGAGAGAGAGGGAGACACAGAGTCCGAAGCCGTCTCCGAGCTGTCAGCACAGAGCCTGACGTGGGGCTCAAACTCATGAACCATGAAATCATGACCTGAGCCAAAGTTAGACACTTGACCAACTGAGCCACCCAGGTGCCCCATAGTTTCCATTTTAGTAAAATTATGTTTATAAACTTCAACCACTAAAAAGAAACCTTGCTGGGTATTACATTGTATATATAGTTATCAACCCTGGTATATTGTGCCTAGGTTAGTTTCTTAAAGGTATTCAGCCATAAACTCCTAGAGGTCTGAGGATGAGACTGGTTCCCGGCAGAGGGTTCTAGATTTTTATCTGTAATTAGATAATATATATAACTGCCTGTAGCTCAGATTCTGACACCTGTTAGTTTCTTTCCTTTTTTCTTGAGCTGTGTGCCAGAACTTCACCCCCGTGGGCCTCATTTTCTCCATCTGTAAAATGAGGATTACAAGCTTGAATTTATGCAGCTCACGGAGGAAGAGATAAATCTCAGAATTAGAGAGATATTAATATCTGATATTAGAGAGGGGCTCTCCTCTCTCCTCTCTGACTCCTGTCCGTCAGAGGAAGGCTAGCTTTCTCCTGGGCCCTCCGTGCAAGGCAATGGCATAAGAAGGTGGCTGGAGGGGGATGGTGAGATGTTTATCTTCCTTTGGCTTAACTGGATGTCTCAGGGTAAGATAGTTATGGCAATGCGACATATCAAGCCATTTGTCAGATTCCATTCATCTGTTCAAAACTGTTTTTGAATCACTGTATATGTAAAATAACCCGTAGTTATTTCCTGGTATGGGTTGGGTGGGGGAAGGCAGGACCCCATGACATTTCTGCAGTGGTAGGTGGTTGCAAGATTGACACTTGTGTTGTGGTTCCTTTTGTCTTCCTCTCGACCAAGTTGAGGTAATCACAAATACACCTCTAAAATAAGCCTGCCTTACAATTTCCCTCTCTCTGGTGGTCATCTCAGCAAGCAGACTTTAAATTCCTTTCCTAAAAGCCGTACTTTTTGGCGCCATGAACCATTCTTTCCTCCCAGGGAACAGCAAGACGAGCTGGCAAGGAAGCATGAAAGGTTCGTGGTGTCCCTCAACCACACGATGGGAGAAAAAGCTGCCGCCATTGTTTACATCAATGAGACTTCCACCAAAATAAACTCGGAGACGAAAGAACTAGAATGCCAAAAACAATGTCTGAAAGAAATACAGGAGCAGATGGAAAAAGAAAAACTGGAACATATGAAAAGAAAAGAAAAATTGAATGAAGAGGTAAGTGGCGTGATTTACTTTTTTTAAAAAATACAGAATAGGGGTGCCTGGGTGGCTCAGTTGGTTAAGCGTCTGACTTCGGCTCAGGTCATGATCTCACGGTTCGTGGGTTCGAGCCCCGCGTCGGGCTCTGTGCTGACTGCCAGCTCAGAGCCTGGAGCCTGTTTCAGATTCTGTGTCTCCCTCTTTCTCTGACCCTCCCCTGCTCCTGCTGTCTCTCTCTTTCAGAAATAAGTAAATAAAACATTAAAAAAATAC
Source organism: Crocuta crocuta (assembly GCF_008692635.1). Taxonomy (NCBI): domain Eukaryota; kingdom Metazoa; phylum Chordata; class Mammalia; order Carnivora; family Hyaenidae; genus Crocuta; species Crocuta crocuta. Next base: position 6,089,856 of record NW_027527551.1, on the reverse strand, counting down.
AGAATTGTACAGAATCTCAGGCAGGAAAGGCTCAAGGCTAGCAAGCGTCGCGTGTGATATCTGCTGGGAACACTGGGGTGGGCCTGGAGCAGAGACCCAAGCACCCTGGGGCCCCTTGGGGAAGACACTGATGTGTCATAGAGTCTCAGCTCATGGGAAAGGTTATGAGTGGCATGCCAGGGGAACACTGGGGTGGTCTCTTGCTCATATGTGGCCCCATAGGGACAAGGATTTGCCTGCATGGCATCTCATTGCCTCTAACCGTTCGGAAGACATGTCTCTAAGGACAGGACCAGGGAGGGAGTCCAGCCCTGACGGAGGCTTCGGCTCCTGCTGCGCAGCGCAGAGCAGCCCACGGAGGGGTAAGGCAGAGCCAAGGGCTCTAATAGGAAGGAGTATTTTGAGGGGCGCCTGGGTGGCTCAGTCAATTAAGTGCAGCCTTCAGCTCATGGTTCGAGTTCGAGCCCTGCATCAGGCTCGCTGCTGACAGCCTAGAGCCTGGAGCCTGCTTTGGATTTTGTGTCTCCCTCTCTCTGCCTCTCCTGCTCGTGCTCTCTCTCAAAAAATATATATTAAAAAAAATTTTTTTCAAAAGAGCATTTTGAGATTAGCAATATTGGGAGGGTGGAGTGAGAATAACTATTGCATCTTGGTGTGTGCTAGACTATGTTAATTAAAATTCACCATCAAAATGCCTTGTGATGGTTCCTCTTTGTTCTGCACTGGTTACCCCAGGAGAGGCAGGCCTGTCTCTGTAGGAATCGGCTCAGACGGGCCTCCTCCTCCCCCACATGTGGCCGCGTAGCTCCTGATGAGAATTCTGTTGAGTTCCTCCTCTTTCCTCTGCATCATGGGAATGGGCATAACTTGATGCAGGAAATTGGCTAGGGCTCAAAGGAAGAGGAGGAAGGAGGAAGGATTTATTAAATTGCCTTTCTTGAGTCTTAATTAAAATTTAGTGGACTATAGTCTGGCAGTGGCCAACATTTGGGCTTATGGTGACTTGACTCTGATAAGACTTGGACCAATCATAAATTCCAGTCAGGTCTGAGCTTCTTTATCCTTCAGAACACCTATATCTTCAGAAATAGTTTCACACTAAAAGCATGGATTGTTTTTCTCGAGTATAGACAGTTTAGCCCTTGTCATCCTTGGAACGGGAGCTCTTTGAAGTAGCTGGCAAGGAGCCTTTCTGGCAGTGTATAGCTGCTAAACAGAATTTGTAAAAGCCGAGTTTCCTGGACCTTTTCAGGCTCCACAAGGCAGGGATTGTGGCTTTAATTCCCTGCTATATCCAAGCACCACACCCATGAGAGGCACTCTATAATATGTATTGAATGAATGAGTTTCTAACTTCATTTTCAGACTTAAGGGGAAGTGTTTCCACCTTCCTGTTCTTTTTTTTTTTAATGTTTATTCATTTTTGAGACAGACAGACACAGTGGGGGAGGGGCAGAGAGAGAGGGAGACACAGAATCCAAAGCGCTCCAGGCTCTGAGCCGTCATCACAGAGCCCAATGCAGGACTAGAACTCACTAACTGTGAGATTGTTATGCCCAAATCGCGAGTCCCCAGAGACCTCCAAGGAGCCGGCACGGATGCAAGTACGAAAGGGTCTTTGTTACAAGCTCAAGCAGGGGCTCACCTGTCTACCGGCACAGCGACAGCAAAGTGAAGCCCCGAACAGTGGCGAGCAGGGTTTTTATGGGATAAGGGCGGGGGTGTTACCGTGCACATGCTGTTCGTTTTGCATCATTACGTAAGCACCAATCATAATTGTACAACACCCATAGTAACAGCATAGTAACAGTTGTGACCATTCAGTATCTGCAAGGCATCCGTTACATTTGGCGGGACCCAATCATGACCTTTGAGAGTCTTTTAAAATGACCAATTATGAGGTGGGCTCAGAGACTCTAAGTGGGGCTTATGCCAGCAGTGATTGATTGGCAAGATTGTACAAAGTAACTACCTGCAGTTCCCAGCCCTGACTCGTCTCCAAGACTACAGGAATGTTACACATTTCTTTTGATTGGCAGATCCGGGGGCGGTCCGAGGGGGGCTTCAGCTGAGGCTTTTCCCGGAACTGGGACTACGTTGCCTGACGTTGTTTCTAATGGAGGACTTAATTTCAGGCTCCTCAGGATCATGACCTGAGCCAAGTCGGATGCTCAGCCAACTGAGGCACCCAGGCTCCTCCCTTCCTGTTCTTTAATATAAATGTTAAAACACAAGAAAGGAAACCCAGGGGGGCTTCAGTTAGGGAGTTCGCAAACATGACACGTTGTTCTTCCATCTGTGACTAGTCTTTCTCAGGGATCCGCACACTTTTACTCAAACAGGCCAGTTAGTAAATATTTAGGGCCTTTGTGGGCCACACAGTCTCTGTCACAACTACTTAAATCTGTCATTTTATCACGAAAGGAACAGTACTTAAATGTGTGAGAGCAGCTTTACAGTAACAGGTGGCTAGATTTGGGGCCCACTACTAGAATTTGTCTACCCTTGATCTATCTCCCTGGAAAGGGGCACCAGTTAAGATACCTTCGGACATAGGGACACCTGGGTGGCTCAGTTGGTTAAGCATGGACTCTTAATTTTGGCTCAGGTCATGATCTCCCAGTTCATGAGTTCGAGCCCTGTGTCTGGCTCTGTGCTGACAGCATATAGCCTGCTTCGGAGTCTCTCTCTCTCTCTCTCTCTCTCTCTCTGCCTGCCCCTCCTTTACTCTCTCTCTCAAAATAAATAGACATTTAAAAAAAGATACTTTCAGATGCAAATAGTAGAAGCCCTAACTCAAACCTATCTTAAATAGTCAGAGCATTTATTATCTTACATAGTAGGAATCCCCAAGGTAGGGCAGCCTCCAAGACTAGTTAATTCAGTGGCTCATCCCTCCTCTCCTCCATCCTTCATCTTAAGGCTGGCTCTGTGGTCACAAGCTGACTACCAATAACTGGGTCGTATGCTTCCTTATTCAAGTAGAAACAGGAAGATCTTCTCCAACCAAAGACCATAAGTCTTCTTGCTGTGTCTGATCTGGCCGGGCCAAGAAAGCACCCACCCCTCAAACCATAATGAATCCCAGTGGGATAGACCAAGTGCAGTGGATATTAAGGACTCAACCACCATTGTTCACTAAAGGCACATGACAGGCTGTGGTAACAACCTGTTAATTTCCTTTACTTCCTATGAGAAAGAAAAAACTATAAACTGTCAGAGTCTTCAAATCGTAAGCTCTCCCCTTACACAAAACAAAATATTTTTTGCTAATCTGTATCTGAGATTGCAAGGCCTTGCGAGAAGGCATAGGCCAAAGAATGAACACAGAATTCCAATTTTCAACAAAATGTATTAATCACGAGTTTCCATTCATATGCATCTGTGCCCTTGTGCTGAGATAATTGACAATGGTCATGTTCATTCACAAGACACTTTGGGTGCAATGGCTGATAGCTTTAACAGAAAGCCACCCAAACACACGTTGTCGTAACTCTTTATTTTTTTATTATTATTATTTTTTTAATGTTCTATTTATTTCTAGGAGAGAGAGAGAGAGAGAGAGAGAGAGTCAGCATGAGCAGGGGAGGGTCAGAGAGAGAGGGCGTCACAGACTGAAACAGGCTCCAGGCTCTGAGCTGGCAGTCAGCACAGAGCCCGACGCGGGGCTCGAACCCATGAACCGCGAGATCATGACCCAAGTGAAAGTTGGACGCTTAACCGACTAAGCCACCCAGGCGCCCCATCGTAACTCTTTAATACAGAGGGGAATATGCTTTCTCAGGCCTAACTACTCAGTTAGTTACCTTGTTCTTGATAATTCATTTTGCTAGAAAAATCCATTGATGTATTTGATTTTGACAAGAGGATGAATTACTTCATTGGGTCTGACAAGTAATCAGAATATGTTTTATCTTGGTAAAATGGTAAGAGGTTGTCCAAGACTGTGGCTCCCAGTCTCCAATGATTTTTGTTTACTCTGTTTTCAGTCTGCTTTCTTTCCCACTAAACAAATGTGAATTTATGGTTCATGGGTTCGAGCCCTGCATCGGGCTCTGTGCTGATAGCTCAAAGCCTGGAGCCTGCTTTGGATTCTGTCTCTCTCTCTCTCTCTCTGCCCCTCCCCTGCTCATTCTCTGTCACTGTCTCTCAAAAATAAATAAATGTTAAAAAAAAAGATTTTTTTTAAATGTGAATTTAGGTATTCAGACAGTTCTTCATTTTTTTCTTTGACTTTCGTGATCTTATAAATCTGGTAACCATTGCTATGGTGTTTTACTAGCAAATAGCTACAGTGGCCACTGCTTTTATAATTTGCTATGAATGATCATTGTCTTATTGCTCTTATAAATTNACCCTGTTTTGGTTTTTGGAGGGGGGGGGGTTTGGTTTGTTTTTTTTTTTAATATGTGCATTTTGTTGTTGTTGACAGACTATGGCATACTTAGATTGAATATAGGTTGACAAAATAAAAAGATTTCCTAAACTTTGTCGTTCTCCTAAGTTTTTGATAGATTTATTCTGTTTATCCCTACAGATTGAGGAATATAAAAAACTCTGTGTATTGAATAGAAAGGAGATTACTAAAAAGAAGAAAGAATTGGATATATTAAGACTTAAAATGTCAAAAATTAGAGAAACAGTTAGTACCAGCACAGTGGTAAGAAAGAATAAACTGTGTCTTTCTAAGCCTGTTCAGAGCACCTTGATATATACACTGTCTTAAATGTAAGCAGGAGCAGCGACTTCTTTAAAGGAGCTGATTTTACTCCATCTGTACACCATTCTGAGAGAATGTTTTCGGCATGATAACATTTTCTGACCCTGTATTTAAAATGTTATAGTGCAATCGTGTTTTCTTCTTTGGGAATATGGTCAGAAGAAGGAAGTTTGGATTACCATAGGTACAATTGCATTCGATGGACCAAAATACTATAAAAATGGTTTTAAAAATGCACACAGAACTGGCCAAATGCATACGGAACCATATATAGCATCTCCATGAGATTGCTTTATTTTACGTAACAAAATGAAAAACCATGGGCAAAGTCCTTAATTCTGAATGTATGATAATAAAACAGTGTGGACTTTTGATTTATATTAGCCAGAGGAACATTAATGTGGAAAGGGGACTATTTGTATGAATTAGAAAATACTTCAGGTCTCTGCACTTCTATTTTTTAAAATTGATAACATTGATTGGAAGCTAGCCCTCATAAATGTTTTGTGAGGATTATCCTTATTTTAAATATAAAACTGAAGCTTATTGAGGTAATTCTAATGGAAAAGGGTAATAATAATACCACTTCTGTATTAATTAAAACAAAATGCCAGCTAATCTTCTATTGCAATTAGTTGAATTAATCAGTCTTTGGTATATTTCTTCTATCTATTGAGAATTACATGTAAAACTATATGGGGCAACAGTCCTCACATTTCTTACCAGAAACATTATACTTCTTATCAGAATACTCAGTTACTTCCTTATACTTTTTATAAGGTGGTTCTTGTCATCTTAGTTATAGTGTGTCTATTATGATATCCAATTACAGAACATTAGTAGAATCAAAATTTCTCCCCAGTATGTGTATTTAAAAAGATCACTGGGGCGCCTAGGTAGGTCAGTCGGTTAAGCCTCCAAATATGGATTTCGGCGTAGGTCATGATCCCAGGGTTGTGGGAACCTATGTTATTGGGGTGCGTGCTGGGCATGGAGCCTGCTTAGGATTCTCTCTCTCCCCCTCTGCCCCTCCCCCGGTCTTGCATGCAGGTGCAATAAATAAATAAAATAGGTAGATAGATAATCATTATCTGTTTTTCAAATATCTGTATAGTAAGCAAGCATGAGTGAGGCTAGATTCAAAGAAGAAGAGAAGGGTTATAGCAGATAGACTTTATCTGCAGGCCCAAGCTCCTGTCTCTGGTTTGGGTCTCATAAATCTTAAGTCAGGCACTCCATCAACCCAGCTTGGGAAGATACAGGGAAGATTTCCTATACTCCAAAGATCTCTAGGACCAAATTATGCAAGACTAGAAGGTGACAGGGATAAACTCACCTCCAGTGTAATCTCCACCTCCCATAAGCCAATCTTTCCACCTTAACTCCACTTTACCAGTGAAGAATAGTGTTTAAAGCACAAACTTGATGCAAATGACATATCAGACAAAGGGCTAGTATCCAAAATCTATAAGGAACTCACCAAACTCCACACCCGAAAAACAAACAATCCAGTGAAGAAATGGGCAGAAGATATGAACAGACACTTCTCCAAAGAGGACATCCAGATGGCCAACAGACACGTGAAACGATGCTCAGCATCCCTCCTCATCAGGGAAATACAAATCAAAACTACACTGAGATTCCACCTCGCGCCAGTCAGAGTGGCTAAAATGAGCAAATCAGAGAACTCTAGATGCTGGCGAGGATGTGGAGAAACGGGCACCCTCCTACACTGTTGGTGGGAATGTAAACTGGTACAGCCCCTCTGGAAAACAGTGTGGAGGTTCCTCAAAAAATTAACAATAGAACTCCCCTAGGACCCAGCAATAGCACTGCTAGGAATTTACCCAAGGGATACAGAAATGCTGATGCATAGGAGCACATGTACCCCAATGTTCATAGCAGCACTCTCCACAATAGCTAAAACATGGAAAGAGCCTAAGTGTCCATCAACAGACGAATGGATCAAGAAGATGTGGTTTATCTATACCATGGAATACTACATGGCAATGAGAAACAATGAAATCTGGCCATGTGTAGCAACATGGATGGAACTTGAGGGAGTTATGCTGAGCGAAATAAATCAGACAGGGAAGGACAGATACTATATGTTTGCACACATAGGAGGATTAGGAGGAACTTAACTAAGGGCCATGGGGGAGAAGAAGGGGAAAAATAGTGGGAGAGAGGGAGGGAGGCAAACAATGAGAGACTCTTGAATGCCAAGAACAAACTGAAGGCTGATGGGGGTGGGGGGAGAGAAAGGGAGGTGATAGGCATGGAGGAGGGCACTTGTGGGAATGAGCATTGGGTGTTATATGGAAACCAACTTGACAATAAACTATTTTCAAAACACACACACACAAACTTGAGTGTCACAGCGTCCTGGGGTTCAAATCTTTAACTCAACCAACCTGAAGTTTCCTCACCTGTAGAATGGGGTACTAATATTGTCCACTTAAAAGGTCTGGAAGCTCAAGTGAGGTCATGTCCATAAGGCTTTTAGCTGAGTGCTTTGTATTTGGTAAAGGTGGTTATTGGGGTTATTACTCTCACCACCTGTGATTAAAAAACAGGGTTTGGCTGTGGACTGAGACAACAGGGAATTCCAAGTTAATCTTCAATTTAGACAGCTCTGCAGCCCGGTCAATCTGAGGTGATATTGCCAGAAAAGAATAATGGTATGTGATTGTCAAGGTGGCCTGCATGTCCAGGGCAAGGGGGATTAAGGACGAGAGGCGACAGATGTGGGGCCTAATGGGCCTTCACACAGCCACTAACCCTCATCATTGGTCATGGTCCTTTAGACAGTGTGCTCATGTTGGACTTCAGACCCTTGTTAACTCTGAAACTAGTTATTGCCCAGAAGTTGAGTTCTGAAGTTGAGCTTCAGAGAAAGAAAGAGTTGTGGGGAGCTTTCGGGCACCTGTCTGGTACCGATGTTTCTCTGACTTCATGTTGACATGCACAGTTAGGTGGCATTAAACAATCTGCCTGTGGTAACTCCATGCCAGGGAACAGTGGAATTCGTCTGATAAACTTTCTCTCCCTTCCATTTCTCCCTCACAGCTAAAATGCAGACCCAAGGCTCTAATATGTTTGCCTCCCCTTTATTCCAAAACTGCATTGTTAAAATATGTGTCACTTTGAATTTTCTCTATTCATACTTCATTCTTTTAAATGATGCTAACATTTTACCACAGTACCCAGCTGTTACGTTTCCAAAATACTGAATAAATACTAAGAAAACTTCTCTTCAACAGGAGATTATTTGTCAGTTAAGGTAATTTTTTTAAACTTTTTTTTTTTTAATACTCATTCTAATGTCCTGGATATTTTGAAAATGATTATGAAAATACAGATTTGTTTAGATATATTTTATTATTTTTTTAATGTTTTATTTATTTCTGAGAAAGACAGCATGAACAGGGGAGGGCCAGAAAGAGAGGGAGACACAGAATCCGAAACAGGCTCCAGGCTCTGAGCTGTCAGCACAGAGCCCGATGCAGGGCTCGAACCCACGAACCGTGAGATCATGACCTGAGCCCAAGTCAGATGCTTAACTGACTGAGCCACTCAGGCGCCCCTGTTTAGATTTATTTTAAAAGGTAGCCAAAATGAATTCATGTCTTAAAAGTTGTTTTTATAGTTTTCATAGTCTCATTTGCTATATTTGGCTGCTCTCCAAAATTTTGGGTTTTTTTATGATGATTTCAGAAGTATTTCTGTCCAAGTTCTATGTGTAAATAATTTTAATGCTTGCTTTTTTATTTTAGCTAAAGGATACCCCCAATGTCAAAGTTGAATGAATGATACATGAATGGTTAGTGAATTGAACACTGCCACAAATCATATGGTGACAACTGAATGCCATAATTTTATTGAATTTTCAATAGGTTCTTAGTGATCACAATCTAGAGATAGCACAACTACAAGGAACAATAAGATATTGGGAACAAGAGGTTGAAGGAATAAAGAAATCATGTAAGATCCTGGAGAATAAAGTGTAAGTTCAATGCTTTATTTTTACTAAAGCACTTCTAGGTGTTATATTTCTTTCATAAAAAATTATTTCATATTAGATTGAGAACTATATTCTCTTAATTTACTGAAATTTGTGATTGTCAGCTTTAAAAAAACCCACCTCTTCGTCTGGAAATTAGCCAGTCTTCCATATGATCAAGAGAAGAACTGAGGATGATACAGTCATTTTAAGAAAAAGGAGGGACTCTTTGGAATCAGTTATCCTCACTTTAGTTCCTGATTCCCTACAAACAAGTATGTCCACAGGGGAAGGCATTAGTGGAACCTCCTATAAGGATCACGTACCCTTGCTATGATAGTTGTTGTTCTTAGTCAAAGGGGACTTAAAGAACTTGTTGAGAAAATACAAGGATGTTTCAGGGCAAAACCCATAGGACTAGAACCATAAACTGAAGGAAATCTGTCCATCCCAAGGAGCACAGTCTCTGCTTTCTTTTGGGAACCATGTTTCATTCTCTCTTTATCTACATACTGTGTTTTCTCCGCGAGGGCCCATGGCTACGCATGGCCATTCCCAACCCTCTGAGTTTACCTGTCACGTGTCCATCTATCTTTAGAGATTGACCCACAGACTTCTCCCAGGAGAATTCCCAGATTTTTTTTTTTTTCCCATCAGAAGATTGTTTGGCTCTGACCAGGAAGGTGGAGTCTTTTAGTACAAATATGGCTTCCAGACCTTCCCCCAGATTCTGTTGGCAGTTTAAAAGACTAATTTTAGACTTAGTAGCTTCCCCAAAAGGCAAGTAACTTCACATGTGGAATCTTGTTACAATATAGCTTATTTCTATATAGGATAAAATGTTTTTTGATTTATATATGTCTTCTAAAACAGCAGTTACACAATACAGTGCAATTCTGCCGTCATCAGGCCATAAAATAGGCAATAATCTTCATACTCAGTACCAGATTTAAAAATATAAAATCTTGGGGTGCCTGGCTGGTTCAGTCAGTGGAGCATGGGACTTGATCTTGGTTGTGAGTTCGAGCTCCATGTTGGGCTAATATTTACTTATAAATAAATTTTTTTTAAAAAGTATAGAAGCTCAAGTCATCCTACAACTAAAACTCAGAATAAGAAAATTTGTTTCTTTGAAAGTGATTCTTTAGTTTTAGTTCATGCATATTTTAAAGAAAAACTAGACAAATAATCATAGAGGAAGATACAGATTAGCTCTTCAGTTATTTCTAGGAGTTATGATTTAAAAACTTGCTACACTGATGAAGTTTTACTTATAAGCAGACTTCATGTTAGCTAATTTGTTTTAAATATACATTCAAGAAAGAAATGGGGATTCATTGATCTTCTATTTTTAATGGCTCATCACTTCTTTTTTTTCAATCTCAGCTTTTCAAGAGTTTTCATTCATACGGCATCTCTGTGAGGAAAGGTGCATTTGGTTAATTGGTGATTGGAGATTTCAGTTACCTCCTTTATTATTAATAAAACTATACTTTTTTTTCTCTTTACTACCAAGCAAATTAAAAGAAAATTCTTATGTTCTTTCTATTTTCTCCTTTTGTTTAATTTCTCTATTTATGGAAGTGAGAAAAGGCACCTAAATCTTGGTTGGTAGATTTGAAGAGTTGAATGTTGTTTTATAATAACCTGTAAGATTCTTTAAGAGTAAATTATACAAGAAACTAAAATAATTTGCAGAAACCCATCTTTTTATTAATAAACCTTATTCCCTCCCATGAAACCTTTAATTTCCAAGCTTATTACATATTTTAAGGTCCAAATATTGAGAAAAAACAAAATGATTCAAACAAGAGTTAAAATTCTGTGTGTGAACAGTTAAGAGTACCTCAAATGCTCCACAAGTTCTCAGGAAGCATTCATTGATAATTTAAACCTTATTCATTATGATTATTGATGTCTAGCATGATGTGTTTGCATAAAAAAAGGCAAATCCTGTGCCTACCTTTCTAAATGGGTATGGTCATTCGGCTAGTTTCAGCACATAGGAAGTGGGGGTTTGTAAGCTAAAAGTTGTAAATAAATGGTATCCAATTTGTGACCCAGAGTATATGCTTACCTTTTAAAAGGGTTGAAATGACTTCAAACTTTTCGCGATTCCCAATAACTTCCATACTGCCAAACTTTAATGATTTAGCGTATTCCGTAAAGTTCTTGTACTCTGTAAAGTTCTTGAATTCTTAATGGAATTTGAAACATTTCTACCTTCTTGAAATACTGTCTTTCCTAGCCTCCCAAACATCATATTCTCTTATGTCACTCACTAAACTGCCCCTTCTCAGGGCCCTTTATTTGCTCCAGTTCTTTCTGACTTAAAATTTTGGAGTTCTCAGCCCTTCTCTATTCATACTCTCCATACATGATTTCATCCAGTCTTACAGTTTTATATATCTTATATATATATATATATATATATATATATATATATATATATCCAGTACTAAATGCATATACCAAATGCATATACTCTAGCTTATTTGACCTCTCCATTTGAAGGATGTCTGTTAGATATCTCAAATATAACATGTCCTAAACAGAACTCTTAATTTCTCACCTCCTTAAGACAGATTGTGTATCAGTCTTCCATATCACCACTTAACTAGTTACTCTAGCCTAAAACCTGGGAATCCTCTATCATTCCTGTTTTCCTCACTACCTAAGCCTAACCCAACCTCCAGCCAAATCCAAAGGCAGGTCCAACTATCTCTCACTACTTCCACCACTACAACTTTAGTCTGAGCCACCATTATCTCTTCTGGACCACTGCCATAGCCTTCTACATAGTCTGTCTTCCTGTACTGTTGTCTTTCTCCACTAAGTAGCCACAGTCATCTTTACAAGATGTAAATCAGTTCATGTCTCTCCTCTGCTTTGATCTTCCCCTGGGGTTTCCTTCACAATAAAATCTGAACTTCTCCTTTGTCCTCAAGACCCTACGTGATCTAGTCTCTTTCTGCCTCTCCAGCCTTCTCATAATTAATTCTCTCCTCACCAAGTACACAAAACTAGTTCTTGCCTCAAGATATTATCACTGGCTGTTCCTTCTACATGAAAAGCTCTTTCTTCATATCTTCACCTATATCTGACTCCTTCTCATCATTCAGGCCTTTCACAGATCATCTCAAGAGGCCTTCCCTTATCACCAATCTATAGTAGTACCCTCACTCTCAGGATTTCTCTATCCTTCACCCTACTTTGTGTTCTCTAAAGCGCTTAACACTATCTGAAATAATAATAACAAGTATTATAACAATAATTATAATTGTTATTATGATGATGGTAACTTGCTTATATTCTACTTCACTAGAGTGTAATTTCCATGAGGGCAGGGACTTTGCTTGGGCTGCATCTCTAGTATCTATAACACCTGCAGAGGACAAGTGTTTCATAATTGCTTCTTACTGTATAAATAAAGGAAGTATTAATTCATCAGAAGAGTAAAGTGTTTTTTTGCTTATTTTTGTGAATATACTCATAAATACATTTCATAGGAAGATGGGGACTGGAAGTTTCTGGAGTCATAAATAAATGTGACTTTACTGGAAAACATGCCCTAATATGAATCTGTTTGTCTTCCTTTGATCGTAGACAATTTTTTGCAAGTAACAAGGAAAAACTGGAAGATTCATCTAATGTTGAAAAAGAGGAACTTTTGCAGAAGATAAAGCAGGTAGGAAGATGGAAATTATGCCTTTTAGATTATTATTAGTATTTATGGTAGTTTTTATTTTTAGTTAATATTTTAAATATATTTGAGAAATGTGAAATTTTCCAAAAGTAGATTTTTCATGAATTCGTATCACCATGATCATTTACAGTAATTCATTTAAAGATTTTTATCCCCTCCCAAAGTGTTTTAAATATATGAAAGAGCCAGTGTTGTCTATGTGAAGATGAATTATTTGGAAACTTGTCATGTGGTTATGGTTATATTACATTAGAAATATCCAGATCAATGGATATTTTTCATGTGAATTATTTAGAAAAGAGTGGGATCTTCTTATATTTATGTGGTGCCTGTAAAGTCTAGCAACCCATACTGCTCTTAGTACATAGTGAAATATTGGAGTCAGATTAGCACCTGGGCGAACTCTCTAGACATTTTAAATCTTAGGTTAAAAAAATATGGTAAGTACTTAATTACGGGTGTAAACCAAAACTTATCCACAAAGTATTCAGTAAAGCATTCATTATGATAATTGAAAAATTAGGGGGAAGATACAATTAAAGTCCAACAAAGGGACCTTGATTAAGTAATAGCTCATATTATTGCGTGACAAAAAGAATATAAAACAGTACAAGGCAGATCTCTCCCAGAAGAATGATTTGAACCAATTAAATTCTTTCCGTTTGATTACTATCTAATGGCATTAGGGATGGCTTTCCTCCAGGTTAGACCTACTCTGATTCTTTAGTTGTGAAGATTCCGAAAGATAGAAACTAGGATTTCTTTTTCCTTTCCATTTATCTCCTATTATATCATCTGCCAGCTTCAGATGATAACTTCATAGTTTGCAGCCCCCAACTATCTGGAAAATCCAGGGCCTCTACAGTGACATGGCTTACTTGTTCAAAGGGGCAAATGCAAAGGGGTGTCCCTTTAATCCATAGCCCTCAGCCAAATTCCATGAGTTTAAGTCAGTGACTGCTTTAAAGGGATCAGGGCTCTGACCCATTTACTATTTCCACTGGACTCTTAGCTGCAGGCAATGTTAATTCTCAAGAGGCATAGGAGGCAAGTTCAGTGATGACATGAAATTCTATTCTAGCTTTATTTTAATTTATCATAAAATAATACAGATACAGAACAGCGCAAACATTATAAATGTACAATCCTTATGTGCATATATATCTTTTGATGGATATAATTTATTAATTGCAATGAAGTCCAGTTTATCAATCTTTTCCTTTTTGGTTTTTATGTCCTGTGTCATAAAGATACTATTTCATGATCTTCTAGAAGATTTATTGTTTGACCTTTCACATTTGGGACTACAAGCCATCTGGAATCTGTGTGTGTGTGTGTGTGTGTGTGTGTGTGCATACATGCTGTGAAATGGTGGTCAGGATTCATATTTTTCCATAGGATTGTCCAGTTAACTAGGACCATTTAATGAAAACAGTCTTTTCCTGCACTCTATTGTAATGGCATTATTTGTTATAAATCAAAAGTAGATTATAAGTACATCATAAATATGTGTGTAGATCTGTTGACTCTCTATTGTGTTCCTTTGGACTTGTTCTTCCCTCACATTAAAACCAGTCTTTCTTAATTAGCAGCATTTAACATAAGTCTTTATAGTTAGCAGTATAAATCCTTCAACTTTGTTCTTCGAGAATGCTTCCTCTGTTTTTGGCCTTTGAATTTCTATCAGGATGTCAAATCCTGCCCAAACCACCTGTTTGCATTTTGACTGGGGTTGGATTATATCTGTAGATCACTTTGGGGAGAATGTCGCATTCTTACAAGATCAAGGCTTCCAATCCCTGAACATGGTGTACCTCATATACCTCAGGTCTTCTTTGTTCCCTTTGACTTACTCAGTTTCACTGTCATGTCCACGTTTTCTTTTTATTTCTCCTGCTTGGGATTTATTGGGCTTCTTAAATCTGTGAATTTCTATATTTTGTAAGTTCTGCAAAATTCTTAGCCATTATCTGCTCACATATTTCATTCTCTTTCCTCTCTGAGATTCCAATTTTATATATATATATACACATGTGTGTACAATTATTTGTGCTAATATGCATGTCCTCTATGTTTTTTACCCCCTTCTGTGTTTTGTACCTTTTGTCTCCCTCCTGCTGAATCCTGGGGAGAATGGTCTATTTCAGCTCTTAATTTTGGTTATTGAATTTTTCAGTTGGTAATTTTCAAATCCACGTTGTCTATTTCAATTCCTTGCCATAATTTTCAAGTATGTCTAATATTTCTTTGATTATAGTAAACACAGTATTTTTATAGTTCAGCATCTGATTCCAAGCACTACCTGATGTTTCCATAGGTTTGTTTCTGTAGTATTTTGCTTCTGCCAACTTTTGTTCATGCTGTCTTATTTCCTTCTGTTCCTGGTAGAAAACTGTACACCAGGCATTGTATTTGGGGTGGGGGGAAGGTTGTAAAAACAATTTGAACCTTAGGATGATCATATCTTCTTCAGAAACAGACATTCATTCACTTCTGTCAGGTGGCTGGGGTATTATCAGTCTCAAATCACTTTAATGCACTCTTAGGTTCCCTGGTGATCAAAATTAGCCTGGACCATGGCTTGTTTGCTTCCAATTTACCCTTCTCTAGAGCGTGAAGCTTTTTGGGATCCCAGGCTAAAGTAGTGGAAGCTTTATTAGACTCAATACCTGGGTGAACTCTAAGTGTTGCTTTTTGTCCCTCTTGTCTGGTAAGAGAACTAAAATTCCATTTCTGTCAATGTCCTCAGGATAAAAGGAGTTTTCAGTGCTAGATTTACTACTGTGGATTTTTTTTTTTTTTTTTGAGAGCAAGAGAGAGAGCAGAGGAGGTGCCAGAGGGACAAGGAGAGAGAATCCTAAGCGAGCTTTATACCTAGTGCAGAGCCCAATTAATGTGGGGCTCTATACCATGACTGTGGGATCATGACCTGAGCTGAAATCAAGATTCAGATGCTTAACCAACTAAGCCACCCTGGGGCCCTCTACTCTGGATTCTTGATTCCTTATAGAATTAATCATTATCTTATTAGTTCTTCAACACTTAAAAAAAGTTTTTAAATGTTTATTATTTTTGAGAGGGAGACAAAGTGTGAGTGGGGAAGGGGCAGAGATAGAGGGAGACACAGAATCCAAAGCAGGCTCCAGGCTCTGAGCTGTCAGCACAGACCACGAAACCCACAGACTGCAAGATCATGACCTGAGCTGAAGACTGGCACTTAACCAATTGAGCCCCCAAGGCGCCCCAGTTCTTCAACACTTCTAAGATATATTTTGGTCCAGTTATTCTAGTGATCCTCAGCCAAAAGGTTATTTTGAACTACTCAGCCTATCACTCCTAAACATAACTTTCTTACTTCATTTGAAGCAATTCAATAGAGACATCTTAAATACAAATTTCTTAAATACAAAGTTCACTAATAAGCATTAGTTTTGTCCTTGAATAGAAATATTTAACAAGAAACAGGCATAGTATCTCATCAAAGAGGTCTTGAGAAAGAGCTTTTGTTGGTGTTACATTTTCTTTTTCTTTTAAACACTTTTTATTTATTTTTGAGAGGGAGAGACAGAGTACGAATCAGGGAGAGGCAGGGAGAAGAAGACACAGAATCCAAAGCAGGCTCCAGGCTCTGAGCAAGCTGTCAGCACAGAGCCCGATGAGGGGCTTGAACCCACAAAGCGTGAGATCATGACCTGAGCCGAAGTCAGACACCTAACCAACTGAGCCACCCAGGTGCCCCTACATTTTCTTTCCCCTAGTGTAGTTTATCTTCTGGGAAAAGGACTTACAGATCCTGTTGAATGATCTCAGTTCATTAACCCCAATTCTTATTTCAATATGAATGATTACTCTGTGTTGTTTGTATCAGTGTCTACTTCCTTTCTACACTTTTGTCATAATTTATAGGAGAGGTGCCAAAATGTATAACTACATATTTGATATAGAATTAAATCATTTAACATTTACGGCATACTCATTGTGTACTAAGTAACATACCCAGTGCTCTAGAGTTGCCATATGACTAACTCCCATCAAAGGAAACGTGAAACAAATCCTCTAATTGCTTTTTTTTTCCTAGATGGCTGAAAAACTACACAAAAGTCATTTAGAGAACAAAGATCTACAGGAGAAATTGAATACTCTTACCAGACAATATAAGATTGTCTTAAGTGAGGAGGATAAAGTTTTTGTGCAGAAACAGAAAATTGATGATGAGTATGTTTCTGTCCATGATCTGTACATGAATCAACACGTCATGGTTATGGGGCGCTTTCCTTGCCATCTAAATGGTGACTCTCTACTTAAACTTATCCTAGTTTTAAAATCTATTGACAACAATGAAATATTATTTACTCCAAAATAAGCACACTCCTAATCTACCTCTATATGTACTGAGTAATGCTTTCCTCATATGGGTCCGATCAAATCCACAGATACCATGTGCATTATATTTACTTCTAAATCAGATTTTTGAAAAAAATAATCCTGCTTTTACCCCATGAGACTGTTTAGAGAAACTGGCTCTGCCCATCTCTTCCCTAACTCTATGAAGGGTTTGGTCATTGACACAGTCCCCTAGCCCAGAGACTGGGAAGTTATTCGAGGAAATTCCTATCTTTTACTACCCATTGGATCCCATTCAGGCACAAAGCTTGTCAATTCCACTCCTTAGATATTTCTCAACTATATCCCATTCTTCTCCCCAACTCCATTCTTGTCACCTCTTTCAGCTTCTTTGCTCTGGCTCATCCATCCCTCAGAAGTTCTTTCCACTTCCTGCTTTACCACCCTTAACTTGTTCACCTTCCTTCCACCAAATGATCCTTCTGAAACATTCCTCTGATGCCATTCCTTTTCATCAGCCACTGCATTGTATGAATCTCTTGTTTCCAGTGAACTACAAACAGATCAGGGTAGTTGTTCTGCCTTACTCAGTGCTATATCCCCAGGACCTTGTACATTGCTTAGCAGATGGTGGGCATTCACCAGTTTTTCTTAATGAATACAGAATAACATCTTGCAAGCATGAATTTGGTAAGTAATGATCCCTTACTACAGACAAAGTTAGATCACACAGAAGTGGAATTACGGTATCCAGGCACACTTAGGTGAAACTGAGATTATGGTCATTGCAGCATGTGAGCTACAGAGAGTCGTTATAATCATTGTATCTCATTCAGTTGAATAGCCTACAAGAATCTGCTGTTAGTAGTTCTTTCAATAAAAATTTTCCCCAGATCAGTACTAAGTTGATCAGTTTTAATCTTAAAATGTGCTGATGACAAATGATCGTAACACTAAAACAATTAGTATTGTTATTGGTTTTTGTCTTCAGCTTGGGCTGCCATAACTAAGCACCGTGGACTGGGTGGTTTGAACTACAGAAATTTATTTCTCACAGTTCTAGAGGAAGGAGATCCAGTGTCAGGGTGTCAGCATGGGCAGGTTCTGGTGAGAGCCCTTTTTCCTGGCTTGCACAGGGCTGCCTTCTCACTGTGTTTTTCCATGGTAGAGATAGGGAGAAAACAAACTCTTTGGTGTCTCTTCTTACAAGGAGCCTCTCCATTGGGATCTCATCTAATCAGCTGACCTCATCACTTCACAAAAGCCTCACCTTCAAATACCATCATATTGGGTGTTAGGGCTTCAACATACAAATTTGTAGGGACTGAACACAGTTCACTCCATAGAAGTTTTGAAGAAGATGAGACACTTATATAAAGCACTTTCTGTTACAGGAATGTCCTTCTCAATGTCTGGAAATACTGACATAGAACAAAATTGTATACTTCCTATTATTCTCTCTGCAAATTGGAGACAAATTATAACCACTTTTTGTGAAGTGCCTCATGAGTCCCACACACTGGCTTGAGCACTTTATATCTCATTTAATCCTTACACCTATTGAGATAGGTGTTATGATCCCTATTTTATGGATGGAGATACTGAGACTCATTTACAGGTGAAGTTTTCTTCAAGGTCACACTCTAGAAAGAGGTAAAGCCAGTATTTAAAGTCGATCTAACTGACCCCTTCACCTTTCACAAAAGAACATGGTAGAATTGATAAGTGCATTAAAAGAGACACACCCCTGCTCAGAGGGACAGAGTGCTAGGGACAGAACTGTTCTTGTGGTTTTATGGTGACTATAGCAATTCAGGCTCTTTCCGTGGCTTAGGGATTTTCTTGAGTTTAGAATTTACCACCACTAGCAATAAGACTTTGTTTCTATTTTTCCTAATTTATTCAGTAAATAGTTGATGGACTGACCTTTGCAGACTACTTTTATATATTCTTATTTGTGATTGCAATATCCACTCATGCTGAGGAGTTAAAAAGAGATGATTTCATGGGCGCCTGGGTGGCTCAGTCGGTTGAGCAACCGACTTCGGCTCAGGTGGTGATCTCGCAGTTCATGTGTCCGTGCCCCGTGATGAGCTCTGTGCTGACAGCTCAGAGCCTGGACCTTGCTTCAGACCCCATGTCTCCTCCTCTCTCTGCCCCTCCCCCATTCATGCTTTGTCTCTCTCTTTCTCTCTCTCTCTCAATAATAAATGTAAAAAAATTAAAAATAAATAAAAAATTAAAAAGATGATTTCACCTTTCGACATAATGCTAACTCTGGTTTTTTCATGGTAGAAATCAGAAGCAAATAGCATTTATTACTCAGAAAGAAAACTTCCTATCACAAAGAAAAGTAGACATCAAACATATGGAGGAAGGACTTGTCACTCTCCAGGACCTTTATCGGTATGTTTGTTGCCTTTGAAACGTTTAATCTTCATTCTTTTCTGCATTTGTTTTTAAATATATGGTAACTATAGATCTGTCAGTTTCTGATGTCCTATAGAATAGGAGGTTTATAGTTCACTGTCTCTGTTTTACAGTGTAGAAGAATCATTATCACTGAAAGGATAGATAGGTCCGGAGTTCTAGACAAGCTTCTGGACATGAGAAATGGACCCCTTAGGAGTCTAGTGACAAGAATGTGCCTGAACATTATTACAACACTGACCCCTATGGTGTTCATTTCTGCTATTCTAAATCACTTTGATTTTTAATTTTGATTTTTCTGATTAAAATAAGTAATGCCTGCACATGATTTTAAAAATCAAATATAGAAATGTGTGGCTTAGAAGCGTAAAAGTGACCCTAATTTCCGTATCCCCACAGAGATCTCACTGTTAACAGTTGGCTAGGCTTGCTTTCTGTAATAGGAGTGTGTACATATATCCAAAAATGGGTTTCTCTTTTCTAGAACTGGAATTTTTCCACTTAAAATTGTATCTGGGTAATTTACACAATATTATATTTCAACTCTATCTCCATAAAAAGCTGGAAAAATATACCTGGGAAAATGATAAAACAAATAGGATAAAAGGTAACGTTTGGAGAAATTGGTGAAAAGTATATGGAAATCCTTTGTATTAATTTTTATACACTTATCTGTTGATTTTAGA
This sequence comes from Crocuta crocuta, assembly GCF_008692635.1. Classification (NCBI taxonomy): domain Eukaryota; kingdom Metazoa; phylum Chordata; class Mammalia; order Carnivora; family Hyaenidae; genus Crocuta; species Crocuta crocuta. Next base: position 6,069,967 of record NW_027527551.1, on the reverse strand, counting down.
ACTATTTCAGGAGGGGGCAAAATTCATATGTATATGGGACCTCATTCTTTATTCTTTCTTTAACTGCTTAATATTCCTTTTACTGAATATGCTATGGTTTATTTACCCAGCGCCCTACCGATGGACTTTTGTTTTTGTGTTTTCTCTACTATAAGCGCTTTTCAAAGTTAACATCCCTTAACATATCTTTGTCCACTTATACAACTATTTCTTTATAATAAGGTCCTAAAAGTTGAATTACTGGACCAAAGAGGGTTGCATTTTTATAATTCATGTTTATAATTTGAATATACTTTATGACTTGAGTGTAGGACAGTGGAGAAAGTAACCTAAGACAAGTGGAGGTGAAATTTGACTCCTGTCAGCAGAAATCTAGATCACAGCAGGATGTGCAGGTTGCTTGTCCTTACGCTGTTGAATAACATATCTCGACATCTGTTTTTCACGTTGGTTTCTGAAGGGAAACTATGAGCTCTTCCTTGTGAAAGAAAATACAATTGGGTTGAGTTCGGGGGTTTGTTTTCCACATGAATAACGCAGATTCTACAATCATTTTGCCATCATTGCTCTGGTCACTGGGACGCTTAGAGCCACATTCATGACCCAGTATTGGTTCTCCTTTAGGAGTTTTTATATTGCTGTTGTTATTTCACTCTAGTTCAACTCCTTTGTGAATTGAACTCAGTACATAAATAAATAAAATCAGTGAGACTGGGGCACATCGTGAAACAATCTTAGAGTTCGGGGGTGGGGTGATAGATTTATTGAGGTAGAAGATTGAGAACCCACACTGTGATTTCAGATGGAGGAAAAAAAACATGAACCCAGTTGTGTTTCTAGTTTAACAGCATTATGTATTGTTTTAGCTATGAATACTTGCATTTTTCTTTTTTAAATTTTTTAAATGTTTTTGTTTATTTTTGAGAGACAGAGACAGAGCACAAGTGGGGGAGGAGCAGAGAGAGAGAGTGAGACATAGAATCTGAAGCAGGCTCCAGGCTCTGAGTTGTCAACACAGAGCCCGATGTGGGGCTTGAACTCACAAACCGTGAGATCATGACCTGAGATGAAGTTGAGCACTTAACCAACTGAGCCACCCAGGTGCCCCGGAATATTTCTATTTTTCAAAAGATACAGAGTCATATTTCACTTTTATTTCTGCGAATGAAGTACTTAATAGAGAAAAGGAGAATAAAAATAATAAAGTCTTCTAATACCTATGCTAGATTCTTCACGTTTCCATCCATCCTAGAGTCACAAGAAAACCTTCCATCTTTAATTACTACTTACCCCTGGTACAAAAATCTTTATTGGCTTTCTGAATTATACATTGCATCAAATCAGGACTCAGTCAGGAATTCAAAGTTCCTCACCAATTTATTGACCTTTACCCCTCCTATGTCACTGTGTTACTTCCCTTTATGTCGTCTGTCAGCAGCAAGTCTGTGTTAGTCCTAAGTCTTGACTTGCTGCTCCTTTTCCATGTCTTTGCAAATGATGATGTCCTTCCCATGATGAGATCGCACCTCCATTCTGGCGATCTTTGTTCTTCCCTCTGTTAAATGTTAACCTCCAATGTCCCTTNCGCCGAATCTGTTCCTCCTTTCCCTTAGGTCTCCTACAATCCTTGCCAAATCAGTGTACACTTGCACAAAATTATAATTGTCCTTCTCTAAGTCTACCAGTACCGTTAGTTGTTACACTAGGTTTGATTTGTCTCCCAATTAGATGGTAGTCTTATTGTATGTAAGAATTATACATAACGTCACTTGTATATTCTACTAGCTTCCACAAATGCCAAACTCAATGTATATTTTCCTGTTTTTAGAGCAACCAAGGACGTATATCAGAGACAAATAGAAATCCTGAGTGATAACCTGGAAAGAGAAAGTCAGAGATGGTAAAAAAACAAAAACAAAAACAAAAAAAATTTCATTTGTATTATGAATAGTATATATTATCTTAATGAGTAGTGCCTCAAATTAGGAAATCCAAGTACTTGTTACTTGCTAGAGTCCAAGGAAATTATTTTCCTAAATTAAATTGGGTGACATCTCTCAGATCTAGTTATGTTTGTTAGTTTGATTTGAGGGCATTGAACAGAACCAAAGTTTTCCATTTCAATCGAAAGAGCTCACTGAAGAACAAAATTGTCAAGATTCTTGCACTGCCTTTTGCTCACCAGGCTTTTGTGCGGACCAGCGGGGAAGGTGATGTGCAGTGACACAGAAGCATGGATAAACATATGGGCTCCAAACACACGCTACTTTGGTTGCTCTGTTGCTGACTAGCTCTGTGACTGAGGCCACGTTATTTAATAATCTCTCTTTGCTCCCATCCCTATAAAGTGGCCAATGATAGTAGCACCCACCCTATGAAGTCATCATGAATGGCAAATGAGATGTATTTAGATGACCTCCTGGCACCTAGGAAAGATTTGCAAAATCTCAGCTGTATTTTATTGTTGTTGTCATGGTCTGTAATATCATTTGTAAGACTCCAAAGGCACATCTCTCCCATTCTCCAATGCCGCGTTTTAATGTTGTGGTCGAGAGAAAAATTTGAAAACCCAGAAGGTGGAAATTTGGCACACTGGGAGGGAATTTGACTGCTATCTCTGCTATCCCTTGTCTATCCTTCACCTAAAGGAGGTGAGCTGCCAAATGTGGTTTGTCCACGGTCCCAGCGGACATACCGACACAGCCTGTTGCAATGAAGCAGCTTGTGAAGCTGGCCAGCACTGAAGCAGTTATCACTTTGTCTAATTTTTTCAGCTAATGTGCGTGGTCCGCATCGCCAGTACCTCAAATAATCTTATATGATCATAGTAGGATTTGTTTTGCTTGGAATTCCTCCATTTTTTCAGTAAACTGTTAGATCAGTTTCATGAGAATTCTTTCTGCTCTCATTTCTAGCATCATAACTCAGTGGAAGATAACTTGTTTGCAAAAAAAGCATGAACGTTTAAAAGGGCAGCTGAAGTTTGAAGTAGAAGAAATTTTCAATAAACTACAGACTGCTGAATTTAGACGCACAGAATTATTGCAAGAGGTAAGGAACTCAAGGGACTTTTTTTTTTTTTTAATTTTTTAACGTTTATTTATTTTTGAGAGAGAATCAGAGATAACAGCTTGAGTAGGGGAAGGGTGGAAAGAAAGGGAGACACAGAATCTGAAGCAGGCTCCAGGCTCCGAGCTGTCAGCACAGGGCCTGACACGGGGCTCAAACTCACAGACCGTGAGATCATAACATGAGCTGAAGTCAGACGCTCAACCGACTGAGCCACCCAGGCGTCCCTCAAGGGACTTTAATATTATTACTCCATATTAGTATAGAGTCAGTATTATTATTGCATATCAGTAATTCTCCTTCAGTATTTAATTAAACTTCATCTTACTAAAAGATATTTTCCTTTCTGGTGACTTATGTTTAGAGTGAATTATTTAACTTTCTTAAATTACTATTTGCTGTGTATGAATTGAAGGGATTTGGCAAACAGTAGCACTTCTCTCTAGAATATGCTTTTGAAACTTGTAACTGGAAACTTACGTGAGGTTCACTTTTAGGGAAGCTCTCCTAAAAAAGAAACCAAACATCATTATTCAGCACTAATATTTACCCTCCGCCCACCCTCCAACTTCCACCATTCCCATTGCCCATTTCCTTGTGTAGTTTATAGATATTATATTGTTTGGTGAATAAATTAACTGCTGGAGGGGAAAATAAATAAATACATTCCCTCTCTCGAGTAGTTGCTGTGAAAATATATAACCTGAAATCAGAGCCACGTCTCATGCAAAGAGATATTAACTTTGGGCTGTTTGAAAATGTAAGGCTGATTGCCACAGGGCAAATGACAAATCTTCAATTTGTTTGCTTTCAAATCAGACCAATCTTAGACAAAAGGAGATCACTGAATTTTTGGCAGATATTGAAAAACTTACGTTAGAATTAAAACAAGGGGAGGAGGAATTTATTATCCAAGAAAAAAAGCTAATTAAAGAGTTGAACAAGTATGAGGTAAGTTTTATTTTACATCTAAGAATAATTTGAAATTGCCATATGGGTGGAGTGGGTATATTTTATGCTATTTTTTTTAAAAATTGTTTTAATGTTTTTTCATTTTTGAGAGAGGAGGAGAGAGAATAAGAGAATGTGTGGGGGAGGGACAGAGAGAGAGGGAGAGACAGAATCCAAAGCAGGCTCCAGGCTCTGAGCTGTCAGCACTGAGCCCAATGCCAGGCTCGAACTCACAAGCCATGAGATCACCATCTGAACTGAAGACAGAGGGCTAACTGACTGAGCCACCCAGGTGCCCTTATTTCATGCTATTCTAAGCAGTTAAATGCAAAACCTCCAGTGTGAGCAAGGCCACAGTTTCCTTATGACTCTTTTGTTCCTGAAAAAAGAGCAACATAAATTTTTTTTTCCACTTAAAAAAAAAGAAAATTAGACACTCCAAGTTATGTAGAAGTGCTGGCAAAGCGCATGGGGATGAGGGAAGGGGTGCAGGAAGGCAGGCAGAGCTGGCGCCAAAGTGGCTGGGGAAAGCAGCAAAGGGCAAGGGAGGCGGAGAGGCCGCGCTCAATCCTCACCAAAGATAGGGCGTCCTGCTGAGCTGGGAGCTGCCCTAGCCCCCTAGGATGGAACAGAGCATGGATGCTGGGAGAGGTGGAGAGAAAAGTCACTGAAAGTACCCAAGGGTCTGGAGATGGCAGCCCTCTGGAAACACAACAGAAAACACACCTCTTCAAGGTGCTGATGTTACCTTGACAGGTAAGGGGGTGTTTCCTGGAGCCCTCCATTGGTATTGGAATGAAGAGAAAAGGGTTGGTGGTAGAAGCCTTCCTGAACTTGTTCTGAAGCTGAAAGGCTGCATCAAAGAGGGGCTTTATTTGAAAACAGTAGTCCTTTGTGTAGCAGGGGAGCAGCGAGTCCTTACTTGTCAAAGTTCAGATCTTGCCCTGGGCCAAGCCCATGCCTCCTGGCACAAACCCGCCCCCCAACCCCCATCCTGCGGAAACCCATCCACAGATAACTGGTCCTAGAAGAGCCAGTTCTTTCTAATATGAATAACAGAAAAGGAGCAGCGATGTCCTCCACACAAAAATACCAGGAGAGAAACAAGTGGGTGGGCGCTGGGTGGCTCAGTTGATTGAATGACTGACTCTTGATTTCAGCTCAGGTCATCATCTCCTGGTGGTGGGTTCGAGCCCTGAGTGAGGCTCTGTGCTGACAGTGTGAGGCCTGCTTGGGATTCTCTCTCTCTCCTTCTCTCTCTCCGCCTCCCCCCAAACCCCCACTGACCCTCTCCCTCTCTAAAATAAATAAAAGTTTTAAAAAGTATTCATAAAAAATAATAAAAATACTTTTAAAAATCTATTAAAAAATACATGAAAGGGGAAACAAAACTTTCCGACAACTGAAGAATACTCAGAATGATGGTGTTGGAACAGATGAAGACTGTGGTCAAGCATCCCTCTGTAAATTAAAATCTATATATATTGTAGTTTCGTACAGGTGCCAAGGAAGATCAGCAGTATAGAAATACAGGAACTCAGGCAAGAGCGTCCAAAGGGAACGGCCAGAACTGGGAAGAGGTGAAATGGAAACTGGCACAACTCAGGGAACAAACAAGGGAAAGAAAACATTGCCCAAATTCAGACAAAATGAGAAGAAACAGAAGGGAAAGGGGTCAGGGTGGGAAGCCTTTTTCTGTTGGATGCCATCTGTCTGGGTGCCTAGTATTCTTCTAGATGCTGAAAAACAAAAAGAAGAAACAGACAAAAAAAACAAAAACAAAACCCTGTGCACTTATGGTGCTTATATCCTAGTGGAGGGAGATTGAAAATAAACAAGGTAAACAAGTGGAACCTTTAGTATATCCAAAAGTGAGAAACGCTACGGAGAAAAATAGAGCAGGGACTCGGGATGGGGCAAGTGTATGTGATGCGGGCTGTGTGCCCCGTTAAAGAGGATCGTCAGAGAAGGAAGGGTAGAATCCTGAAGGGCAGAGGGTGCGCCAAACAGGAAAGGCAGAGAGGCAGGACTGTCCTATCTGAGGAATAGCAAGGAGGCAGTGTGGCTGGAGCAGATAGGAGGGAGAGTGACCCATCTTCTTCTGGAAAGAGATGCTGGGACAATGAGGTGTACGGGAGGTTTATTAGGGATATGCCTATGAAAGAACCGCGCAGGGGAAGCCATCAGGCCATTATGTAACCCGCAAACTATCTCTGGGGAGCTTCTGAGCAAGGATTGTCCAGTAGCAAAGCCTTGCCTTGGGCAGAAATGGCTGCCCCCTTGCACTACCTCCTTGCTCAGTTGATTGGGGGACCCCCCGCCCGAAGAGCATGATCTTCAATAGATAACTGAGAAGTCTCTGAAGGAGCCGGCCACTGGAGGCTGGCAGCTGACCACTCCCCTCGCCACAAGGCAGTGAGTGAATCCTTCCGTGAGGAAAAATCCAAGAGGGGCATCCCTGGGTCTGCCACCTTATAGGCGATTGTGAGTACTTTGTTTTTGCTCTGCCTGGGCTGAGAAGGTAAGGTTCCTGATAAGAGTGAAGCGCTGAAATAATCTGATTTTCATTTAAATAGGATCACTCTAGCTGAGTAGAATTTAGGAGAGCAATGGTGGGTGCAGGAAGACCAATTAAGAAGTGAGAGCAGGGGCGCCTGGGTGGCTCAGTCGGTTGAGCATCCAACTTCGGCTCAGGTCACGATCTCGCGGTTTGTGGGTTTGAGCCCCATGTCTGGCCCTGTGCTGCCAGCTCAGGGCCTGGAGACTGTTTCAGGTTCTGTGTCTCCCTCTCTCTGATCCTCCCCTGCTCATGCTCGCTCGCTCGCTCTCTCTCTCTCTCAGAAATAAATAAAACATTAAAAAAAAAAAAAGCAAAAAAAAAGCAAGAGCGGTATTTCAAGTGGTTCAGAAGCTTGATCCAGAGGTGGTTAGAAGTAGGTGGTCAGCATTTCAGGTATTTCTTGAAAGAGAACTGACAGAGTTTACTATCATACTTGATGGCAAACCAGTGGAGGCAATAAAGTCAGGAATAGGATAAGGACACTACGTAATATTGCACTTGAGCTTAAACAATGCAATTAAGTAAGATAAGTAAACAGTCTTCCAGTGTCCACCCCACTTACAGGGCTGTGTGTCCGCTGCAGAGCTGTGTCCACCTGTGTCTAATTCACACAAAGGCATGGATAGATAGCAGCCTATGTGCCCTTATCATAAAGCAACAACCCCTATTCCCCTTGGTAATCCTCATCAATAACCTGGAGCATATTGGAAACCCATTTCTGCAATTGGTTCAATGGCATGAGGGGCCCAAAATGGGGAAGAAGCATTCTCCAATTTTGGTTTATGGAACCATTATTATTCCCTTGGTAGAATCATTCTTCTCACCAGTGGCACAATGTCTAAATGAACAGAGTCCAAATTCACAAGGAGGGAAAACAAAATCATGAGATTTAATAGTAAATTAAATCCCACTACCACTTGGACCCCTGACCCATATTTTTGTCTGAGGAAAACAGTCCGGAATATTAGTCACTGGTTCAGAATATAAATTTCCAAATCTCTGGAGGTGTTTTCTCCCAGGCAGTGCTGTGACTAAGTCCTCTCTAGACTTGGCTTCAATACCTGGGGGCCTCGGCTACAGTTCTCCTACTGGAGCTTGCCACAGTCTTCTAGATCATTCTGACCTAGTGCTGACACATTGAGCATGAATTGGATCTGCTGGGTCCTACAGACCTATATCTGACAGGGCTCAGTCAGAGAAGCAGAGCCACCAGAAAATGGGGTTTCTTAAAGGATTTGACCTTCTGCAGTTATGGGAGCTGGTTACAGCAGTCGAGAGAGGCTGTCAGCTTTCCACCTGGAGCTGGGCCTGAAGGCTGCAGGACAGGCAGTTGGGAAGGAGAGATGGACAGGAAGTCATAGGATGAGCTGGAACTCATCCTGATGAGCAGGGATGGGACCTGCGTCAGTCTTTCTCTTTTCCAAGGCTCCAGTTCCAAGGGGTTGCAGCAAAAGCCTGAGCCCATTATCCCTGAGCTAAGTGTGCATGTGGCTCAGGAATCAGGGACTCCTAAAGGCGTTGAAGAAGCTGTGGGCCTGCCTGCTTGAGCCAGGAGACAGACACCAACTTGCCCGAGATGCAGCAGCATCTGGTACCCAAACCCTCCCTCAAAGCATGAAATAACAGTATGGTTCCTTGTCAGGGANGAGGGATGGGCATGGAGGAGGGCACTTGTGGGGATGAGCACTGGGTGTTATGTGGAAACTAATTTGACAATAAACTATTTGTAAAAAAAAATAAAATTGGGTCAAGTATGGATGTACTATTCAAATCTTAGAGTCTGAGGATCTAGTTGAGAGACATGTTTATTTCTCTTTCCTATTACAGGCCAAAGGGAAGGGGCCCAGGGTTGGAAGGGCAACTGCCATCCTCAGCACCAGACTAACCTCTGCAGATCCAAGTGGCAGTTTCCATTCTCCTTCTTTTCCAGCCAGGGGAAGGAGGGAAGGACCCAGGGCACACATACCGCTTCCTGTTGCAGGTGGAGGACTGCATTAGCTCCCCGCACTTGCAGGGAGAGCTGAGAAATGAGTCCAGCTGGCAGCCGTATGCTGAGCTAGAACTGAGGAGTCATGACATTGAAGGATAGGAGAATGGATAGTAAATATCAGCTGGCTGTCTCTGCTTTATCACCATTTTAACTCCATCCTGACTTTCTAAGAAAGGTCCAACTAAATAAAACCTGGATAATTAAGCAGGCATCTTCATGTTTTGTTTTGGGGACCTTTTGCCCATTTATTGTAATAATATATCCAATTATTTCTACCCCCTCCCCATTTCTCACTTAAATCCACATTTCTTAGGACTTGTGTATATTTTGTTATGCTGCCTTTTTTTTTTTTTTTTTTTTGAGAGAGAGAGGGAGAAGAAGAGGGAGGGGCAAAGAGAGAGGAAGAAAGAGAATCCCAAGCAGGTTCCACACTGTCAGTGCAAAGCCCAACACAGGTTTGAACTCACAAACTGTGACATCATTTAACCAACTGAGCCACCCGTGCACCCCATTGCTGCCTGGTTTTTGTTTTTGTTTTTGTTTTCTGTCCAATATGCTCAAGAGATTTTTCTCAAATAGGTGTTTAGGGTACATATTTTGTAGCATTAATGGAATCATAGAAGTAGAGCTAGAGAACTGAAGGGTTCTTTGGAGAGACTATTGAATCTAATCTCCTTATTTAATAGATAGCCAGATCTATTCACTCTGTGAATCAGCCCACAAATATTTTTCAAATACCGAGTATGTGGCAGATGCCTTTCTACGCACCTCATGATAAGAGGACACTAACATAGGGCTCTTCCTCTCAAAGAACTTATATTCTACTCTGGAGTGTACATTGCGTCAATTCCTTAAAATCCTGCTTCATGATTAGCTTTATTTTCTTTAAAGCAAAGATTTGCTGCCGAAACACAAAGTAACAAAATACAGGAAGATGAACTAGTTGAGTGTCTTCCACAACTTCAAGTGGCAGAAGATGAGTATGTGAACAAAACTGGAAAATTTGAAGAGCTCATTAATTTTATTACAGGTATGTATGAAGCTCTCAGTAATTGACGTTAAGCCCAGGTAAGGATTTCACTGCTGTCTCCTAACACATAGTAAGTCATCAATCACGAGCCAATGTTGAAATTCTATACGTTTTTCCCATCAACTGTTTCTTCTCTAGTTATTGCCTCATCTACTAATTTTTCTTCTCCTTTATACCACAGCCTTGGTGTTGCTCTGGTCAAATTTTTCCTTTTCTCTTTTAAAGACTTTAAAATTAAGAGTTAGTAGCAACTATGTAATGTGGTTTCTCTCTATACTTGGTAAAGGTAGAAATAGCTCCTTTATCTGCTACTATGTGGAATTTTTTTTCTGTTTCTTAACATGAATTTGAATATTCTGTCTTGTTCCAGCTATGACTTTAACCATTTATCATGTAGGTACTTCTCAGATTTTTTTCCTACTAACTCACCCTAAGGCAAAGATATATGAGTTTGTCTTAGATATGGAGGCTTTATAAAGGGTGTGAAATGTGTCTGAAAGGATGCTTATTTTACATTTTGCTACATGGACAAGTGTATTTAATATAAAAATGCTTATTTTCTCCAGAAAAACAGGATGTAATTGTCTAACTCTGCACCCAAAAGTCCATAGATCCAGAATCATCCCTGGAGTGTGAGCTTTGTCTTGCATTTGGGGAGCAGAGTATCATTAACCAACAAGTCCCAAATGGTTGTTAAGCAGAAAGGCTTCCAGAATTTCTGTTTTCTATATGATGGAAGAAGTAACACAGGAACCAGAAGGCCAGGATCAAAAGTTACAGAAAGGACTAGAATGGGAGCCAAAAAGTGTGCACTGTGATGGGAATAAACAGCTGGCAAAGATGAATATAGGGAGAAAAATCAAAATAGTCTGTGTCAAAAAGATAGAATCATATAGAAACCCAATATGTTGAAATGTAAAACAAGTATTTAAAAGTGAATAGTGGTGGGGCCACCTGGGTGGCTCAGTTGGTTAAGAGTTTGACTTTTTTTAAAAAATTTTATTTATTATTTTTTAAAATTTACATCCAAGTTAGCATATAGTGCAACAATGATTTCAGAAGTAGATTCCTTAATGGCCCTGACCCATTTAGCCCATCCCCCCTCCCACAACCCTTCCAGTTACCCTCTGTGTGTTCTCCGTATTTGAGAGTCTCTTATGTTTAGTCCCCCTCCCTGTTTTTGTATTCTTTTTGCTTCCCTTCCCTTATGTTCATCTGTTTTGTATCTTAAAGTCCTCATATGAGTGAAGTCATATGATATTTGTCTTTCTCTGACTATAAGTGTCTGACTCTTGACATTAGCCCAGGTCATGATCTCACGGTCATGAGACAGAGCCCCAAGTGGGGCTGAGTGCGGAGCATGGAGCCTGCTTGAGATTCTCTCTCCCCCTCTCCCTCTCTCCTGCTTGTGAGCATGCACACACATGCATATACTCTCTCAAAAATAAAAGTGAATAGTAATTGCCAAGGAAAGTGGTTTTTTGAGAATATAAGATTATGAGTACCTCGGATGATTCGTCTGGTTGCCATTCCTCAGATTCTCATTTAGTCAACTCAGATTTTCTTGGTCTTTTGCTACTTTTACGAAGAGTAATGAAACATATGTGCTCCATCCTCAATTTTCTATTCTCCCAACCTTCTTTCCATCCCTTCTTACATGAAGATGGAGGATATAAGAAACATTAGTTTGAAAATAAGCAATATATTTCCATATATTGCAAGTGCTGATTCTCTTAAGACAAAGAAAAGAGAAAACACTAAAGAACATAGAGAAAAGAGAGAAAGCCAAGAGAAAGGTAGAAAAGGGAACATAATAGCAATGCTCTCCAGAGAGTAGGAAAATATACTTCACCTGCCAGCAGTGGGACTTAGAGTATTAACTGGCTCAGGACTCATACAAAGCAATGTTGTGACTTATGACTTTCAGTTAAATATGATGGGTAAAACATGCCTCTATCTTTGCTCCCTAGTGAAATTTCATAAAAATGTGTGTAAAAGATTTTTTAGAGAAAAAAAATGACTACAAGTCAAGTACAGAGACTGGCAGAGAGATGTCTGCAGAAAATATATCAATAAATCTCTAGAAGGTAGAATTGGCTAGAGGTATTAACAGGCAGGGAAATGTGACTAGCAAGTGCCTGCAGAAAAGCACACCATGAAAGCAAGGCGTTCTCTTTATAGGGCCCAGCAAGTCTTGGACATTGGAGGACCCTGATACTGGGAAGCTGAGATGAGTCACAGGGTTGAAGATTGGTTGAAAATCTTTATAACAAGCAGTTAGACCCCCAGGTCAGATGCCATCTTCTGTGCAGCTGAGGGACTGTTCCTCGCAATGCTGGCAGAGAAGTTGGACTAAGGGCTTCTAAACTACAGGATCTCAGATATGACAGAGGACAGAAGACAGAGGTCTCTGCTATACAGAGACCCCCTTCCACAGCTGAACTTGATGAAGGCTGCCAGCTCGTTGTGTGTGACTGTTCTGTAATCCCTTCCCCACTCTCAAGAAGGAGATGGTTGGATTCTTCTCTAAGGAAACTAAACAGTTCCAGAGAAAAGCCCCACACAATCTAAACATTTGAAGATCCTCCAACAAAATGGCTGGTCCCTTCCTGATCACTATACAGTAAAGCCCACCCAGGAACTGAGCCTTTTAGTGCCTCATGCTTAAATAGGATTAGACAGTCAAAGATCACCAGACGCCTCAGGAAAAACTCCAATGTGAAAGGCAGAAACTAAAGTAGACAGAAAAACAGAAGTTGGTGGAAACATAGATAACACAAAGAATATAAGAATACTTTTAAAGATATATATTCTTAGAGAATATATATTCTCTATATATTATGCATAATGTATATATAGTCTATTAAAAATATACATTCTATTATAGAGAATATATCTTAAAGTTATACTCATAGAGAAAAAATATATTGCATGTATGAAAAAGAACAGAAAACAAGAAAGAGCTCTTAGAAATGAAAAATAGGGGCGCCTGGGTGGCTTGGTCGGTTAAGCGTCTGACTTTCGCTTAGGTCATGATCTCACGGTTCATGGGTTCGAGCCCCATGTCGGGCTCTGTGCTGACTGCCAGCTGAGAGCCTGGAGCCTGTTTCAGTCTGTGACTCCCTCTCTCTCTGACCCTCCCCTGCTCACGCTGTCTCTCTCTCTCTCCTAGAGATAAGTAAAACATTAAAAAAAAATTTAAAAAAAATGAAAAATATAACAACCAAAATTTTATTAAAAATTTTTGTTTATTAATTTTTTAAATGTTTTATTTATTTTTTGAGAGACATCTTGAGCAGGGGAGGGTCAGAGAAAGAGGGAGACACAGAATCTGAAAACAGGCTTCAAGGCTCTGAGCTGTCAGCACAGAGCCCCACATGGGGGCTTGAACCCACGAACTGTGAGATCATGACCTGAGCCAAGGTCGGACGCTCAACCAACTGAGCCACCCAGGTGCCCCTTGATTATTTTTAAGAGAGAGAGAAGGAGGGAAGGAGGGGGAGAGAGAGCATGAGCAGGAGAGAGAGGGAGACACAGCCCTGACACAGGGCTTGAACTCATGAGCAGTGAGATCATGACCTGAGCCAACGTCAGACGCTTAACAGACTGAACCATTCAGGCACCCCTAACAACCAAAAATTTTAAATTTAATAGGATTCTAACAAAAGGAAATCGCTCCAAAAATAGAACAAAAAGTAAGGAGTTGAGGAACAGGATAAAAGAGTAAAAAAATTAGAAGACTATTCTGAGATGTTGAATACTCGCTAGGAAGGCCAGAAAAAAAAAAATGGAAAGGATAAAATTATCCAAGAAATAATACAAAAATATTTCTTAGAATTGGAGAATATGAATTTCCTATTTTAAAAGGCCCATCAAATTCTCCAGTGCAATTTCTAGAAGAAAAAGCAGTAAGTCACATCACTGTGGGATTTCAGGCTAAAAGGAATATTTCAAAGGCTTTTAGAGAGAAAAAGCCGATCGCATACAAAAGATTAGCGATCAGAATGGTTTTAGGCTTCTTAACTGTACTATTATACTAAAAGAAGACATTGCCTTCAGAATTCTGAGAGAAAATAATATCTAACATTAGATACCCATCCAAACTATTAGTCAAGTATATATAGAGAATAGAGACACATTTAGGTATATAAGATCTCAAAGTATCTCATTTACTCTGTCTCAGGAAGCCAGTACAGAATTTGTTTGGGATAAATTAAGAAAGAAATTCAGGAAATAGGAGGTCCAACATAAGGTGAATGCAAAGGAAAGTCCCAAGTGTTCAGAAAACAGAAGGCAGTGGGGGAGGGAAGAGATATGAAACTGGTAGATCACCCAAGGTGTTTGACCACGTGGGATGTAATATTTGGAAAGATTTTATAATTCTATTATACATTTTGATATGAATTAATGTATTCATGGAACACTAAGCAAATATAAAATGAGGCTATTTTTAGCTCCAGGAAAAACAAAAAGTGGTACAGGAGAGGAGGTATAATCATACTACACCATTTGTCTCATCTGTGAATGTTTACATTGTCGTAATGATCCAAAGAGTTAAAATTAGGGACACCCGACTGGCTTAGTTGGTAGAGAATGTGACTCTTGATCTAAGATTCTTGATCGAGCCGCATGTTGGGTGTAAAGATTACTCAAAAATAAAATCTTTTTTAAAAATACCATTAAAATATATTTTAAAAACACATGACTTTATGGAGAGGTTAGAAGTATGTGTGGGGGGTGTAGGGATGAGAGTATGTGTGCTTCCTTCTATATCTGGAAGAAAATAGAAAATGTCTTAAAATGCCAAGTCAAGAAATAGCCATATAAGCATTTTTAAGAAAATAGAAGAAGAAAAAGTTAAGATGAGTTTAAAAAATTGTTGATTCTGAGGAGTCAAACAGAGTGGTGGGCACTGCATTGGAAACACCTGACTTCTGGTTTTTGTTATAATCCTTATAATAGTATTTGACTTTTTTTTTAAGTTTCTTTATTTATTTTGAGAGAGAGAACCAGCCGGGAGGGGGCAGAGAGGGGGGACAGAGGATGTGAAGCAGACTCTGCTGACAGTAGAGAGCCTGATGAGGGGCTCAAACTCACAAACTGGGAGAACATGACCTGTATCAAAATCAGACACTTAACCGACTGAACCAGTCAGGTGCCCCATAGTATTTGACTTTTAAAACTAGACATGTGCCTTATTTTGATTAATTTTTTTAAACATTGTGGGCAGTTATTTTTTTCTTTTTTTTTTTATAGCACAAAAGCAGGAGCAGAATTTAATGAACAATTCCATTTCTCAAATGGCAAGAGACTTTTCAAGATTTTGTAGCAACTTGGTAAAGAGTCAACATATTCATTCTTTCTTTTATTGGAATACCGGTATATACAAACCATAATACAGAGTGTGTGCATGTGTATACAGAGAGCAAGACTCTAGATGCAAGGAACATGTAATCATGGGGAAATCCTTGGGTCGGGGGGGGCTCAGTTTTCTTATTTCTAAGGTAGAGATGGGATGATGCTCTCCATGGTTCTTTTTATATCGCTTATTCTGTTAAATTCCTATGAAGATTAGGATAAATGCACAGAGATTGCAGCGATAGGGAGGGAGTAGAAGAAATGAGAGCTGGTAAAGAGATATTTACTACCTTTATAAAATTTATAATCAGTAATTAATGATAAACATGTATATATAGAGTTGGTTACTTAAAAATAGAACATTCTATTTTTTTAGAAGCATTGATATCAAAAGTAACTTTTAACGTGTGGGTGTAGAGAAATATGAAGGGAAAAAGAACTAGTAAGTATATATGCAATTCTATTTTCTTCATAAGATGTTGCTAGTGATGATTATACAGTGAATAAAGATTATGTGATTTGTGACAGTATAATAATAGCTGATAACCAAATAGAACATTCCGTAGAAAATTCTGAAAAATCGATAAAATTACATTCCTTTCTTTTCAAAAAATATTAAATCCTCACTGAAAAAGCCTCAATAAATTTCACTCTCCTCTTCTCCATTTTTGCCATACAGTTGTTCACATATCAAATTTGTAAAGTTGTTTCAACAACTCATTTGTCTTCATATGGGGTTCATGGACTTGCTTCCCAGAGTTTATGAGTAAATTACCATGAATCGACTTTGGAGTTTTATTTATTTTTTATTCACGTATAATTAACATACAGTGTTATATTAGTTTTGGGTGTACAATTTAATCATTCAGCAATACTATCCATTACTCAATGCTCATCCCAATAAGTATACTCTTAATCCCCTTCATTTACCTCACTCATCCTACACCCATTCTAGCAACTAACAGTTTGTTCTCTGTTATTTAAGTGTCGGGGGGGGTGTCATCTCTCTTTTTTCTTTTTTTCTTTTTCTTAAATGCCACGTAAGAGTGAAATGTTATGGTATTTGTCTTTCTCTGACTTATTTCACTTAGCATTATATAGTCTAGGTCCATCCACCTTGCCACAAATGGAAAGATCTCATTCATTTTAATGACTGAGTAACATTCCATTGTACATATATACTTCATCTTCTAAATCCATTTATCCATGGGCTCTTTGGTTGCTTCCATATCTTGGTTATTGTTTAATAATGCTGCAATAAACATAGGAGATAGATATAAATATAGATATATATAGAGAGAGATATAGATATAGATATATCACTCTGAATTAGCATTTTCATATTCTTTGGGCAAATATCCAGTAGTGCAATTGCTGGATTGCACGGTAGTTCTATTTTTAATTTTTTGAGGAATCTCCATACTGTTTTCCACAGCGGCTGCACCAGTTTGCATTCTTACCAACAGTGCCCAAGTGTTCCTTTTTCTCCACATCCTTGCCAATAGTTGTTGTTTGTTGAGTTTTTTATTTTAGCCATTCTGACTGGTGTGAAGTGATATCTCATGGTTGGGGGGGGGGTTATGCTTATTTATTTTGAGAGGGAGTGAGCACAAGTGGGGGGATGGTAGAGAGGGAGATAGGGAATCCCAAGCAGACTCTGCGCTGCCAGTGCACAACTTGAGGAGGGGCTTGACCCCACAAACTGTCATGACCTGAAATGAAGAGTCAGATGCTCAACTGACTGAGTCACCCAGGCACCCCACTCATGGTTTTGGTTTGCATTTCCCTAATGATGGGTGATGTTGAGCGTCATTTGATGTGTCTGTTGGCCATCTGTATGTCTTTGGAGAAATGTCTGTTCATGTCTTTTACCCATTTTTATATTGGATTACCTGGGGTTTTTTTTTTTTATTGTTGAGTTGTAGAAGTTCTTTATATTTTTGGATGCTAAGCCTCCATTGAATATGTCATTTACAAATATCTCCTTCTCTTCATTAGGCTGTCTTTCAGTTTTGTTGATTGTTTCATTTACTTTGTGGAAGCTTTTTATTTTGATGTAGTCCCAATAGTTTACTTTGGCTTTTGTTTCCCTTGCCTCAGGTGCTGATGTCAGAGAAATTACTGCCTGTGCTCTCTTCTAGGATTTTTATGGTTTCAGGTTTTACATTAGGTCTGTAATGTATTTTGAGTTTATTTTTGTCTATGGTGTAAGAAAGTGGTCCAGTTTCATTCTTTTGCATGTAGATGTTCAGTTTTCCTACCGCCATTTATTGAAAAGACTGTCTTTTGCATATTCTTGCTTCCCTTGTCAAAGGTTCATTGACCATATAATTGTGTATTAATTTCTGGTCTCTCTGTTCTGATGGTCTATATGTCTATTTCTGTGCCAGTACCATACCGTTTTGATTACTACAAAACAGTAGTTATTAGTAGTATATCTTATAGTGTATGAAATCTGTGATTTCAAGATCTAGTAGTATATCTTTGTAGTATATCTTGAAATCTGTGATTGTGATGCCTCCATTTCTTTTTATGATTGCTTTGGCTATGCAGGATCTCTTGTGGTTCCATACAAATTTTAGGATTGTTTAATTCTAGCTCTGTGAAAAATGCTGTTGGTATTTTGATAAGAATTGCATTAAATCTGTGGATTGCTATGGGTAGTATGGACATTTTAACAATATTTCTCACAGTCCATGAGTGTGGAATATCTTTCCATTTGTTTCTGTCATCTTCAGTTTCTTTCACTGGTGTTTTATAATCCAGGTCTTTCACCTCCATGGTTGAGTTTTTTCCTAGGTATTTTATTATTTTTGGTGCAGTTGTAAATGGGATTGTTTTCTTAATTTCTCTTTCTGCTACTTCATTATTGGTGTATAGAAATGCAATGGGTTGTATACTGATTTTGTATCCTGCAAACTTAATCCAGTTATCAGTTTTAGTAGTTTTTTGGTGGATTCTTCAGGGTTTTTATATGGAGTATCACGCCATCTGCGAATAGTGACATTTTTGCTTTTTCCTTACCTTATGTTCCCTTCACACCTTCGTTGAGGATTTTGATCATGAATGGATACTGCACTTTGTCGAATGCTTTTTCTGCATCTATTGAAATGATTATATGATCATATCGTTTTTCTCCATTCCTTTGTTGATGTGGTATATCATGTTAATTTATTTGCAAATATTGAACCACATTTGCATCCCAGCAATAAATCCCACTTGATCCTGGTGAATCATTTTTTAATGTACTCTTGGATCCAGTTTGCTGATGTTTTGTTGAAGATTCCTGCATCTCTCTTCATCAGAGATACTGATCTGTAGCTTCCTTTTTTTATAGCGTCTTTATTTGGTTTTGGTATCAGGTGATACTGGCCTCATAGAATGAATTGGGAAGCTTTCCTTCTTTTTCTATTTTTTTGGAATAGTTTGAGAAGAATAGGTATTAACTTTTCTTTGCATGTTTGATAGAATTTACTTGTGAAGCCATCTGGTCCTGGACCAGATGTTTGTTGGGAGCTTTTAATTGCTGATTCAAGTGCATTGCTGGTAATCAATCTGCTCAAAATTTCTATTTCTTCCTGATTTCGTTGTAGGAAGTCATATATTTCTAGGAATGCTTCCATTTCTTCTAGGTTCTCTAATCTGTTGGTATATGAGTTTTCAAGATATTCTCCTACAATCCTTTTTATTTCTGTGGTTATTCTCCTCTTTCATTTCTGATTTTGTTTGTGTCCTTTCTCCCTCCCTCCATCCATCTCCCTCTCCCTCCGNCTCTCTTTCTCTCTCTCTCTCTCCCCCCCCCCCATCTCTCTCTCTCCCTCTCCTTCTCTGTCTCTTTATTTTTTATTTATGATGAGTCTGGCCAAAGATTGATCAATTTTGTTGATCTTTTCAAAGAACCAGCTCCTGACTTCACTAATCTGTTCTATTGTTTTTTAGTTTCTATTTCATTTATTTCTGCTCTATTCTTTATTTCCTTCTTTCTACTGGTTTTGGGCTTTGTTCTTTTTCTAGCTCCTTTATGCGTATGATTAGGTTGTTTGAGTTTTTTCTATCTTCTTGAAGAAGGCTTCTATTGCTATAAACTGCCCTCTTAGGATAGCTTTTGCTGCATATCAAAAATTTTGGACTGTTATGTTTTCATTTTTCATTTCTCTCCATGTATTTTTTAATTTCCTCTTTGATTTCTAGGTTGACCCAGTCATTGTTTAGTAGCATTTTGCTTAAACTCCATGTGTTTGTGTTCCTTCCAGATTTTCCTTGTGGTTGATTTCTAATTTCATAGCATTGTGATCAGAAAGGATGCATGGCAATGACTTCAGTCTTTCTGAATTTAATGAGACTTGCTTTGTGGCCTAATGTGTGATTTATTCTGGTAAATGTTCCATGTGCACTTGAAAGGGATTTGTATTCCACTGTTTTAGGATGGAATATTCTGAATATATCTGTTAAATCTATCTGGTCCAATACGTCATTCAAAGCCACTGTTTCCTTACTGATTTTCTGTTTGGATGATCTATCCATTGATGTAAGTGGGGTGTTTAAGTCTCCTACTATTATTCTATTACTATTGATTACTTTCTTGTATTTGTTATTAACTGCTATATATATGGGTCTTCCATGTTGGGTGCAAAGGTATTTACAAATATCTTCATGTTTGATTGTTCCCTTTGTGATTACATAGTATCTTTATCTCTTGTTAGAGTCTTTGTTTTAAAGTCTATTTTGTCCAGTATAAGTATTACTACCTTGACTTTCTTTTCACTTTCATTTGCATGATAAATACTTTTCCATCACTTTTAATCTGCATGTATCTTCAGGTCTGAAGTGAGTCTCTTATAGGCAGCATATTGATGAGTCTTGCTTTTTTAATCCATTCCGTCACCCTGCAGTCTTTTGATTGGAGTGTTACATTCAAAGTAATTATTGATAGGTCTGTACTTCTAGTGATTTTGTTATTTGTATGGTTGTTCTGTAATTCTTCTGTGTTTTTATTTTCTCTTGCTTTATTCTCACAGTATGCTGGCTTTTTTAAGTAATACACTTGAATTTTTTCTGGGAGGTTTTTTTTCTGTTTGTTTGTTTGTTTGTTTTACATATCTATTACCGGTTCTTGATATGTGGTTACCATTAGGTTTATGTGTAACGTCTTATACATGTAGAAGTCTATATTAAGTTGATAGTCACTTAAGTTTGAATCTATTCTAATAAAGTACTAAAGTTTTACTCCCTCCCCCTGCCCNTTAGGTTTAGGTGTAACATCTTATACATGTAGAAGTCTATATTAAGTTGATAGTCACTTAAGTTTGAATCTATTCTAAAAGTACTAAAGTTTTACTCCCTCCCCCTGCCTGAATATTTTAGGTATGTGTTATTATACTTTATATCCTTTTATTTTGTGAATCCCTTAACTGATTTATATAGATATGCTTATTTCTACTACTTTTGTGCTTCCCACTTTTCTTAGTTACTTCTTTGAGTGCTGTTTCCTATCCACTCAAAGAACTCACAATTTCTTGTAAGGCTGGTTTAGCGGTCATAAACTCCTTTAATGGTTGATTGCCTGGGAAACTCTTTATGTCTCCTTTTTTCTGAATGATAGCCTTCCTGAGTAGATTATTCTTGGATGCAGGCTTTTTCCCTTTAGCACTTTGAATATATCAGCTACTCTCTTCTGGTCTGCAAATGATTATGCTGAAAAATCAGCTGATGGCCTTATGGGGTTTTCCTTGTATGCAACTGTTTCCTTTTTCTTGCTGCTTTAAATATTCTCTCTTTATCACTGCTTTTGCCTCTTTAATTACTATGTGTCTTTTTTAACTTTATTTTTTTCAAGTTTATTTACTTATTTTTGAAAGAGAGAGAGAGAGGGGGGCACCTGGGTGATTCAGTCAGTTGAGCGTCTGACTTCAGCTCAGATCATGATCTCATGGTTGTGGGTTCGAGCCCTGGAGCCTGCTTTGGATTCTGTGTCTACCTCTCTCTGCCCCTTCCCTGTTTGTGCTCTGTTTCTCAAAAAATAAATAAACGTAAAAAAAATGTTTTAAATGAAAGAGAGTGAGCGAGCATGTAAGTAGGGCAGAGGCAGAGAGAGAGTGAGAATCCCAAGCAAGCTCTGCACTGTCACCACAGAGCCCGACATGGGGCTCAAACTCACAAACTGCAAGATTATGACCTAAGCCAAAGTTGGATGCTTAACCAACTGAGCCACTGAGGTGCCTCTACTATGTATCTTGATGTGCACATCTGTGGATTGATTTTTGGGGGTGCTCTCTGTGCATCCTGGATCTGGGTATCTGTTTCCTTCCCCAGGTTAGTGATGTTTTCAACTCCTGTATTTTCAAATAAGTTTTCTGCCCTCTTTTCTTTTCTTCTCTTGGGATCCTTATATTACAAATGTTTTAATGCTTGATGGTGTCATTGAGTTTCCTTAATCTATTTTCATTTTTGTTAGTTTTTTCTCTCTCTCCTGTTCACCTTGATTGCTTCCCATTACTCTATCCTCCATGTCACTGATCCATTCTTCTGCTTTCTCTAGTCTACTATATATTCCCGCTAGCATATTTTTTATTTCAGTTCTTGTGTTCTTCATCTCTGATTTTCTTTTATGTTTTCTCTTTGTTGAGGATCTCACTGGGGCCCTCCACTCTTTTCTCCAGTCCAGTGACTGTCTTTATGACCATTAATTTAAATTCTGTCAGGTATATTACTTATTTCCATTTCACTTAGGTCTCTTGCTGTGATATTGTCCTATTCTTTCATTTGGATCATATTCCTCTATCTCCTCACTTTGACAAACTCTGGGTATCTGTTCCTCTGTATCAAGAAAGTCAGCTGCATATCCTGATCTTGAAAGCAGTGGCCTTATGAAGAAGAGTCCTGTAGTGCCCTGTAGTGCAATGTCTCTTCTGCACAAGAACCTGGCACTTCAGGGGTGTCTCCTATGTGTGTTGTGCATGCCCTACTTCTCTGTTGGAGTCACATTTGCCTTCAGTCCGGTGTCTTCAGTGGCTCTCTCTGCCTGCTGTGGGCAGGACTTGGTCCCTGTGTTGTTCATGGGCCAGGCTGGGGATGCTGTGGGCTTGAGCTGAGTCAGACCAGGCATTTGCCAGAGGTGTGGTAGTACTGAACTGCAAGGGGCTCTCCCTTTCAATGTCCTCTGAGAAGCTTTCATTGGTGGGTGGGGCCTGAAGGTGGACCAGATGTCTGCCCCCAGCCCACTGCTGGGGTTTCAGCCTGGTGTATGTGGTCATCTTCCCCCTCCCAGGAACAGGAGTCACTTTGGAGTGGTGCTGGCCCCACTGGGGCTGCTTGCACACTGTAAGCTTATGGCACCACTTTGGATGGACTCCTGCCAAGGACAAGTCCGTAAGAGAATGTGGGGGTGGGATCACATTGTTATAAAGTTGTGCACTGGTCTGGTGTGGGAGAGGACTTGTGGCCTAGAGAACTGCCGAGGGCTGCTCTGCAGAAAATGTGAGGCTGGGGCGTGTGGTGCCAGCAAGGTCACTGCCAGTCTGCTGTGGGAGGGGACCTGGAGCCACTTAGAAAACTGCCTCACCAGGTTGGAGGGGAGAGGTTCAAGGAAGAATATAGGGGTGGGCTGTACCATTAACAAACTAGGTGGAGAGTATTCGGCTGTGCTGGTTCCTGAGGGTGTTTGTATATCTAGTCTGATGGTGGGGGTAGGAAGGGAAATGGTGCTTGCCAGCTCTGTTGTTCTTGGAGAAATCTCTCAACCATCCCTGTCCTTACAGCACAGCTCTGAGATTAGTAAATAACTACCCTTCTGTATGCCCCCAGGCAATTTTTAAAAAATAAGCTAATTAAAAAAAACTTAAAAAAAAAATTTCTGAGAGAGAAAGACAGCATGAGCAGGGGAGGGTGAGAAAGAGAGGGAGGCACAGAATCCGAAGCAGGCTCCAGGCTCTGAGCTAGCCGTCAGCACACAGCCCAATGCGGGGCTTGAACCCATGAGCTGTGAGATCATGACCTGAGCTGAAGCCGGAGGCTTAACTGACTGAGCCATCCAGGTGCCCTACCCCAGGCATTTTTCAAACAGCTGCTTCCATGCCACGTCTCAGCTGGGCTGTTTGTTGTGCTTTGTCTTTAAGGGCAGGGACTCAGTTTTCTATTGTTCTCTAGTCATCCCAGAGCCCAACCCACTGATCTGTAAACCCACTAATTGTAAGAACTCACAAAGTTAGGCCCATCTGGTTGTCAAAGCCATATGTTATGGGAATATGTCTTCCTAATGCTGGTCCCCCTTGCTTGGGGTGCCTGGTGAGGAGTATTTTTCTCTCCCTTCTGTATGCCTGTGGTGTCCCTTCCTCCTATGGATCAGTTTGGCTCCTGACCATGTCTCTGCCCTTCCTTTCCTCTTCAATGTAGCATCTCCTCTACATTTAAATGTGGAGAGTCTGTTCTGAGAGTTTTTGGATTGTTCACTGAGTTATGTGCACTGGGGTGGGTGTTATCTAGGTGTATCTGTGGGATAAAGTGTGCTTAGGATTCTCCACCATCTCTCATTGTAGTTTTGATTTGCATTTCCCTGATGATTAGAGATGTTGAGCATCTTTTCATGTGTGTGTTGGCCGTCTCTGTGTCTTCTTTGGAAGAATGTCTATTCAGGTCCTCTGTGCATTTTTTTTAACCAGATTTTTCGTTTGCTTGTTTGTTTGGTGTTGGGCTTTATAAGTTCTTTATAGATATTTTGGATATTAACCTCTTATAGATACATCATTTGCAAATACCTTCTCCCATTCAGTAGGTTGCCCTTTGTTTTGATGATTTCCTTCACTGTGCAAAAATGTTTTATTTTGATGTAGTCCCAATAGTTTATCATTGTGTTTGTTTCCCTTGTTTGAGGACACATGTCTAGGAAAATGTTTCTATGGCTGATGTCAAAGAAATTACTGCCTATGTTTTTGTTTAGGAATTTTATAGTTTCTAGTCTCACATTTAGGTCTTTAATACATTTTGAGTTAATTTCTGTGTTGAGGGTAAGAAACTGATCCAGTTTCATTCTTTTGCATGTAGGTGTGCAGTTTTCCCAGTACCATTTATTGAAGAGACGGTCTTTTCCCCATTGTATACTTGTGCCTTCTTTGTCATAGATTACTTGGCCATATAAGTGTGGGTTTACTCTGGGTTCTCTGTTCTTTTCCATTGATCTGTGTCTCTTTTTGTGCCAGTACCATATTCTTTTGGTTACTATGGCTTTGTAAATGTATCTTAAAATCTGGAATTGTGACACTTCCAGCTTTGTTTTGCTTTCTAATGATTACTTTGTCAATTCGGAGTCTTTTGTGGTTCTATTCAAATTTTAGTATTATTTATTCCACTTCTGTGAGAAATGTTTTTATTTTGATAGGGGATGCATTAAATTTATAGATTTCTTGGGATAGTATGGACATTTTAACAATGTTTGTTCTCCCAATCCATGATCATGGCATGTTGTTTCATTAGTTTGTGTCATCGTCCATTTCTTTCATCAGTGTTTTTATCGGTCTCAGAGTACAGGTCTTTCTCCCCCTTGGTTAAGTTTATTCCTATGTATCTCATTATTTTTCTTATTAATTGTAAATGAGATTATTTTTAAAATTTTACCTTCTGCTACTTCATTATTAATGTTTAGAAATACAGATTTCTGTATATAAATTTTGTATCCTGTGACTTTACTGAATTCATTTATCAATTCTAGTAGTCTTTAGGGTTTTCTGTATATAGTGTCATGTCATCTGTAAATCATGAGATTTTTACTTTTTCCTTACCCATTTGGTTACCTTTTATTTATTTTTCTTGTCTCATTGCTGCGGCTAGGACTTCTTGTACTATGTTGAATAAAAGTGGTGAGAGTGGGCATCCTTGTTCCTGATCTTAGAGGAAAATTTCTCAGCTTTGCACTATTTAGATGTTAGCTGTGGAATTTTCATATATGGCATTTACTATGTTAAGTATATTGTCTCTAGACCTACTTTGTTGAGAGGTTTTATCACAAACGGATATTGTGCTTTGTCAAATGATTTTTCTGCATCGATTGACATGATCCTATGATTTTTCTCTATTCTTTTGTTGATGTGATGTATCACACTGATTGATTTGTGAATTTCGGACCACGCTCGCATCTCTGGAATAAAAGTACTGACGGGTCCAGTTTGCTAATAATTTGTTGAGGATTTTTACATCTGTGTTCATCAGGGATATTCATCTGTAGTTTTCTTGGAATGTCTTTATCTGGCTTTGCTATCAAAATGAATGAATTTGGAAACTTCCCCTCTTTTTCTATTTTTTGGAATAGTTTGTGAAGAATGGGTATTAATTCTTCTTTAAATGTTTGGTAGAAGGGTGCCTGGGTGGCTTAGTCAAGTTAAGCATCTAATCTAACTCTTGATTTTGGATCAGGTCATGATCTCACAGTTTGTGTTTTTGAGTCCCCCATTAGGCTCTGCACTTGACGGTGTGGAGCTTGCTTGGGATTCTCTCTCTATCCCTCTCTCTCTGCCCCTCCCCTGCTCACACTTTTTCTTTCTCTCTCTAAAATAAATAAATAAATAAATAAAAATGTTTGGTAGAACTCACCATCTGGTCCTGGACTTTAGTTTATTGGGACTGTTTTGATTATTGATTTCATTTCATTGATAGTAATTGATCTGTTCAGGCTTTCCATTTTTTTCTGATTTCATTTTGGGGGATTATATGTTTCTATGAATGTATCCATTTCTTCTAGGTTGTCCAATTTTTTTGGCATGTAATTTTTCATAATATTCTCTTATAATCCCTTGTATTTCTGTGGTGTCAGTTGTTATTTCTACTCCTTCGTATATAGGTTTTTTTGGGTCCTTTTTTTTTTTGATGAGTCTAGCTAACAGTTTACCAATTCCATTGATCTTTTCAAAGGGCCAGTTCCTGATTTCATTGATCCATTCTATTGATTTTCTAGTCTCTGTTTCATTGACTTCTGCTCTAATCTTTATTATTTCCTTCCTTCTATTAGCTTTGGGCTTTGTTCTTTTTCTAGCTCATGTAGGTGTAAGGTAAAGTTGTTTATTTGAGATTTTTCTTGCTTCTTGCGGTAGTACCATGTTACTATAATCTTTCCTTTGAGAGGAGCTTTTCTTGCATCCTAAAGATTTTAGATCACTGTGTTTTCATTTGTCTCATGTATTTTTTTTACTTTCTCTTTGATGTCTTGGTTGACCCATTCATTGTTTAGTAGCTTGTTATTTAAGTTCCATGTATTTGTGTTCTTTCCAGATTTTTTTCTTGTGATTGACTTCCAGTTTCATATTGCTGTGTTAAGAAAAGATTTGTGATGTAATTTCAGTCTTTTTTAATTTATTGAGACTTGTTTTATAGCCTAACATGTAATCCATTCTGGGGAAGTTTCCATGTGTAATCCACTGTTTTTGGATGAGATGTTCTCAGTATGTCTGTTAGGTCTATCTGGTTTGATGTGTCATTCAAAACCACTGTTTCCTTGTTGATTTTCTGTCTGGATGGTGTATCCACTGATGCAAGTAGAGTGCTAAAATCCCCTGCTATTATTATACATCAATAATAGAAACAGTTTCTTCCTCTGTTGGTTAGCAGATGCTTTATGTAGGTGTTCTCATGTTGGGTGCATAGTTATTTACAATTGCTATATCCTCCTGTTGAATACGATTGTTATATCCTCTTGCTGGATTACTCCTTTTATCATTATGTAGTGTCCTTTTTTGTTTCTTGATATAGGCTTTGTTTTAAAGTCTGTTTTGCTCAATAGAAGTATTGCTATTCAGTTTTCTTTTTGCTTCTATCCCATTTGCCTGGTAAATGTTTTTCCATCCCTTTACTTTCAATCTGCATGTGTCTTTAGGTCTGAAGTTAATCTGTGTTATGGATGGGTCTTGCTTTTTTATCTATTCATTCACTCTATGTTTATAATTGCAGGATATAGTCTATTTACACGCAAAGTAATTATTGATAGGTATGTACTTATTGCCACTTTTGTTACCTGTTTTATGGTTGTTTTGTAGCTTTTCTCTGTTGCTTTCTTCTTCTCTTGTTCACTTCCCTTTTAGTTTGAAAGCTTTAGTGTTATGCTTTGATTCATTTCTCTTTATTTTTTGTGTATCTATTACAGGTTTTTGATTTGTGGTTACCATTAGGTTCATGTATAATTATGTATATAGCATTCCATATTAAGTTGATGGTCACTTGAGCCTGAACCCATTCTAAAAGCACTGAATTTCTACTAACCTCCCATGTTTGTGTATATGATGTTATACTTTATATTTTTAAAATTTTGTGTACCCCTTGACTGATTTTTATAAATATTGATTTTACTGCTTTTGTGTTTTACCTCCATACTGGTTTTATAAGTGATTAATTTACTTTTATTATTTCTACTGAAGGTCTCACTGAGATCTTCCATTCTTTTCTTAAGTCCAGTAAATATCCTATGAACATTACTTTGAGTTGTTTATCAGGCATATTGCTTATTTCTTTTTCATTGGGTTCTTTTGCTGTGGTTTTATCCTGTTCTTTCATTTGGGACATAGTCCTCTGTCTCCTTATTTTGTCTAACTCTGTTTTTTATTATGTATTAGAAAAGTGAGCTGAAAGTAGTGGCCTTATGAAGAAGAGGGCCTATGGTGCCCTGTGGTGCAGTGTTCCCCGTTCAGCAGAACCAGGCATTTCAGTAGCACCGCCTTTGTGTGTTGTATCAGCCCACTCTTGTGGCTGAGCCATGTTTGCCTTCAGTCAAGTCAGTTGTAATAGCCCTTTTTGCCTGCAGAATGTGCACTAGGAAGGGTTTTGTCTCTGTGCTGTTAAAGAGGCAGTCTGGGGCTGCTGAGGTCTTCTGGTTAGGTGGTGTCAACATTCAGACCAGATGCCTGCTCAGTCCATCTGGTGAAGCTGTAGTTGCACAAAACTGTAGGGTGCTCCCCTCATCCTCTGAGATGGCCTGCACTCAGACCAGATGCCGGCTCACAGTAAGTCTGCTGGGGCTGCAGTCTCACTGATCAGCAGTGTACTCTCACTGTGCTGTTGCCATAAGGTTCAGCTACTGGGACTGTGGGTACACTGGTATGTGTGGATATCTTCCTCTCTCCCTAAGGAAGGAGTCACTTTGGAGTGGTGCTGGTCTCTGCTGGGAATGCTTGCAGGGTGTGTCATGGAGCCATTCTGGAGGGATGCCTTTGGAGTATGGCAGATTGATTAGGCTAATCTGCAGAGGAATATAGGGGCAGGGCACCAGTTGCCAGCAAGATAGGTAGAGAGTGTTTATGCTGTTTCCTGTAAGTATCTGGCCAACTAGCATGGGGTGGCGGGGGGAGGAAGAGAAATGGTATCCAGTAGCACTTTTGTTCTTTAACCATCTCCTAAAGATCCCTTTTTCTCTGACTGGGGGCATTCTGAATATATTCTAAGATTAGTAAATAAATCTTCATATATACCCCAGGTGCTTTTCAAACTTCCTTCTATGTTGTGTTTTTATGTTGACCCTTTAAGGGTGGGAACTTATTTCCTATTGTCCTCCAGCTCTCCCAAAGCTAAGCCTACTGATTTTTAAACTACTAGAATTAAGCCCTGCTGGTTGTAAAGATTCAAGAAGTCAAACCCCACTGTTTTTCAAGGTGAAATGTCATGGGGATTTGTCTTCCCAGTGTGAGTCTCTCACGCCTAGGGTGCCTGGTATGGGGTTTCTTCCTTTGGCTTCTTGTTGGGTCTCTAATGTTTGTGGTTATCTTTGCCAGGGCTTGGGTTCCTACCATGTCTCTACCACTCCTACCCTTTTCAGTGGAGCCCCTCTCTATGAAAGGCTGTTCTGCCAGTTTTCAGGCTACTTTCACAGATAGTTACACAATGTGGCTGTTATCTCCATGTGCCCATGGACTGAGATAAGCTCAGAATCCTATTACTCCACCATCTTCCCAGAAGTGAATCAACTTTGGAGTTTTAAACATCAAGTTTTTCTAAGGGAAGGTATGCATAGCCTCTGCTGATGATTCAGGAATTAATTAGACCCCGTCTCTGGATGTGGTTCCGGGCAATCTAATACACTGGCATCCTGATAATTTAACTCTGTGATAATTGTGGGTTTTGTGTTTGAGCAGGAAAAAGTGAAAGAAGAACTAAAATACTTACGAGATCAAGAAAGCCATACGGTCAAAAGTCATTTTGAAACTTTAAAGAACTTAGAAAATGAAATCTATGTACATGACTTAAAAGTGGATGCTTTGCTCTTGGAAAATGAAAAATTAAGAAAAGTAAGTTCAAGAGCTCTTCACTTTACATGGTGATTTCAACTGATTGCCTAAACCTGTAACAGTTATGAGAGAAGAGGAGATTATAGCTCTTAACACTTTTTAAATAAAGCTTAAAGTACATACAGATAAGTGCACAAATCATAAGTGAAATGCATAATGAACACACGTGGGTAATCAGCATGCAGATGAAGAAACAAAGTGTTAACAGTATCCAGGTATCTTCTATGTCCCTTCCTGTTACTAACCTCCCCACATGGGTAACACTGTACTGGCTACTAACACCAAAGATTAGTTTTGTCTATTTCTGAACATTGTATGTATAGAATGATACAATGTGCAATCTTGCTCAATACTATTTGCAAGGTTCATCTTTATTATTGAGTGTAGTATGGTTTGTTCATCCCTAGTGATGTATGGTATTCAGGTGTATGACTATGCTACAATTGTATACTCTACTGATGGGGAGTTAAGAGAGTTTCTAATAGGGGCTATTAGAAATAGTGTTGCCATGAATATTCTAGTACATGTATTTTGAGGGAACATATGTACATATTCCTGTTGGGTATATAACCCTCAAGTGGAATCTCAGGGCCATAAGGATGTGGACTGTCCATTCTAGTGCAGAGTGCTGTCCCAAAGAAGTGGTAGTAACTGCCACTCCCAACAGGGTCCATGAGAACACCATTGGTTCCACATTCTCACCAAACCCTGGTCTTTTTCCATTTATTCTGGGGGATGTGTAGTGATGTCCCATTGTGGTTTTAATTTTCATTTTCCAGATGACTAATGAAGCATCTATTTCTATGTTGTTGGCCACTAGTATACCTTTTTGTGAAGTGCCTGTTCAAGTTTTTTACCCATTTGAAACATTAGGTTGTCTGTTCTGTATTGATTGTATAGTTTTTTTCCAGTAAACCACACTGGTCTCAAGGTGAAGATCTGTATCAGTGTATCCCAAGTGTTTTGCACAGTGCCATCCGAGGGGGATTCAGTTCCATTTGATGCTCACAGTAACCTTTAAGGTGGATAAGATATTATGGTCCTTTTGTACATGAGGAAACTGAGGTTCTATATATTTTTTAATAACTTTTAATAGCTAGAGAAATAAAAACTGTCCACGGCAGTAAGACACTGAGTAAGGGAAACATTCCTTTACCTCTCTAGGTAATTCTTTTCATCATTTAAATCCGTTATCTAGAGTATGAGTACCAGTGGGTTTTTTTGGCATAATTAAAGTCGCATAAGAGATACTAATGCACTTTGAAAAGGTAAATATGCTCCAGAACCCAGACACCATCATCAGTAACCTGCACACATGCAATACAGCTTCATTCTTCTAGCCCTCGAAAAGATCTTAGAAGGCATTTCATCTACTCATGGAAATATTCCACAAGACTGTCTTTCTATCAAGATGACATAGATTATTTATTAAAATGCCTGGAATTGTTATTGCTACTTTGGTCATGGGTAAGCAAATGGATGACCGTTGAAAAAACTGATTCTAAAAGTTCTTCTTTTTAATGTATTGTCCATCTATGAGGCCCCGAATGACCTGGTGCTGTTCTCTTATTCACTCACCACTCTCCATCTTGCTGATGACATCCCAAAAGCCCCCACTGAGTCCCTAGCCTTGGGGAAGGCACAGTGAGTGCAGAGATGAATAAGACACTGCCCCAAGTCCTTAGGAAGCTCATAGTCTAGCTGAGGATGTGGGCAAATAAATAGATAATTACAATTCAGTGTGTTAACACATTTGAAAGTTGTGGGAAACCAGCTGAACTAGACAAGTCTACAAACAGTGATTCACATTCAAAGAGGGGCAGGGATGATGACTTGGACTTGGCTTACAGGGGTTTTCACTTTGGTTTACTACAAAACCTGCTGACAAGCCATGCAGACTGACACAAGATCAAGCTGCATGACTAAACAGTTTCACATCTACTTCTTCTATGGTACTGGATGCAATTTCTAAGATTTTTTTTAATCAGTAGTTTCTAGTATTTGACTATTTCTCTTAAAACTGGGTCAGTGCCAAGTTTATATCTAAAGCCCATGCTTTCAGAGTTCCCAGAGACTTTATAGAGTTTAGCATCCCTAAGCATTGAGTGGTCAGAACAGAAAGCAATGACTTTAATACCCAAACCACTACTACCACCATCACCCAACCCAGTGAAACATCTGAATGGAGTTAGCAAATCTGTGGGGTCTCCAGTTTCAAGAAATCCTTTCTCTGAGATCCTCCACCCAACTCCTCCAGTCTGGCAGCATGGCTGCCTTGGCATATTTACTGCACACACATTTTGCATACAGAGCAATATTTCGTTAGTGGACACAATGCATTTGGGCAGAATATCTTTTCATCTCTTCTTGTGGCAACTTATATTCTGAATGCAGTGTTTGTTTGGGTGCTTAAATGTTGACTGGGACACCAGGTCCCTTATCTCCTTCATCAGAATGTAAGCTTAACAAGGGTTCTGCTCACCGTTACCCCTGTACTGAGAATAGTCAGTGGCACAGAGGAGGATCAATGAATGTTTGCTGAATGGTTGCATGGATAATTAATCTACAGTATCTCAACTGCTTAGTCACATGCCTTTAATTTCCAGTATATTGCAGATATGAAGGACAACATACAGCAATACAGAAAAAGAGAAGAAGACCTCAGGGGCGCATCAGGTGACCTGTCTTGGCAACTGATAGTTCATCAGAGTAAGTAATGTGTAATGGGTGACCTTTACATATAAAGAATAGATGTTTTATTTAAATAAATTTTTAATGATTTGCGTCCAATAAAATGCACCCATCTTAAGTGAGTTTAGACAAATGCACATGCCACTGTAATCACTGCCACCCCAACCAAGTAAGATAGAGAACATTTTTATCCCTGAAAAGTTTCCTTTTCAGGGATAAAGGGTGTCCCTTAGTGGTTGCTTTCCCACCCTTTTCCCAGCTCCTGGAACCCAGTGATCTGCTTTCCATCGCTAAGGATTAGATCCAAATGGAATGATGGAATATGCACACTTCTGCACTCAGGAAGCTTTTTTTTTTTCTTAGATCCATCTGTGTTGTTGTATGTCTCATTACTTTGCTCCTTTTTATAGCTGTATGGTTAAGCATTCCATTATGAAGATCTACCATGTTTTGTTTATCTCTTCACCAGCTGAAGGACATTTGGATTGTTTCCAGGTTTTGGTTATTCTTTGTTTACGCTCATTTTTATGAATATTTGTTTTCATTTCTCTTGGGTAGATACCAAGGGGTGGAATTGCTGGGTTGTATAGGTAGTGTATGTCTAACTTGGCAGTAAGGAACTGCTAAAACAATTTGCCAAAGTTGTTGTACAAATTTATTCCACTAGCAATGGGATACTCCACATCCTCACCAACAATCAACATTGTCAAAGCACTTAAAATTATTAACATTGAAGCCATTTTAAATAGGTATATAATGGTATTTCATTGTGATTTTTATTGGTACTTCTCTGATGACTGATGTTGAATATTTTTTCATGTGCTTTCTGGCCACTTGTATATCATCCTTTGTGAAGTGCCTTGAACCAATTATCCACTGCAGCATAACAAATATTACACTTACTTTGCTCCCAAGTTGGTAATTTGGCCAGAACCTGGTGGAGACCACTCATGTCTGCTCCACATGACATTAGGTGGGGCATCCTGATGTCTGGGGATAATTTGGCAGCTGGGACTGGAAGTACCTGAAGACCCACCCACTCACTCACTATGTCTTCTATTGATTCTGGCTCTCAGCTGGTCTATGTGTAGTTGCCTGGCCTGCTCTGTTCCAAAAGCTAGCATCTCAAGTACAGGGGGTGGGGACACAAGACACCATCACTAATGGGGGGTGGGGGTGTCAGCATCACATTGTGCGAAGAGCATGTGGGATAGGATGTATTGTGGGGCCATCCCTGGAAAATACAGTCTGCCATTTGTCCAAATCTTTTGCTCATTGCTTTGTGTTCCATTGTGCAGTTAAAAACCTTTGTGTATTCTGGAAATGAGTCCTTTTTCAGTATAAGGCTTGATTTTTCATTTTCTTAATGGTTGTCTTGAAAAAAAGCAAAAATCTTTCCTTTGGATAAAGTCTGTTTTATCTGATTCATCTAAGACATTTTTTGCCTAAGCCAAGTTCTCAAAGATTTTCTCCAGTATTTTCTCTAGAAGTTTTTAGTTTTCACTTTTATGTCTGCATCTCTGGTTCATGTTTACACATGGTATGAGGTAAAGGTTGAATTTCATTTTCTCTTATGTATATCCAGTTGTTCTAGCACCATTTTTGAACAGACTATCTTTTTAGTATTGTACTACCCCAATGACTTTTTCAGATATCAGTTTTATGCATCTGTTCCTTCTCAATATCTAACTTTATACCAATACCACACTGTCCTGATTACTGTAGTTTCATATTCAGCCTGGAAATCGGGTAACAGAAGTTCTCCACATTTGTGCTTCTCTCTTAGAACTATTTTGGCTATTTTAGGTCCTTTGATTTCCATATAAGTTTTAGAATCAGCTTATTAATCTATAATTACACATACCTGCTGGGATCTTAATAGGGTTTGTATTAAATCTGTAAACCAATCTGGGGAGAACTGACCTATTAACAAAATTAAGTCTTCCAATCCAAGAACACAGTATGTATCTTCATTTGTTTAGAACTTATTTTCCTCAGCAAGATTTTGCAGCTTTGAGGTGTTTTAGTATGGGTCCTCAAGACCATCCTTAGGCTCAGTGATTAGCCAGAAGGATTCACTGGGCTCAAGCTGTTATGGTTATTGCTCATTGCAGTGAAGGATACAGAGTAAAATCAGCAAAGGAAAGTGCACATGTAGAGGAAACCAGGTGCAAAATTGCAGGTGTTCTCACCCAGTGTAGTCACACAGGTGCACTTATTTCCCCAGTAATAATGTGACAGCACTTGCAAGGGTGGTACCAAGCAGGGGCGCTACAGCCTGGGCATTCAAGGTATGTATGGAGGTAGTTGGTGACGAAGGTGTGCCATGCCTGTGAAGCCTCAGCTACTCAAGTGTCGATGGAGATGCTCACATGGGGTTTCTCCTCCTTGCTGTTAGGAGGGTAAACTGCATTGATTTTTTAAAAAACTATTTTAACATTTAGTTTTGAGTGAGGGAGAGACCATGAGCAGGGAAGAGGCAAAGAGACAGGGAGACACAGAATCTGAAGCAGGCTCCAGGCTCTGAGCTGTCGGCACTGAGCCCAGTGCGGGGCTCGAACCCACGAACCGTGAGATCATGACCTGAGCTGAAGTCAGACGCTTAACAGACCAAGTCATGCAGGTGCCCCTCCATCGATTCATTTTGGAATGTTAAACCAAGTTCCTGGGATAAAACCCACTTGTTCAAAAGCTGCTACTGTTTTTATACATTGCTGGATTCAGCTTGCTAATCTTTGCACAGGTTTTTGTGTCTGTGTGCAAGCCTGCCTAGTTCTACCTGCACTCAGGTCTGCAAAGGTGTCCTCAGCAGTAAGCCGAGTGACTACAGGGCTTGCCTCATTTGTCACTCTACTTCCGGGTACCATAGTTCTGTGCTGCTCATTCCCTGGTATCTGAAAACTGGATAGGAAAACAAATATATTTAATATATTTTCTTCTTGCAGATAGTGGGAGGGCAAGTCTGGTCCAGTTATTCTGTCATTTTGGAAGTAGAAATGTTTAGATAAACATAATTTTTGGAAAACAAATAGCATTACTTTTATAAAAATGTTCACATTTCCATAACCTCTGAATTTTGAAAATTTTTCTTTTAGGGAAGTATTTGGATTTGTGGGCTGAATTTCAGACGATGGTTAAGGTGAGCTTTTTTGTGTTGTCTCCATAAATAATATATTTCTAAAAATATTCACCTACCTAATGTGTGTGTGTGTGTGTACACGCATACACCTAAGGTAGGAGATCAGGATTGAAGGAGAGTGGCAATAGCCACCCATATCTTAAAATGTGTGCTTTATGTTGTTAAAAAAACAAAATTCACCTGAGTAAATTTTAAATATATTATCTTTACTCAATGATTCATGAATCAAGCAGCATCTGAGGAGCTATACAAAATAGAAGACTTTTTTAGGCAGAAGGGAGCAGGAACAGGNCAGAGAAAAAGAAAAAAAAAAAAAAAAAAAAAAAAAAAAAAAAAAAAGCAGACTAGTTATTGCAAAGATCACTTTTCTTTAGTGGGTGGCAGTCATCTATCAAGCAGATGACCTAACTAGTGCTGATTAGATGATTCCTGAATGACAGGTTTAAGATTCCATGTCCCAGAGAGCCAAAACTGTAATTGATCCTCACGTTGGTGATCTGAGGCTCAGTGTAAGTGACTCCACTTGGGGCTGTTGTCTTATTCTTAGGCGTGCCAAATGTCACTATGCAATCTTAATCCTTCGGGACACTGTCTTCCTACTCTACTGGTATGGTTAAAGGGAATGACTCCCCCACCCCCAAACCGGAAACACAAATTGAATGCACACTATTTTAGGACACAGTTGTCAGGTCTGAAGTTCATCTGTCCTCTGTTACCAGCCCTGCTAACTTACTTCTCCACCCCTCTCCACTATAAAGGCAGACAGGATGGAGTTTAAATCCTGCTTTGCCACTTTCTAAGCATTTTAAGTTTACGTATGATCCTGGCTTAGCTTTAAACCTTTTTCAAATGAAGCTACTGAGGCTCAGTTTAAGTAACTTGCCAAGAACAAACAGTTCATGAACTTATGGGGCCTTAAAACTCAGATCCAGCCTGATTCTAAAGTTCTCTTATGTAAGCCATGCTGAAGATGGTCTGAAATTCTGTGCCGCTTTGAAGGTGAGCTGGCTTTTATGCTGCCGCCGCCACCGCTACCGCCATCCTACCCAGTTAAAAGGTGGACTTCAGTGAACATGTCATTAAATAGCCTCACTTGCTAATCCACTGATTTCCTGACAGGACTTTGTGAATGTGCTGTGTACACTTATTTTTGCAAGAGTAATACCAATTTTGTATATATATTTTTGTCCTGGACATGATTCACTCAGAATGTTTTTATTTCTTTTGTTGGAATTTAGATTTACACACTGCAATATGTTATTTTTTTAAAGGAACTGGTAAACAGTGGTGGTGAGACTTTGCAAGGAATAAAAAAGCTAACAGAGAGGCTGTGGGAAAGGGATGAAAACATTGAGCGTATCAGCACCTGGCTACAAGGGAATTTTGAAGAGCTGCGTTTACTTGTGGAACAGGAATCCACAACGGACCTCTCTAGTAAGTAACCTCTCAAAAGCTTTGGGTAACAAAGAACCTCTTGTTATTTTACTGTGGCTGGTAACATCAAAATTAAAAAAGGGATTAAAAAAAAACCTTACCAAATAATTTAGTTATCCCTAATAATCCATCCCTAACTAATGTCACATTCACCTAAACACTGATTCTCCTTTGTGGGGCCGAATGTGGTCAATCAGCAGTGTGAGACAAATCCTGTCCACCTATGTGAGTTTTCTAAATAACTGAATCTTAATTTCATTCTGGGTTTTTTAAACTCTTATTTTAAAGGTCTTATTAAATCCTTTTATACACTTTCTTATCTTCTTAAGCAGAGGATATGAAACATCACTTTACCTTTTCTTCCTGAGTTTAGTATTAAAAACAGCAACTATTGCCTTCTCTGAAAATCTAGTGGTAGTGACGTCTTCTGGGGCTTCTGAGATGTAACACATTCCATATAACATGACTGTGTTAAGAGCAAGCAGTCCAGTCTCTCCAGAAGATGATCAACTTCATCCTCAGTTTTTATTCTAATGTCACATTAGACGTGAAGGCCACAGAACTCTGTCCAGATTCTGGCTGCTGTAGGAAATGGAGGTCAATCCTTGCACAGGTACAGCCCTGAGGTCCCAGGGGTCAAATCCCTTGGGAAGGAGGGATGATGGAGGTAGGAAGGGCTGGGAGAAGGAAGGAGAATAGAGTGTAGAGGAGAAATGGAGTGGCAAAATGAGAACATCATCTAGCAAGTGCACAGATCTGTTAGAGATGTCATTTTATTTTTGAGAGAGAGCGAGCACAAGTTGGGGAGGGGCAGAGAGGCAGACACAGAATCTGAAGCAGGCTCTGAGCTGTCAGCACAGAGCCCGATGTGGGGCTCCAACTCACGAGCCATGAGATTGTGACCTGAGCCGGGAGTCGGGCACTTAACCGACTGAGCCACCCAGGTGCCCCTAGAGGTGTCATTTTATTTTTTTTTAAACTTTTTTTTTTTTAATGTTTTATTTATTTCTAGGAGAGAGAGAGAGACACAGCATGAGCAAGGGAGGGGCAGAGAGAGGGAGTCACAGACTGAAACAGGCTCCAGGCTCTGAGCTGGCAGTCAGCACAGAGCCCGACGTGGGGCTCGAACCCACGAACCGCGAGCTCATGACCTAAGCGAAAGTCGGACGCTTAACCGACTGAGCCACCCAGGCGCCCCTAGAGGTGTCATTTTAAAGAACGTCATTAGATAAGCAATTTTAAAGGTAGGTTGTAGAAAATGAAATAAGATAGGAAGTGATGAGATTAAAAATATTCCAATATTTGGTAAAACCAATGTTCTCAGGGCACTGACAAAAGAAATAATGTTTTAGTGACCAGTGAAGACTTTCGTGGGTAAACTATCAGCCTAAAAGTTGTTTTTGTGGTGCCGCTTATTACGTATAAGTGAATATTGGGTTGCTGGTGGGCCCTGGTCACTTTGTAAAATTTTCTTTGGTAAGTCAGACCATCCTCAGCAACTGTAGATCAAGCAGAATTTTAAAAGCGAAATCACCTCAAAGCATCAGTTGCCCTATTTTCACACAAATGAGACTTTCATATTTGTCTGAAACCTGATGGGATTTTTTATGTTGGAGCAAATGTACATAGATTAGATTGAAAAGCTAAGCCCACTGAGTAACTATATTCCCATTTTTCACATATTTTGCGGACTGTCTTATTGAGAACTCTATGGAAAGTAGAGGATTGCAGTGTGAAAATAAAGGAAGACCAGCTACGTACAAACAAGCTGAGGCATAAAACTTGGTATAGCAAGAGAGTGAGAGTTACCATCCCTTGTTTTTTGCAGAGGTTCAAAGGGCCGGCAGGGGAATGGGAAAGGTGTATTGTGTATGGTGTGCTCTAATTGGAGCTTGTTGGCACGGCGAAGCTGGGGGCAGGACAGGGTATGTGATTCATTAGTAAGTGTATCTGGCTTTCTCTGGTTGCTCCATGGTTGAAAGGGTCAAAAGTAGGGAAGTTAGCGGTTGGTGCTAATGTTACGGCATTCTGGGCCAGTTGCAGAGTTTGTGGGTCAGAGAACTCCTCAGGCTATAGTTTTCCCACCTCTCCTATAGGGGAGAATCAGTTATCATACAAATGTAGGTAAAACCCCTTGTCATAAGGGTTTCACAGGAGTAGCAGAACGGTGAGAACACCTAACAGGGAATGAGACTTTGCCTCGGTTAAGGAATAGGGAGAGGTCTCTGAAATGGAAAGGAACTCCACTTATTTCTGCTCCTAGAGCATCAGCACAATGTGGGCTTTGAAGGTAGGTGGACCTGGGCTCAGATCTCAGCTCTGCTTCCTACGTGTTATTTAACCCCTACTCCCTAGGTTTCCCTGATTATAAAACATGGATAGTTAACAGGACATTACAAAGCATGAGACCCAAATTAGGCACTCATCAGAGCTCTTGAAATCTATGGCCCCTTGGATTACCTATCATCTCGGAGCCACCTGTAATCTGGCTTTTGGCCTTTCCCTGTTGAACGGCTTCTCAAAAGTAATGGGACTTGTAGAGAAGCCTTTGATCTATGGCAGCTCAGCAGCCCTCTCCTGTCCTCTTCTGGACATAATCTGTCACTGCAGGGCCCTGCCCTCTCCTTCGAGAACACTGCCACTAGCTTCAGTAACTCACGGGGCACCTCTGAGCCCGGCCCTAGAGCAAATGCTGCGGGGACTAAACTGAATAAGACCGGGTCCTTGAACCTCAAAGTACATACATCCTGAGAATAAACCAGCAAAGAGCTGATTAGAATACAAGGGGCTCGGGGCGCCTGGGTGGCTTAGTCGGTTAAGCATCCGACTTTCGCTTAGGTCACGATCTCGCGGTTCGTGGGTTCGAGCCCCGCGTCGGGCTCTGTGCTGGCTGCCAGCTCAGAGCTTGGAGCCTGGTTCAGTCTGTGACTCCCTCTCTCTCTGACCCTCCCCTGCTCACGCTGTCTCTCTCTCTCCTAGAAATAAATAAAACATTTAAAAAAAAAAAAAAAGAATACAAGGGGCTCCTTCTATAGTGAGTGGCTACTAAAGGGTAGAGAGGCACTTCTAAGCCTTCTTCAGGTGTTGGGAATACATAGGGATGTCTTCCCGAAAGGGCAGCAGACCTGCCCCGGCCAAGGGCTGCGGTAGTCTGGCTGAGCGGACATGTGCCGGGGGTACCGACTGGCAAGGGGGAGGACAGGCTTGTCAGAACCTGAAATGCCAGAATTCATCTTGAAAACTAAGACTGTTATTTTTTGCCTTCACAGTCCTTCCAGATAAAAGGTAAACAAGTTCTTAATGTGTATTCCCAAATCAAATAGTAACTGAGTACAGATTTTTTTAAAAGAATTAAAAATGATTTCGTTTTAAAATTTAAAAAGTCCAAGTCTTATACCATATAATTTAGGTTACCGATATTTAAAGAAAGATCAAATTTATGTATGCTATCAGATATCTTTTAGTTACAGTAATGAAAAGGACTTTAGATAAAGTTATATTTTGATCACTTAATTCTGAAAAAGAAGCTGGTTATTAAAGCAGAATTAAAATTTTTAAAAATAATTTGTCAAAAGGTCTCTTGGAAAAATTAAGATCTGAACTAGGTAGAGAGTTTAGACCATACTTGATTAGAATCACCTGGACGAGGTTTTAAAAATCCTTCTGCTGGGGCTGCACCTTAGACTAATTTACCTCGGATCTCTGGAGGTGGGATCTGGGCATGTTTTAGACCTCTCGCCAGCGGGCTCCAATGTGCAGGCAAGTCTTGCAATCCAATAGTTTTAGACAAATATATAACAATGTAATTACTAAATTTATCAATGGACCTAAATTAATAAAAGCATTTTGACCCTTAAATGACCTATCCAGCACTGGTTAGCAAAATAATTACCATGCACTGCAGCAGTGAGTGTTATGATTGCCTACAAGGACCTAAGTAAACCCTGAACAAACCTGAACCTAGGACAAGGGCAATATGTTTTTATTTTTGTTTGTTTTGTTTTTAAATGTTTGTTTGAAAGAGAATTCCAAGCAGGCTCCATACTGTCAACGCAGAGCCTGATGTGGGGCTCAAATTCACAAACTGTGAGATCATGACCTGAACTGAAATCATGAGTAGGATGCTAAACCAGGTGAGTAACCTGGGTGCCCCTGTTTATATTTTTAATGACAATGTTTCAACAAATTATTTAAACCATTAGCAACCACAGTTGCTATGAATTGTTCTGATCTTATTCTTAAATATATATGTGCATTTTTAATTGCTTTCATTATGCCTGAAATTCTTTGCATTTGAGGAATGTAATTATTACTTCTATGATTCTTCCTTTTGCATACACATTTTTCTGCTAGAATAGGAAATCAGAGAAGATAACTGTTAAAATAGCCCCAAAAGTAGTGGGACAGATAGATACGGCCCTGGTAAGCAGACACTGACTTCCCGGGATCCACCTCCAGTCCCAGATTATACAGTCATCCAAGTGAGGATTCTCTGGGAAATTTAGAATTTTAATGGATACTAATAACCACCCAAACTTGTGTGAGATACATAGAATTTTTATATTTTATTTTTACTCCTACAGAAGACAAGAAGAAGAAACAGGTTCATATCCAAAAAGTCTACTCCCCAGTGGTTAAATGTACTATGAAAAGAGCATTAACAAAGAAAAACTAACAAAGGTACATCTGCTGTGAATTCAAAAGGCACAAACAAAACTACAAAAAAAGTAAGTGCATTTTCTTTCAGATTTTGCAGTGGTCAGGGGAAGTCTTAAGTCTGAGATTAACAAACCTGCATAATCCCCAATGAACAGCAGAAACGGTAAATAACATTCTAAACAATACAAATGGATAAACATGGTCAGAATATTAGGTTAAGTGCTAACCTTATTTTGAGTCCATGGTTCCACATGAGTCTCTTAGAGGCTTCAGAGCAGAAAATTCATAGCATGCCTTTCAACAACTAACCACAGAAAAACTATGTATATATTCTGTATTTCGTTAAATCTAAGAAGGCATCAATTCTGAGATGCATCCTAAGTCACAGATATCACATGTAAAAAAAGTTTCAGGATCAATAAAATATGGCACTGGTACAGACCCTTTAAAAAGGAGACCTAAGAAGGAGGGAATATGTGAATAGATGTATTTATTCATTTGGGAAAGGAATTTTCCTCTCAAAAATTAGTTTGAATTTTTGCCACAATTATTGTGTCAAAATACAATTAAATGTCAGAACATCTGAGGGTTTTTTTTTTTTGTAGTTTAAGCATTTTATTGTTTTTCTTAACAGAAACAACCAGAAGATGTCTTCAACCAAACTACCTATAAAAAAACCTGTTATATAAATTATGCTCTATTTTTATAATCAAAATACTGTGCTGGTAAAAATAAATAGATACAACAAACAACGTACTTCACTTCCATGTTTGCTATCAGACCAACAAGGTATGTCAGTCCTTATAATTACACTTGAAAAACAAACAAATACATGCAAAATTAGGCCAATGCTAAAGATTTCAGATTATTCCAGAAACATGATTTTGCTCTACAGAAGAACAATATCGATGCAGAAGGCAAATGCTTCCTAACAAGCTTGTAGTGTCCTATTGTGAAGTGGGTAGTGTATCTACTACAGAACAGACTATTTTGTATTTTCCAAGTCTAACCATAAAGCCTGGTAAGTCAAAAAACAAACCCAATCTTATTTCCACGTACAAAAAAGAGTATTAATACATTTTATATTTTTTACTAAGAATACTTTATAGTTTTTTTGGCTCTTACATTCAGTGTCCATTGGCTCCTTCGGAGAGTATCCGTGAAGGTTCGGTAAATTTTGCGGTGAACAAGTAAAAAAGAGCTGGTGTGGGTACCAAAGCCAAAAGGGGTAAATCTTGCTCGAGTTTATCCACTCTGGAAATGGATATTATTCCATAGGCATGAAGTAACCAGTGGCTGAAGAGAACAATAAGTCTTTTCTTTCTCACCAGAAGATCATAGCAATTCTATATAGTTTTATAAAAGAAAGAAAACAAATACAGATCATCAGTCTGAATAAATGAGATAATTATAATTTAAAATGTACTGTTTGTTGGGAAGATGGTGGAACAGGAAGATCTCAAGCTTACCTCGTCCCACGGATACACTGAGATAACAGACACATGAGCGCAACTAACTCTGAAAACGGCCTAAAGACAGGCAGAAGACCTTCCACAGTTAACTCTGGAGAGGAGGCCACGTCAGCAAGGGTAAGAAGGGTGGGACGTGGTTAGGAACTAAGCCCTGGCAGAGACTAACCACAAGGAGGAGGGGCACCAGGAGCTGTAGACACAGGGGTCCAGTGCTGGGAGGCTGAGTCTCCATAACGTTAGGCTTTGAAAGCCAGTGGGCCTTAGCTTTGAGAGTTTTTACAATTGGTGGTGCCAAGCTCCAAGAGCCTGCATCACAACCTGGTAGATACACAGCATAGAAGCAACAGTTTGAAAAGCACCTGGGGTATCTGCGAAGGAGACTTACTAATCTCAGAATGTACACTGTGAGGGCAGGGATCGTCAGGAAACTTCTCCAGGAACATTCCCGCACCATAATACCCAGACACTTGCAGGAACCAGCAGAAGACGCCACCTGTCTTGCTAGCACCCTGTCCCGACATACCCTGCAAGCAGCCCCAGAGTGGCTCCTGCCCTGGGGAGAGGGGAAGATAATCACACACGGATGTGCCTGCAGTCCCGAGAATCGAACCTTATGACCAGATGTGCAGAGGAAGGACCCTGCTGATCCATGCTACTGTGACCTCAACAGATTGAAAACAGGCATCTGATCTGACTGCTGATACTGCCCCGCCACAGGCCCGCAGTGACTACACCCTGCCTGGCGTGCCCCGAGTAGATCAAGTGGGGCCACTGCAGTTGACTGGACGAAGGCAAATGCAGCTCAGCCACAACAGTAGGACACAAGTACCCGCACAGGAGACACCCCTGAAGTGCCTGGTTCTGGTGACCAGGGCACCACAGGCCCTTCAATATCAGGAGATATAGTGGACTTTTCTAATACACAGGGGGAAAAAATAAATAGACAAATGAGGAGACAGAGGAATATGTCCCACATGAAACAGATAATATGCATGATAAAGTAATGGTTATAGGGATATTCACTGGACTTGAGAAAAGAGTGGAAGATCTCAGTGAGACCCTCGATAGAGATAGAAAATATCAGAGATGAAGAACTCAACAACTAGGATAAAAAATACATGAGAGGGAATTAATTTAGGGAAGGAGACGAAGGGATCAGTGATTTGGAAGATGGATATAATAGAAAGCAGCCACACTGAATAGCAAACAGAAAAAGATACAACAAAAAGTAAGAATAGGTTATGGGAACTCAGTAATATCACCAAGCATAATATGCACCTTATAGGGATCCTAGAAGGAGAAGAGAGAGAAAAGGGGCAGAAAGTTTGAAGAAATAATAGTGGAAAACTTCCCTAATCTGGGGAAGGAAATAGACATCTGGATGCAGGAGGCACAGAGAACACCTAACAAAATTAAACCAAGGTCCACACCAAGACACATAGTAATTAAAATAGCAAAAGTAGTGACAGAGATTTTACATGCAGCAAGAGAAAAAAATGTCACAGATAAATGTAAACATATAATAAAAGATTAATCACATATAAAACCAGTATGAAAATGAATGCACAAAAGCAGTAAAATCAATTGTAACTATAATAACCAGTCCAGGGATTCATAAAAGGATGCAAAGTATGATCATATACATAAAATGCGGGGGAGGGAAGCAAAAATTTAGTGCTTTTAGAATGCGTTCAAGCTAAAGTGACCCACAACTTAATACAGACTGCTATACACATAAGGAGTTATATATTAACGGTAACCACAGATCAAAAACCTGTAATACATATGTAAATAGAAAGGACTCCAAACATAACACTAAAGCCATCAAACCACAAGGGCAGAGAAAGAGGAGCAGAAAACTACAAAAGTAGTAAAACTAAGAAAACGGCCTTAAGCATACTTATCAATAATTATTTTGAGTATAAATGGACTAAATGCTGCAATCAAAAGACATAGGATCCTAAGTGGATAAAAAACCAAAACGCATCTAACTGCTGCTTTTAACAGACACTTCAGACTTAAAGACACATGCATATTGAACGTGAAGGAATGGAAAAACACATTATGCAAATAGAAAAGAAACCTGGAGGGGCACATGGGTGGCTCAGTCAGTTAAGCATCCGACTTTGGCTCAGGTTTGGGAGTTTGAGCCCCGCATTGTCAGGCT
Source organism: Crocuta crocuta (assembly GCF_008692635.1). NCBI lineage: Eukaryota > Metazoa > Chordata > Mammalia > Carnivora > Hyaenidae > Crocuta > Crocuta crocuta. The sequence goes on along the minus strand of NW_027527551.1, from coordinate 6,025,192 downwards.
CTGTGCTGACAGCTCAGAGCCTGGAGCCTGCTTCAGATTCTGTCTCCCCTTCTCTCTGCCCCTCCCTCTCAATAATAAACATTAAAAAATAGAAAATTAAAAAAAAAAAAAAGGAAGCTAGAATAGCAATACTTATACTGGACAAAATAGACTTTAAAACAAAGTCTGTACCTAGACGGAAAGGGACACATCATAATAAAGGAACAATCCAACAAGAGGATATAACAATTATAAATATCTATGCACCCAACCTGGAAGCACCTAAATACATAAAGCAACTATTAACAGATACAAAGGAAGAAAAATGACAGTAATACACTAATAGTTGATTTCAACCCTCTATGTACATCAATGGATACATCATCCAGACAGAAATCAACAAGACCAGTGGCTTTGCATGACAAGTAAGACCAGATGGGCATACAGATATATTCAGGGTATTCCATCCAAAAACAGTGGATTACACATTCTTTCCAAGTACACATGGGACCTTCTCCAGAATGGATCACGTGTTAGACTACAAAACAAGTCTCAATAAGCTTAAAAAGATTAAAATCATATGCATCTTTCTAACCACAAAGGTATGGAACTAGAACTCACAAGGAAAAAATCTAGAAACACAAATACATGGAGGCTAAATAACATGCTATTCACAATGAATGGGTCAACCAAGATACCAAAGACAGAATAAAAAAATACATGAGACAAATGAAAACCACAATGGTTCAAATCACTGGGATGTGGCAAAAGTCGTTCTGAGGGAGAACATGACAGCAACAGGACTACCTCAAGAAGAACCATTTCAAACCTTTTCAAGCGAGCTAGAAAAACAAAGCCCATAGCCAGTAGAAGGAATAAAATAATAAAGCCTAGAGCATAAATAAATCAAAGAGACATTAAAAAGAAAAATAGATCAGTCAAGCCATGAGCTCGTTCTTTGGAAGATCAACAAAATTGATAACCATTAGCCAGACTCATCAAGAAAAGAGAGGTCTGAGATAAAACTAGAAAAGGAGAAATGACTAATGCCACTGAAATACAAGGGATTATAAGAGAATATTATGAAAAATTATATGCCAATAAACTGGACACCACTGAAGAAATGGATACATTCCTCGAAACATAAAACCTCCCAAAACAGAATCAGGAAAAGTACTATCAATGAAATGTAATCAGTAATCAAAATGCTCCCAACAAACTAAAGTCCAGGAGCACATGGCATCACAGGTGAATTCTACCAAACATTTAAAAAAGAGTTAAGGGGTGCCTGGGTGGCTTGGTCAGTTAAGCATCTGATTCAACTTCAGCTCAGGTCATGATCTCAGGGTTGTGAGATCAAGCCCCGCGTCAGGCTTAGAACTGAATGTGGAACCTGCTGGGGATTCTCTCTCTCCCTTTCTCTTTGCCTCTCTCTCCTTCTCTCTCTCTCTCAAATAAATTTTTAAAAATAAAAATAATACCCCCCCCAAAAAAAGAATTAATACCCATTCTTCTCAAACTATTCCAAAAAATAGGAAGGGAAGCTTCCCATTTTATTCTCTGAGGCCAGCACTCTGATACCACAACCAGATAAAGATACCACAAAAAGCGAAAACTACAGACACATTACACATATACATATATATTATTATAATTACTCAACAATTATCTCTGATGAAGATGCAAAAATCCTCAACAAAATATTAGTAAACCACATAGAAGAATACACTAAAAAAATTACAATCAAGTGGGTTTTATTCCAAGTTCAATCAATATTTGCAAATCAATCAACACACTATATCGCATTAATGAGAGAAGGGATAAAAACCACAGGACCATCTCACCAGATGCAAAAAAGCATTATCTGACAAAGCACAGCATCCACTTGTGATAAAACCTCTCAACAAAGTCAGTCTAGAGAGAACATACCTCAACACAGTGAAGGCCAAATATGAAAACCCCACCGCTTACATCTTACTAAATGGTGAAAATCAGAGCTTTTCCTCTAAGATCCAGAACATAACAAGGATGTTCACTCTCATGATATGTATTCAACATACTACCAAAAGTCCTAGCTACAGTGATCATGTAAGAAAAAAATAAAAGGCATCCAAATTGATATGAAGTAAAAGTTACACTATTTGCAGATGACATACAGTAAAAGCTTGGATTGTGAGTAACTTGGTCTGCGAGTGTTCCACAAGACGGGCAAACATTTCTAATTTTAACTTGATAAACAATATCGTGAAATACAAGTAACATGATGCCTAATGTCACATGATCACAACTGAGCCAATGGTTCTTGAAATTCATTGTGATATACAAGTACTTTGGATTATAAGCATGTTTCCGGTTCTACTGTATTATTCAGAAAACCATAAAGACCCACCAAACCAAGGTTCTACTGTATTATACAGAAAACCATAAAGACCCACCAAAAACCAACTAGAAGTGATAAATGCATTCAGTGAACTTGCAGGATACAAAATAAATAATCAGAAATCTGTTGCATTTTTATCCAATAATGAAGTAGCAGAATGAGAAATTTAAGAAATGATCCCATTTACATTGTACAAAAATAACAAAATACCTAGGAAGAAAGTTAACCACGGAAGTGAAGGACCTGTACCCTGAAAATTATAAAACACTGTTGAAAGAAACTGAGGGTGACACAAACAAATGATAAAGAACTTCCATGTTCATGGACTGGAAGACCCAATATTGTTAAAATGTTTTTAATGCCAAAGAAATCTACTGATTTAATGCAATCCTTATCAAAACAGCAACATTTATTATAGAACTAGAACAAATAATTATAAAATTTGTATGGAACCAAAAAAAAAAAAACCCCTTAAATAGCTAAAGCAACCTTGAGAAAGAAAAACAAAGCTGGAAGTATGACAAGCTCAGATTTCAAGGTACACTACAAAGCTACAGTTTTCCTAACAGTATTGTACTGACACAGAAAGAGACACACAGATCAATGGAACAGGATAGAAATCCCTGAAATAAACCCATGCATATACGGTAAAATAATTCAGGACAATGGAGGCAAGAGTATACAATGGGGAAAAGATACTCTCTTCACTAAATAGTGTTGTGAAAACTGTACACCTACATTCAAAAGAATGAAACTGGACCACTTTCTTACCCTACACACAAAAATAAACTCAAAATGGATTAAAGATCTAAATGTGAGACCTGAAACCATACAGTTCCTAGAACAAAACAGGCAGTAATCTGACACTGGCTAAGGAAACATTTTCCTAGATACGTCTCCTCAGGCAAGAGAAACAGGAGGAAAAGTATTGGGACTATACCAATTAAAGAGCTTTTACACAGTGAAGGAAATCATCAACAAAACCAAAAGGAAATCTAATGAAGGGGAGAAGAAATTTGCAAGTGGTATATCTACAAGTAATATATCTGTAAGAAACAATCTGATTAAAAAATGGGCAGAGGACCTGAACAAGTTTTCAAAAAAAGTTACACATATGAACAGCAGACACAGGGAAAGATGGTCAACATCACTCATCGTCTGAGAAATGCAAATCAAAACTACCTTGAGAGATCACCTTATGCCTGTCAGAGTGGCTAACATCCAAAACATAAGAAATGACAAATGTTAGGGGTGCCTGAGTGGCTTAGTCGGTTAAGCATCCGACTTTCACTTAGGTCATGATCTTGCGGTTCGTGGGTTCGAGCCCTGCGTCGGGCTCTGTGCTGACTGCCAGCTCAGAGCCTGGAGGCTGTTTCAGTCTGTGACTCCCTCTCTCTCTGACCCTCCCCTGCTCACGCTGTCTCTCTCTCTCTCTCCTAGAAATAAATAAAACATTAAAAAAAAAAAAGAAATGACAAATGTTGGCAAGGATGTGGAGAAAAAGGACCCTCGTGTACTGATGGCAGGAATGCCAACTAGTGCAGCCAGTGTGGGAAACAGTATGGAGGTTCTACAAAAAAATTAAAAATAGAATTACCAAATTCCACTAGCGCGTATTTACCCAAAGAAGATAAAAACTCTAATTTGAAAAGAAATATGCACCTCCATGATCACTGCAGCATTAATTACACAGCCAAGATACGGAAGCAACCCAAGTGTCTATGGATAGATGAATGGATAAAGTTGTGGTATAGATGAACAATGGGATATTACTTAGTCATAAAAAAGAATGAGATCTTGCCATTTGCAACAACATGGATGGACCTAGAAGGTATAATACTAAATGAAGTAAGCCAGTGAGAGAAAGACAAATACCATATAAATTCACTCATATGTTAAGAAACAAAGGATTAAAAGGGACCAAGGGGGAAAAAAGACTCAAATATAGAGAACAAACTGGTGGTTACCAGAGGGGAGGTGGGTGAAATAAAGGGGATTAAGAATACACTTAATCTTGATGAACACGGAGTATAGAATTGTTGAGTATACTGTACACCTGAAACTAATATAACACTCTGTATGTTAATACTTTAATAAAAATAAAACATATTGTTTCCATACAAAATCTTAACCTCAGAATTACACAATGTTTGACCTAAAAAGGACCTAAGAAATCACTCATTCTAGCTACTACACTTTACAGATGAGGAAACTGAGGCTTCCTATAGCCATACAAGCACTCCGGGATAGTCCATGTCTCTAAGTTCTAGCCCACACCAACATTCAACCCTGGAAACACTACCATTTCTTCTGAGAGATATGAACTAGAAGGGAATTCCATACTATGTGCCTGCTTCCTACCCTGATCCACAGTAGCTGACTTTTTCAGGTGGCAAGGAGAAGGGACACACACCCAACTTCCTCAGTCTCCAGTGTTCCTGGAGTCTGCTCCCTGGATAATTAGAAGGGAACAGAGATGACATATGAACACTGTGATTTCCTTTCATCTTTAAAACAATTCTATAATATGGAGAAATTGGAGGGACCAAGTTATTATAAAAGTAGTATCTAAAGGTGCTAATAAACACACTGAAATGTAATTTGCAGTAGGTTTGTTACCAACTTTCTCTTACTGAATGACTCATCAACTCATCTATAACTAGATTTTCTTTTCCTGATTCAGGTCCCTGTTTCTGATTCATTATAGAGTCTAACTGAAGTACACAAACATTTTATAGAGGAGCGATTCCTGGGGCAGAGAAATGTTTCAAAGCTAATTTAACTATTCACAGTAGTTGCAGGTGATAAACAAAAATTCAAAAACTTTATTTTATTGAAATATCCAATCATTTCCTCCCTCCAGTCTTTCCTTAGAATTGATAAAAGTAACAAAATGAATTTGTTTATCTTCTTTAAACACCTTGTAATGTTGATTAAAGATTACAAAGGAGAAATAGGGACAGTATACAAATGACAACATTTGAATCACCATAAAAATATTCTGTGTATTTCCTCTATTATTCTACCTGAAAGCCATTCCCTTTCATTCTTTCACTAAGGTCAGAGAAAAAGGAGGAACAACAATGACTCCAAAATAGTCTCTGGGTTGAACTTTTTTAAAGAAAGGATTCAGAGTACGCAGCTGAAGACAGTCCCCAGGCACTAGACTAGCAAGCAGGACTGACGAGAACTAAGACACTTTGCTCTTTTATTCCTTTCAAGTTAAAGGAATAACTCAGAGTTCTTTATTTCCACGGAAATACTAAAAAGAGACAAAATGGAGGTCTCAAAACAGGAACAGTATCAAAACTAATGTGACCATTAACGTCCTTTCCAAATCACCAAAACATTAGTTACTAGAGTGCAAAAGTAAACATCCATAATTGAGAAAATAAAATTGGGAACAAAATATAGAAGGGTACAGAATGTATGTAATTATTCATGACTGTTGGGGTCACCAGTGTAAAATAAGGTGTAAAATTAATTCTACATACAAGAAAGCATTTTATGCTTCCTTCAAAATAGTGTTAACTTTCAACATTTCAATAATTAAACATTTTCTATGTGGGTCAATTATGTGAAATGATAGTTTTTTCCTCCAACATGAGGAATAGTCGAGCCCACTACTTCATTAACTTCCCAAGCAAATACAGTTTAATATGCAACTTTTTATAAACTCAACAAGCTAAAAGCTACTGAGTGCCATTAAACAAGGATTACTACAACAATCAGTAGTACCACATCATATGTATTATTTATGTACTACTATCTTCCTATTCAGTTGTCAAACCTATTTAAAAAAACTTAAAGGAAAAAAGATTTCCTACCTCTATTTCAGAAGCCGACATGTACACAGCCAGAGTAACCAAAGATAATACTAATATAATGTATGGGAAGGCATAATCTGAAAAACAGACATTGGCATTATATTGAAAATTAAATATTCTGAATAAAACATCAAAAAATTCAAACAGTATATTTCTCCCCATAGTTGAAAACTTTCTCAACCAGTTCTATGAGAGACTTAAGCCCTAATGCCCTAAAGGGGGCAGCAAACTTTCTGTAAAGGGCAGGATAATGTTTGCTTTGCAGGCCATACAGTAGCTGCCTCAATCACCCAAGTCCCTGTTACAGTGGGAAGCAGTCAGACAATACATAAATGAATGGGTGTCGCTACGTTCCAATAAAACTTTATAGACAATAAAAATCCAAATTTCATATAATTTTCACGTGTTAAGAACTGACTACATTTTTCCCTCTACCATTTAAAAAATATAAAACTTGGGGCACCTCGGTGGCTCAGTCAGTTAAACATCCAATTCTTGATTTCGGCTCAGGCCATGATCTCACAAACTGAATGGTGAACTTGAGCCCCACATTTGGCTCTGCACTGACAGCACAGAGCCTGCTTGGGATTCTCTCTCTCTCCCTTTCTCTACCCTTCTCCCCAGCTCAAAATAATAAAAATAAACATTAAAAAAAAGGTAAAACTATCCTTGGCCCACCTTTGAAGATCACTGCCTTAAGGCATCTACTGAATGTAAAGAATTAACTTCCATCTATGCATCTAGAATGATACTAGTATGTACCAAACTTGACTTGGGAAGACTGAGAAAATAATTACTCAAATAATTTTGTTTCATGATCCAAATAGAGGACTTTGGTTGAGAAATGCTAAATATAACAGTTATTAAGTTTTAGTTACTCTTTAGAAAAGTTCATGTATCAATAAACCTCAAAGGATAAATGGATCATCCAGTATTCTTTATGTCAAAATTCTAGCTATTTCTACTTCAGGCAAAATTTTTTTCTAACAATATAGTATCTTTCTCTTAAAATGTTTTCAATTTAAAGCACACTTAAACAAATGAGCAAATTGAGAAAAAAAATCTTAAATTATGTTTCATGTAATTATCTTAAAACAACTTCAATTTATGAAACCACTAATCATTTTACATTGCAATGGAATCCATCTGGAAGAATTTCAAATGTTTCAGAATGCAGAAGCCAGAAACTTGGTATTAATCTATACAGGCCTGATTCCAACTTACTGAATAACTACCTTCTTTTTGACATTTAGAACCTTTTAGTTCATATACAGTGATAAGCATCCTCAACAATGATTTTTAAAAATCCCATTTAATTTATAAATAGCTAAACAATGTTGCTAATGATATGAATTTAAGACCAAGTAGTAAAAAACCATCTAAGGTAAGAGGAAATTTCTAACAAGGCCTAAACTTGTGGGGAGTGGACAGTGGTCCTGGGCTCTTGGCAGGATTTAGATCTTGGGCTCAGGCATGGTTCTTTCTCTAGGGTATAAAACAATTTAAGACTTTGAGCAACTAGA
>NW_027527551.1:5974821-6017288 GCF_008692635.1 Crocuta crocuta | reverse complement strand
CGCGTCAGGCTCTGTGCTGACTGCCAGCTCAGAGCCTGGCGCCTGTTTCAGAGTCTGTGTCTCCCTCTCTCTGACCCTCCCCTGCTCATGCTGTCTCTCTCTCTCTCTCTCAGAAATAAATAAAACATAAAAAAATTTTTTTAAATAAAAATTAAAAAAAAAAACAGCTTCAATACTACTTCCAAGTTGGTAAAATTTTGTCACAGACTTCTTTCTAATAATTCCAGTGCCTCCCCCCCTAGACACAAGTATCTCTTAAGCTACCAGAGGCTGCTTGCTGCTCTACTTTGCTCAGACTTCTGTTTCTCCTTGTTATGAACAGAATGTTTGTGTCCCCCCAAATTCCACTGTTGAAATCTTTTTTTTTTTTTATTTCTAGGAGAGAGAGAGAGAGAGAGACAGCGTGAGCAGGGGAGGGTCAGAGAGAGAGGGAGATACAGACTCTGAAATAGACTCCAGGCTCTGAGCTGGCAGTCAGCATGACCTAAGCGAAAGTCGGACGCTCAACTGACTAAGCCACCCAGGTGGCCCCCCCTGTTGAAATCTTAACTGGAAATATGACGGTATTTAGATGTGGGGCCTTTGGGAGGTGATGGGGACATGAGGGCAGAGCTCTTGTGAATGGAATTAGTGCCCTCACAAATGAGACCACAGAGAGCTTCCCTCTCCTCCTGCCCCAGGAGGACACAGCGGGCTCTTACCCAGACACCCGATCTGCTGGTGCCTTGCTCTTGGACTCCCCATTCTCCAGAACCAAGAGAAAAAGTTTCTGTCATTTGCAAGCCACCTATAGTATTGTAACGACCATCTGAAACAACTAAGACACCCCCAGAAATAAAAAATTATCTATATTTTTCAATATCATAAGATCACGAGTTGGTATAATGTCCTCTGTGGCTAATCTCAGCAGCCTGCATGAATTTGTATTTAGCGCAAATGAACACTAACTCCTCTGTCCTCGCAATGAATGTGTTTTGAGCAGGGGCTTATTAACAAAATGATCTGACACTCACTGTGGGAAAGGACATTTTTCTTTAAAAAAAACTGTTTACTGTTTATCTTTGAGAGGGAAAGAGAGAGTGTATGATTAGAGGAAGGGCAGAGATACAGGGAGACACAGAATCTGAAGCAGGCTCCAGGCTGTTAGCAAAGAGCTGGACACAGGGCTCGAACCCATGAACTGTGAGATCATGACCTGAGCTGAAGTCTGATGCTCAACCAACTGAGCCACCCAGGCATCCTGGAAAAGACATTTTTCAATACAGGCAGGTACAGTATATGAAACATTAGTGTCTAGCAGTCTTCTTGTGTTAACCTCCCAAACCCTGACCAACTTCCCACAGCTTTTTCCCCTCGTATAACCAAGAGGTCCTACACAATAGCACCATCTATAAGCTAGGACACAGGGGATTTGAAGGCTGACAATTCTTAAAGCTCTCCCAAGTGTCACACTAGTATAAATAATTACCTGTATTCTTGTGAATATTACATGAATACCTAAAACTGAATTGACTTCTCATCAACCTGTTTGCTTTTTCTAATATTCACTGTTGCTCTATTCATCAGTTACTAAGTTAGAAAACTACTCTATGGGGGTACCTGGGTGGCTCAGTCAGTTGAGTGTCTGACTCGATTTTGGCTCAGGTCATGATCCCAGAGTTGTGGGATCAAGCCTTGTGTCAGGCTCTGCTGAACATGAGGCTGCTTAAGATTCTCTCTCTTCCTCTGCCCCTCTCCCCCCAACTTGTGCATTCAAAAAAAAAAGCTACTCTATCATATTCTCCTCTCATTTTGGCACCTCTATGTTTAATCGGTTACCTAGTTTAGTTTAGTTAACTCTATCTTTAAAGCAGCTCTTCATTCCCAGTGTTTCTCTGCTTTAGGTCCGACAGACTTGTCTAGCTGCGATAACTGATCGCAGGATCTCAACTGATACCCCACAGGTTCTCTTCCCTCACCAATCCATCTTCCATACTGTTACCAAGTTCTCTTTCCAAAATGCAAACCTAGGCAGGTCACTCTTCTGCCTAAAATCCTTAGAGTAGGTCTCTACTCCCTAGAGCAAGAATAGTGACCTCAAACACCTAGAGGCTAGCCAGGCGGATAAATAACTGAAGTGGGCCAAAACTAAAATGGAATTGTAGAAGCAAGAAGTAAACATACATTTCCAAATACTATGTAGGCCAATGGAAACAATACATCTGTAACTAGAATATGAAGGATAACAGACCCCTGACTAGTCTCCAATTTCATCTTCCCTTGGCCACACCTTCACAGCACATTCCTCATCTTGAGCCAAATTTATCACCAAGCTACACAGTGATGCCCAGTCTTGTCTAGTGCTTTTAGGTCAGAAGCCTTGCCCTCTGTACCCTGGTGGACTCCACATAAAAGATGGCATCTAACAACCCTGCAACATTCAATGTCATATATCCAAGTAAGTGCTATACTATGTCCTCTCAGCTACTTCTAGCTTTCCTAGTATGTCAGTTCTATAACAGCAACTTCTTAACTCTTCTTTGGAGTTACAGTTCAGTCTAAATAGTTGCTGAATAAATGAATGGTTATACTAAAGAATATACAGGGGTGCCTGGGTGACTCAGTCGGTTAAGCGTCCGACTTCAGTTCAGGTCATCATCTCAAGGTCTGTACAGGGGTTCAAGCCCTGCATCGGGCTCTGAGCTGTCAGCCTGGAACCTCCTTCGGATTCTGTGTCTCCTTCTCTCTCTGCCCCTTCCTCGCTCACACTGTCTCTCTCTCTCAAAAATAAATACTTAAAAAAAAAAAAAAAAAGGATATACAGAGGATTCTTTTACTGTACCCAAAAGGATTTCATAAAGGAACTCAGAAACCAAAGACGTAACTTAATGATGAACAGTATATAATAGAATATGTGTGTGTGTGTGTGTGTGTGTATATATGTATTATCAACAGTAATTTCTATGTATTCTATACAAAAACCAGTTATTTTTAACTTATACTCAGGTTTTTGAAGTATTGCTACTTAGGTTATAAACTTCAGATACAAAGTATTCTCTAAATAGAAATCAGCTTTGATTAGCTTGATAATGTCTATTCCATTCTAAGAAACCCATTTTTATATTTTTGTAAGACTGATTATGTTTTAGCAAAAAAATATTCTTTTTGAGGATTATAAAAGCTATTTTAAAAGATCGAAAATTATACTTATAGAAAATACTGTTTATCACATATAAAAATAAATATATTTCATTGACTTGACCGATCAAACTTACATAAGAGGCCTCCACCGACGGCCTGAAGCACAGTTAAAATCGGGAAGAAGTAAAGTGCAGCATAAATACTTTTAAATCGATCAGACTTTCCTAACCCACAGGCGATCTTCTTTACCAGGAGGGGTCGGAGCAACATCATCAATACCAAGCAGAAGGCATAATAGATAAAGACGATGGTATATCTGTGAAATAAAACAAGAAACTGTTAACACTGAAAATGTATCAAAATATCTATTACTGATCAATTTAAAATCAAAGATGCTAAAAAAAGGTTTAAAAAGTGTATTAAGTCAACTGACTGAATATTCAGATTGGTGGCAGGTTGGCCAAAAAGACTCTCATACACTGCTGGAAAGTGTGTGCTGACTCATATCCAGTGGGCTGGTTTAGAAATAGGGATCAAAGATTCCAAAAATGTTTATACTCTGTGATTCAGCAATTTTACTTGTAGAAATTCATCAAAGGGAAACAATCAGGGACTGTTCATAAACAAAATTTATGAACAAGGATTTTTATTGAATCACATAATAAGGAAAATTCAGGAAGAAAATACATATCCAACATTAGGAAATTAAATTTTGAAGTACACTCATGGTGGAATAGCACGTGGCCATTAAAAATCTAGTTATGGAAGAAATACTAAGGGCAAAAACAAGTGTGCCTACTACATTAAGTGACAAGAAAAGGTTACAAAAAAGCATGTACATAGTTTAACCTTAGTGTCCTTTAAAAAACATTTACACACATTCAGAATGAAACTGGAAAGACAACGTTTTTAACACTGGTCATCTGAAGGAATGGAACTACATGTTATTCTACTTTTGTATGCTGCTTCGGTTTTTCAAATGTCTTATGATGTAGTTTTATAATCAAGAAAAGTGTAGAAAGATCTTTCTCTATCACCAGACGATACTTTCTAGCTCTTTGAGTAATGCGATTCTATGCACATAGTTCTAACCTCCTGTTCATGAAGACTTTCAGATCATTTTTACTGTCTGAATACCTAAATCCCTCCCTACGGAAGGGTGACTCACAGGAAGCCCAGGAGCTTTCGGAACAAAGACCACAAGCCTCCTCTCCGCACCGGCATAATCATACTGCATCGCTGTGCTCCCATGACAGCTTTTAGGTTCAGCCCTAACTGTAATACATTATTATATGTCTGACCTCTTCTGAGGTGAGGAATTTTGTCTTGTTAGGCTATACCCTCCAACAAATCAAAATAAAATTTATTCCTGAAACTTGTAGTTCCTTAAAAGTACGTAAAAGACTATGATTTTATTTTTTTAATAGTTTATTGTCAAGTTGGTTTCCACATAACACCCAGTGCTCATCGCAAGTGCCCTCCCCATGCCCATCACCCCCCTTCCCTTCCCCCACANTTCTGTTGCTTCATTATTGGTGTATAAAAATGCAACCAATTTCTGTACATTGATTTTGTACCCTGCAACTTTGCTGAATTCATGGATCAGTTCTAGTAGGCTTCTGGTGGAGTCTGTCAGGTTTTCTATGTAGAGTAACATGTCGTCTGCGAAAAGTGAGAGTTTGACTTCTTCTTTGCCAATTGATGCCTTTTATTTCCTTTTGTTGTCTGATTGCTGATGCTAGGACATCCAGCACTATGTTAAACAACAGTGGTGAGAGTGGACATCCCTGTCATGCTCCTGATCTCAGGGGGAAAGCTCTCAGTTTTTCCCCGTTGAGGATGATGTTAGCTACGGGCTTCTCATAGGTGGCTTTTATGATGTTTAAGGAAGTTCCTTCTATCTCTTTCTCAAGGGTCTTTATTAAGAAGGGATGCTGTATTTTGTCAAATGCTTTTTCTGCATCTACCGACAGGATCATATGGTTTTTACCTTTTCTTTTGTTAATGTGATGTATCACATTGATTGATTTGCAACTATTGAACAAGCCCTGTAACCCAGGAATGAATCCCACTTGATCATTGACAATTCTTTTTATGTGCTGTTGAATTCAATTTGCAAGTATCTTTTTGAGGATTTCTGCATCTGTATTCGCCAAGGATATTGGCCTGTAGTTCTCTTTTTTTGCTGGGTCTCTGTCTGGCTTGGGAATCAAAGTGATGCTGGCTTTGTAAAATGAGTCCAGAAGTTTTCCTTCGTTTTCTATTTTTTGGAATAGCTTGAGAAGAATGGGTATTAACTCTGATTTAAATGTCTGGTGGAATTCCCCAGGGAAGCCATATGACCCAGGGCTCTTATTTGTTGGGAGATTTTTGATAACTGATTCAATTTCTTCACTAGTTATGGGTCTATCAGATGTTCTACCTCTTTCCATGTGAATTTTGGTAGTGAGTGTGTGTTTAGGAATTTGTCCACTTCTTCTAAGTTGTCCAATTTGTTGGCATATAACTTTTCATAGTATTCCCTGATAATTGCTTATATTTCTGAGGGGCTGGTTGTAATAAGTCCATTTTCATTCATGATTTTGTCTATTTGAGTGCTCTCTCCTTTCTTTTTGAGAAGCCTGGCTAGAGGTTTGCCAATTTTATTTTTTCAAAACCCCAACTCTTAGTTTCATTGATCTGTTCAACTGTTTTTTGGATTCTATACAGTTTATTTCTGCCTGATTTTTCTTATTTCTCTTCTCCTACTGGGTTTGTGGTGCTCTTGTTCTCTCCTTCTAGTTCCTTTTGGTGCACTGTTAGATTTTCTACTTGCACTTTTTCTAATTTTCTGAAATAGGCCTGGAGTGCAATGTACTTTCCTCTTAGGACTGCCTTTGCCGCATCCCACAGACTTTGGATTGTTGTATTTTCATTTGTTTCCATGTATTTTTTAATTTTTTTCTCTAATTGCCTGATTGGCCCATTCGTTCTTTAGTAGGATGTTCTTTAACCTCCATGTTTTTGGAGGCTTTCCAGACTTCTTCCTATGATTGATTTCAAGTTTCATAGCACTGTGATCTGAAAGTGTGCGTGGTATGATCTCAATTCTTTCATATTTATTGAGGGCTGCTTTATGTCCCAGTATGTGATCTATCTTGGAGAATGTGCCATGCGTACTTGAGAAAAAAGTGAATTCCATGGCCTCAGGATGTAAAGTTCTAAACATATCTGTCAAATCCATCTGGTCCAATGTGTCATTCAAGTCCACTGTTTCTTTAGTGATTTTCTGTCTAGTTGATCTGTTGCTGTAAGTGGAGAATTAAAGTCCCCTGCTATTAGCACATTCTTGTCCATAAGATTGTTTCTGTTTGTGATTATGTATTTGGGTGCTCCCGTATTCAACGCATAGACATTTATAATTGTTAGCTCTTCCTGATGGATAGACCCTGTAATTATTATATAATGCCCTTCTTCATCCCTTGTTACTGTCTTTAAGGTCCAGCTTGTCTGATATATGTATAGCTACTCCACCTTTCTTTTGACTTCCAGTAGCATGATAGATATTTCTCCATCCCCTTACTTTCAATCTAAAGGTGTCCTCAGGTCTAAAATTAGTTTCTTGTAGACAGCAAATAGATGGATTTTGGGGTTTCTTTTCCATTCTGATACCTATGTCTTTTTTTTATTTAAAATAATTTTTTTTAATGTTTTATTTATTTCTAGGAGAGAGAGAGAGAGAGAGAGAGACAGCGTGAGCAGGGGAGGGTCAGAGAGAGAGGGAGTCACACACTGAAACAGGCTCCAGGCTCCGAGCTGGCAGTCAGCACAGAGCCCGACGCGGGGCTCGAACCCACGAACTGCGAGATCATGACCTAAGTGAAAGTCGGACGCTTAACCGACTAAGCCACCCAGGCGCCCCTGATACCTATGTCTTTTGATTGGAGCATGTAGTCCGNTTTTGACTTCCAGTAGCATGATAGATATTTCTCCATCCCCTTACTTTCAATCTAAAGGTGTCCTCAGGTCTAAAATTAGTTTCTTGTAGACAGCAAATAGATGGATTTTGGGGTTTCTTTTCCATTCTGATACCTATGTCTTTTTTTTATTTAAAATAATTTTTTTTAATGTTTTATTTATTTCTAGGAGAGAGAGAGAGAGAGAGAGAGAGAGAGACAGCGTGAGCAGGGGAGGGTCAGAGAGAGAGGGAGTCACACACTGAAACAGGCTCCAGGCTCCGAGCTGGCAGTCAGCACAGAGCCCGACGCGGGGCTCGAACCCACGAACTGCGAGATCATGACCTAAGTGAAAGTCGGACGCTTAACCGACTAAGCCACCCAGGCGCCCCTGATACCTATGTCTTTTGATTGGAGCATGTAGTCCGTTTACATTCACTGTTATTATTGAAAAATATGGGTTTAGAGTCATTGTGTTCTTTGGAGGATTCATGTATGTGGTGGTGTCTCTGGTACTTTGTGTTCCTTGCAACATTTCCCTCAGAGAGTCCCCTCAGCATTTCTTGTAGGGCGGGTTTAGTGGTGATGAATTCTTTCAATTTTTGTTTATTTGGGAAGACTTTTATCTCTCCTTCTATTCTGAATGACAGACTTGCTGGATAGAGGATTCTTGGCTGCATTTTTTTTCTGTTCATCACATTGAAGATCTCCTGCCATTCCTTTCTGGCCTGCCAAGCGTCAGTAGATAGGTCTGTCACCACTCCGCTAGGTCTCCAGTTGCATGTTAGGGCCCTTTAATCCCTAGCTGCTTTCAGAATTCTCTCTTTGTCCTTAAATTTTGCCAGTTTCACTATGATATGTCATGTAGAAGACTGATTCAAGTTACGTCTGGGGGAGTTCTCTGTGCCTCTTGGAAAGACTATTATTTCAATCAGAAGGAAACTATCATGAGTCACTCTCCTAATGAACCAGAAAACTCTGGAAGCAGACACCTGTATTCCACCCTGAACCTCCTCACTTTCTTACTCCCCCCAGGCCTCCTATATATGGGGATAGGATAAATCTGACAAGCTAAAGCTAATTTCTGCTACAATAGTATTAATTGCTCACTTTCAGTAGCTCATAAATAAGATTTTAATACTGTAAACATTTTTTACAGTAAGTTGCTAATAGTAGAAATTTGCATGCTTTTCCATGTCTCAACTAATCAATTTCCCTCAAAACTGTAAGTATCAGTAAAGTATCTGGGCATTTTTCAATTTGTAAGGAAGTAGGTTATATATACCAGTGGAGAAATAGCCTCCATTAGTCAATATAACAGTGTTCCAAAGGTTTCTGATAATCTTGTACTATTACTTTTTGTTGACTCACAAAAGAAAAAAATTACTATAACTTTTGGTAGTCCTGCAGGGTTTTGTTTGTTTGTTTTGTTTTTTTGCTAGTAATTTCTACACCTAATGTGGGGAAAGAAAAAAATTACTATAACTTTTGGTAATCCTGTAGTTTTTTTTTTTTTTTACCCCCGTAAACTATATGCCTAACGTGGGGCTTGAACTCACAACCGTGAGATCAAGAGTTGCATGCTCTTCCAACTGAGCCAGCCAGGAGCCCTGGGCAGTCCTGCTGCTTTTTGAAATGTTTAGCCCCAGTCTGGTCATATAGCTACATTTAAATGGCTATGTGAAATAAAAATTTGTATAAACCCAATGTTAATACTATAAAATCTTCTCATAATTTCAAAAGCCTCTGTTTTGCATGATTAATACAGTCAGGCAGACAGGCCATTGCACAGTGACCGAGTAAAGCTACTGAGAAAAAAAACTACCTAATTCGAAGATGATGAACAGATGAGAAATGTCATAATCAACAAAGCTGTGTGAGGACATGGCTGTTAAAGCTGCACAGTGAGGGCTGAGAGCACCTGCTTGCCACTTCTATTTTTTGACTTTCCTACTATATGCTTTATAGATATTAAAAAAAAAACCATAGGTGACCAGCAGTATATGAGTCTGATTTTGTTTTAAACAAGATGGTTATATATAGGGGCGCCTGGGTGGCTTAGTCGGTTAAGCGTCCGACTTTCGCTTAGGTCATGATCTCGCGGTTCGTGGGTTCGAGCCCCACATCGGGCTCTGTGCTGACAGCCAGCTCAGAGCCTGGAGCCTGTTTCAGTCTGTGACTCCCTCTCTCTCTGACCCTCCCCTGCTCACGCTGTCTCTCTCTCTCTCTCCTAGAAATAAATAAAACATTAAAAAAAATTAAAAAAAAAAAGATGGTTATATATACATACATATATCTCTGATTCACTTATTAAGCTTTCTAAAGAGAAGGTTAAGTTCTGCAGTCCTCAGGACAGTGTATGAGAAGAAACAAGGCTGAGAGTTATAGCTCTATGAAAGCAAGACATTATCAGTCTTTTCTATGCAGTCTTAAATATAAATTACATGTCCATAGAGATAATATATATACAGGAAATAAATAGCTTATAGGACCTAACGGTAGGCAAGTGGAAAGATTTTCTTATCCCTATATCTAGAACCTAATTACTTTTTCACATACGTGCAGGGGTATTTTTCACACTTAATACTCCTTTTTAAAAACTTGTATTTTAAGTTATTTACTTTTGAGAGAGAGAGAGAACGAGCATGAGTAGGGGAGGAACAGAGAGAGACACACAGAAGCTGAAGCAGGTTCCAGGCTCTGGGCTGTCAGCACAGAGCCTGACGCGGGGCATGAACTCACGAACCGTGAGATTATGAACCTGAGCAGAAGTCAGACGCTTAACTGACTAAGCCACCCAGGCGCCCCTCACACTTAGTACTCTTAAGAACCTATACAGGGGCACCTGGGTGGCTTAGTCAGTTGAGCGTCCGACTTTCGCTTAGGTCATGATCTTGCGGTTCGTGGGTTTGAGCCCCGCATCGGGCTCTGTTGCTGACTGCCAGCTCGGAGCCTGGAGCCTATTTCAGAGTCTGTGTCTCCCTCTCTCTTTGACCCTCCCCTTCTCACGCTGTCTCTCTCTCNTATACAAAAAGGACTATTTTCTTGAGCGTATTATGTAATGGTTACTTGCTACAACTATGAGAATATAAATATCAGACCATTATATTACACCTTTACCAAGAAAAACACTTCAAAATGAACACAAAGAGAAATTCTAAAAATGAAGTATCTGTGATCATATTATATAGTCTTCTGAAATTGATATTTTCAGAACAAAACATTCTCATGGAAATTACAAACATCTGTTTCAGAAAAAAAAAAGAACATTAACTCTAGCACTCTAATAATGCTGCTACTATTTTATTAAGTGCTTCCTGTATGTAAGGCACTGCACATGGTATCTGATACATGTAGATTTATTTAATCTTCCCAATCACCTTATAATATTATTCCCATTTTTACCAATGGGAAAACTGAGATTACAAGAGGATCTTAACATGATCACATTACCACAGCAGCTCAGGATTCACACTCAAGCCTGTTTTTAGCTACGGAGCCCATATTCTTTCCTCTATGTCAGAGAGTGCTTCTCTGCTGCATAGCCTAAAGGTTTTCCTTAGAATTCTTTTTAAAGAAACATATATGGCTTATTTTGGAAATGGTTTACACACTTCAACACCAACTACAAAAATACTTTGCCTTGGAATGTACTAAGCTGCATTTCTATTTCCTTCTATCAGAGTATGGATCCCTAAGAGAAGAAAACCATTTCTGTGTATCTCCCCAGTGCCTAGAAGCCATTTTCCGATACTCAAATCTGTTGAAATGAATAAAATCTACAATTGTCATTTTTAAAATGATCTTACGTCTCTCTAAATACTCACAGCGGGTAGACAGCTTCATGAGTACAGTGCACCGTGGTAACGTAATCGGGACTTGGGTTGTAAAGCATCGTGTACCAATCAGAAAGCATCAGTACCCGACAGGAACGGATATAAAGAACACCAACCGGATCGCTCACAAGTAAGGTGATAATAGCTGCCATACTGCATTCAAATAATGCCGTGATGTGCTGGAAAAGGGCACTGGAGCTAGGAAAACAAAAGAAGCACAATTACCAGAAAATGTTCAGTATTTAGACGGCTTTCAAGAAAATCTGTATGTTTCAAAATACAGATTCTAAAAGGAAATTTTAACTGATAAATCCTGAAGCTAAAATATCTTCTAAATAGGTTTTAAAAAAAGTCAAACATGAAAACACTTGAGAAGAATTTAACCTTCTTTACTAAAAAGAAATAGTCATCCCAGATAACACTGTACTAGTATTACCTAAACGTATAAAAAAGCAGAAATTAGATCTTCATCTTTAGTATACTGTATATTGCCAAGCTGTTATTAAAATGTCTCAGTTATCTACGCATCATTTTAAATTATCTTACATATAAAACGCACATAAAAGATTATAAAATATATTAGTTATAAAGTACTATAAACATTATAAGCTCATAGTTTAACCCAGTAATTACAACATTAACAACTTCTATCTATCTCTGTTCCTTCCTCATTCCCCACTCCTGGCTCTCTCCCAAGAGTTAACCATTGTACAAAATTGTCTTTATCACTTTTTCTTAAGTTTTTATTCCAACTAGATTATGCTTCAAAACTACTGTCTAGTTTTATTTTATACACTATAAAGTGATATATGTCTTTTAAGGTTTTTTTTTTTTTTTCATTCAAAATAACATTTCCAAGATTCATCCATGGCACTGCTTGTAGATGAAGTCCAGTTATATGCTTTCTTTTTTTAATGTTTATTTATTTTCGAGAGAGAGAGAAAGAGAGCGTGAGTGGGGGAGGAGCTAAGAGACAGAGGGAGTCACAGAAACTGAAACAGGCTCCAGGCTCTGAGCTGTCAGCACAGAGCCCAACATGGGGCTCAAACTCATGGGGCTTTAACTCGGAACAGAGGGATCATGACCAAGGCTGAAGTCGGACGCTCAACTGACTGTGCCACCCAGGTGCCCCTGAAGTTGAGTCATTTACACTGCTTTATGCATTTTCAACACTGTGCCCATTCCATTGTTCATCCATTTGTTTTAGTCAAATATGTTGCAAACATCTTTCTCAGTTTATGAGCTGAATTTTCAATTTATTGTGGTATCTTTTTACGAACAGATGTTCTAAATTTGAATATAATTGGCTTTAACAATTTTTAATTTCTGGTTAGCATTTTAATGTTCTGAGAAATCCTCACTCTGAGAAAAATATTATCCTAGACTTTCTTCTAAGAGTTTGAAGGTTTTGCTTTTACATTTAAATCTTTAACTCATGTAGAAAAGATCTGTGTATAACGTAAGGTAGATTAGATTTTTCCACTTAGATATTGAACAGTCCCAGCAGTAGCATTTTATCGGGTCGTTTATCCTACACCCGCACCCAGCCCGAACTGCCATGCGCCTTCTGCCATACAAATTTCATATATAACTGGTCTGTTTTTAGGTTTGCTATTTTGTTCCTGTGGTCCATTTATCCCTGAAGCAAGAAAATATGACAATAAATCTTGATATTACATACGTTCTTCTACTTCTTCAGTAGTCTTGGCCATTCTTGGGCTTTTGCACTTCCGTACAGATTTTAGAATCCGCTTGTCAGGGACCACCATGTGAATCCAATGTAGCTACCTTGGTCTTAGCTGTCTCACGGTACGATGGTACTATACGTGCAACGGAGGGAGATCACTGATCCTGTGCATTTCTCTTACAGCCAGCCTCTTTACTGAGTAAACGCTCATATTTCTAGTTAATTATTCTACAGATGCTTTTGAGTTTTTATCTGAACAATGTTTCAATTAATCTATCACTGCATGGAAAACTACCTCAACACTTCTTCCCTTAAAACCACCATCACCGGTTACTTCTCACTAGTCTGTGGTTTGAGTGGGCACACCAGAGCAGTCCTTGTGTTTCATGTGACACCAGTTGGGATGCACTGTCTAGAGGCTTGACTGCCCTGCGCTATGCAAAATGACCAACTCAAATGGCTGGAGTGGATGCCAGCTGCCAGTTATGAGCACAAACGGGGCTGCTGACCGGAGCACCAGTGGTCTCTTATCTTTGGTGTTCTGTGGTTTAATTATAATGTGCACAGGTATGAATTTATTCTTATTCTGCTTGCAATGTATTTTGCTTCCCCAAAAGCAATTCTGCAAATCTGTTTTTCACTATTTCGGTAAAACCTGAAGCTAATAGACCTTTAAATACTGCCTCTCCTTCATTTTCTCTATTTTTTTCTGAAGACTCTGATTAGAATCTATGCAGAGTTAATAAAACCTTCCCCGTACACGAGACTCTGACCTTCAGTCAACTCTACCTCTGTTTCTCTGGAAGCCTGATAAGGGTAGAATGTCAACTTTATTGCTAGGTAACATTGCTTAGGATACAAACAACCCCTTGACTGGTAAAGTACATCTGAACTGGGAGAACTATAAATGAGCAGTAACTACAGGATGGGAACACCACAGTCTGGCTTTCTTGAGTTCAGCAATTCCTATAATTGCCATGTCCCTTGCAGAACTCTGGGAAGCACACTTATGGACATGTTACAGAAAGACTTGCTTCTTTAAGGCGTAATACTATAAGCCTGGACTCCTACAACCACGCAGTGTGGATTTTATCTTCCTGCAGCTGAGCTCAGTTGCTTCAAAAGCTGATGTTGCCCTGCTGGAAAGTTGTGTTCCTTCTGGGTCCACCGGTGCTTGGTATGACCTCTTAAGTCTGAATGTTTAATTGACCCCGGGTGGATTCCCCGCAGGTATTACAGATATATGTTACAGCTTCTCATTCTATGCTCCATTTCTCTTAATATAGGGTCATATTTTTATATCCTTTTCTTTCAGCATTGTATTATTATTCCTTTAGACAGATCAATTTCCTAATTCACTAATTCTGTCTTCAATTGTTTAATCTGATCGACCTATCATTTTAAAAATTTCATTTCTAGAAGTTCCTTTTGTTTCTTAAACAAATCTGTTTATTCATTCCCAACAAGCTCTTGTTGACTCTTGGAGATCTTTGAGACTGCATCCTTTATTTAATACTGTAAAGATAGCAGTTTTATAATGTGTAGTCACAAGTCCATTATCTGCAGTCTTTTGGAAGCATAACTATATTGTCCATTATGTCTACCAACTCTCAGTCACAGTGCTTATTTTATCTGGTTATCATGGAATATGAGGTCATTAACAGATCTTAATGAACAAGAATCTTATGGACCTAAACCCTAAACTGAGAATGGGGAAGGTTTCCCCAAGAGGATTTGCTGCTTTTGCCAGAAGCATGCCCATCACTGTGGGGCTTCAGCCTCTTGAGAGTCTAGGCTGAGCGCTGGCTCCTCAGATTCAGCATCTCCCTCTATCAGCAGTTAACCTCAGGCAACTTTCCTCCCATTCCTTCAGCCGGCTTTGTCACTCTGCCCCCGCCTGCTTAGAATGGGTTGGTTTGTTTTCTAAAAGAAATGAATTCTTGGAGACCTCCCTTGCCTCCAGTGAGACCAGCAGTGTCTTAAATAGATGCCTTTTTCAAATTTTAGTTATTTCCTACAGGAGGGTCACCTGGAGCTCCTAATTTGTCCATACTGTTGGAAGCTGAACTCCTGAGTGATTTTACACACAGGGAAACAAAGAATATGTACACAAACATTTATAACTCCATATTATATAATGCAATACTTTGCTTCCTTATAGAATTCATATTTTTAGAGGTACATCCCAACCTCATCATTTCTTGCTATTATTTGTTTTAATGCTGAGAGAAAGAACGTGTGCACAAGTTTGGGAGGGGCAGAGAGAAAGGGGGAGAGAATTGCAAGCACGCTCCTCACTGACAGTGAGCCCAACGTAGGGCTTGATGTCACGAACTGTGAGATCGTGACCTGAGCCAAAATCAAGGGCTGGATGCTCAACCAACTGAGCTCTATTTATTATAGAGCTATTATTTAGTAATCTCTTCCCATCATGCTCCCTTTCAGTCTGTCCCAAGTCATCACATAATCTTTACAAGAGGAAATCTGATTCTAAAACTCCCCTTATTAGCCTACTCAATGAGTCTCATCGGTCTTTTGGGAAAAATACTCCTTAACAACATTACCTTCCATACCTCCTGGCCATGCTACATGCCTTTTTCCTCAAGCCTCTGAACATCTGGGCAGGCTTCACTCACCTGTCTGGTAAGCTGTGTACCCTTCAAGATCAGCTCTGGCATTATTCCCAGGTCTTATATTTCCTGAGACTGCTCGAGCCCCAAATCTCTTCATGTCCTGGTCTCATTTCTTATTTTCCATCGGATCCTCACCTCTCATTTCTTAATTATACTGTGCTCTTTTTCTGCCTCTAAGCTTTTGCATCTATATTTTTTTTCTGCTATGTGATAGACTCTTTCTTCAATTCCTCTATCAAAAACCATTGACTTTTCAAAGTCCAGCTTAAAGTCAGTTTTTTCTTGTGTGAAACCACCCTATTCTAAGAATCAACTTTTTTCTTCTTCATGCCAGCCTTAAAACTGTGCACATATTTCCCTTACAGAACCTCACAAATACTGTGATGGCCTGTCTCTCTTGTGCACTGGACTACGAGCATCCACATTTAGTTATTTTGGAATCTCGCAACCCAGTGTATCACCTGGCTCATTGCAAACACCCTTAGAGATTGCTCAGTGAATACATTCTAAGTTACAAATTATATAAAAACAAATTATATAAGAAGCACAACTTCTGACTGTACTCCATAAAGATATACAATTCTGTTGATCTTTGTCCTGGCCTTAAAGAAAAACAAATTTAATACTAAACTCTGGGGAAAGCAAGGTTACTAGAAAGGAAAGTTTCTACGAGAATCTGACCCATGCATTCTCAATGGGTGACTTCACTCCTAAGAGGGCAACAGTCAGTTCTTGGGGATAAATTAATCTTATATAAAGCATATATATGCATACATGACATAAAGAGATAAACAGTTTATCTATGATACTAAAATTTCATGGGGGTAAGTGGAATTAAGAAAAAGAATATTCAAGTGGGCTCTTTACTTAAGGAAATGACAATGAATAAAAGGTCTAGCCTCACACAGCTAGGCCTCTGCTTCCCTGATTATAAGGGCAACATCTCAGGAAAATGCGAGACATGGCTCTTGTGTTCCTTGCTGCCAATCCTAGGCAAAGCATACGTAAGTTCTGCAAATTTCTTTTTAAACCCACCTCCTTTCTTCCCCAAACACTAATCACTTCTCTGCTCTGTCCTCAAACCAAACCTCACCCTCTGCTCCAAGACTCTCTGTCAAAACATATGTGATGTTTTAATTCAAATGCATTTGGTGAGGCACATCTATATACCCCATCTCTTCCTGCTTGTGACTAAGAAGTTCCAGCCAACTAGCTGAACAATCATTCCACTTTGGCTTTCAGTTTATCACACCTCCTTTCTCACCCTGATCTCTCATCATTCTAGAACAGAAATTAAAAGATGAGAGCTACTTTTTCAAAAATTGCGAAAAGAATGAATGCTTTTCCAAATATGTAAATAATCACCCTGGATTTATCAGGTGGGATCCAGGAAACTATTAATTCTATTTCCACTGGCCCATCCATTCCATTCCTGCTCAACAGTACTAGAGTCTGGCTATCCTTACTTCTTGGAAACAGCCTACTAATATGCCTCACCTATAATCTATCCTCTATAGAAGTTACCTTCCTAAAATAAATATACAGCCAGTGATGCTACTTCTTTAAACCAAAACTTTCACCAATCAATCATCCACGCAGCGGATACTAAATGAGCACCTGTCACGAGACAGCTGCTGAGCTGGTCTGTGGAGATTCCCTGGCGAACAACAGATACTGCCACTGCCCTCTGGACTGCGAGGAGGAGATGGGGGGAGACAAACACAACCCTCGACCATACTGAGTGCTAAATACAAAACAACAAAATGAAGAGTGGGTTTATAGTAGGAAAATAAGGGGGGGCAGACCTCCTTTATATTGGGTAAGGGAATATATGACTGAAATCTGAAGGGCAGCTGGGTAAAAAGCTGCAGTCAGAGGGAGAAGAGAGTATTTGAGGCAGAGAAAAGCTGACGAAAGGAAAGGGACCTAAAGCAGGAAAGATGCTGAAAATTTAGAGGAACTAAAAACCGGTAGGGCCGAAATGTGCTAACTGGACTCCTCATTCCCAATAAGACAGCGTTCACATCCTCTTCCAGAACCTTCACATTCTGGCCTCAACCTACTTTTTCCACTCTCCTGTTTACTACCTTTCTTTCATGTGCGATCCACACTCAGACGACGCCAGGCCACTTCCAGTCCCACCCACAACACAGCCCGCATGTCATACCTCTGTGCCACTGCTCCTATTTCCTCTACCCAAAATGTCTTCCTGAAGCCTTTCACATCCCACCAGGCACAATTTCTCTCTTCTACTCTTTGTGACTCCAGAGTATCTTGTTCTAACCCTTTTATACACCTTTTGTCTATACGCTTTTAAGACCGAATCACATAACTAGTTATATACACATTTGTCTTCTCTCAAGATGATGACTATAAACCACATCAGTTATATCTGTACCTCTTCCCCTGATCAAAACATAAAACACAGTGCTCAATAAATGTTGATTTAATGTTTTAGTATGAGTTTTCATAATTAGGTGGCAGTTGTATCATTTTAACTACATTATTTTAGATTACTAGGATTAAATTAAATCACAAAGTATTCTACAACACAGTTTGTAAACATAACCAATTCTTTGTAGAAAACCCATAAAGATTGTAATTGAGAAATGAAAATAGTATTACTTCAGTATCATTTAAACAGTAAACATAAAAACAAAGGATACCTCCCTAGATAATTAGAGTCATGCCCTATCATTAAGCTTTCCTGCCACAGTCAAAAGTAATCAGAATACATGCTCAACATCACTCATCATCAAGGAAATACAAATCAAAACCACACTGAGATACCACATCACGCTGGTCAGAGTGGCTAAAATGAACAAATCAGGAGACTATAGCTGCTGGCAAGGATGTGGAGAAACAGGGACCCTCTTACACTGTTGGTGGGAATGCAAGTTGGTGCGGTCGCTCTGGAAAACAGTGTGGAGGTTCCTCAAAAAATAAACAATACAACTCCCTTATGACCCAGCAATACTGCTAGGAATTTACCCAAGGGATACAGGAGTGCTGATGCATAGGAGCACATGTACCCCAGTGTTTATAGCAGCACTTTCAACAATAGCCAAAACATGGAAAGAGCCTAAATGTCCATCAACTGATGAATGGATCAAGAAGATGTGGTTTATCTACACAATGGAATACTACATGGCAATGAGAAAGCATGAAAGCTGGCCATTTGTAGCAACATGAATGGAATTCGCGGGTATTATGCTAAGTGATGTAAGTCAGTCAGAGAAAGACAGATATCATATGTTTTCATTCATATGTGGAACAGGAGAAACTTAAGAGAGGGCCACAGGGGGAGGGAAAGGGGAAAAGATAGTTAAGAAGAGGGTAAATAAGAGACTCTTAAATACTGAGAACAAACTGAGGGCTTATGGGAGTCGGGGAGAAGGGAAAATGGGTGATGGGCATGGAGGAGGGCACTTGTTGGGATGAGCACTGGGTATTGTGAATGAATCACGGGAATCAACCCTCAAAACCAAGAGCACACTGTATACACTGTATGTTAGCCAAATGGACAATAAATTATATTAAATAAATAATTTTTCTTAAAAAGTACTCANGTGGGGATGAGCACTGGGTGTTATATGGAAACCTACTTGACAATAAACTCTTTGTAAAAAAAAAAAAAAGTAATCAGAATATAAAGCAAAAACAGGTTTACTACTTTCAAAACAACACAATTATAATTATTTAATAAGGTCTTCTAAATGATCATTATTCTAACATCATTCCATCCAGATACATTAACAGAAAGTGCTAACCTCTTTTTCCCCGAGTACCACTCAATGAAGAACCAGTGTAAAACAAGAGGAAGCATAGCCATAAATCCAAGATAAAGCCAGTCATAAAGCTCTGGAGACTCTGTGCAAGGCTGACAATATTTCTGTGCATTTGTTCTCTGTCCTCTTGGACACACCTACAAAATATAAAAACAATATTTTATTTACAGATATTATTTTAGGACATTGATACCCCAAAGTCATTCTATAAGGACATCCCATTTCAGTTTAAACATGTTTACAAGTACATCTTTTAGAAATAAGAAAGTGCATAAGTAAAATAAAATCTACGCTGTATTTGGTTTATCTATATAACACTCTTAAAAAATTCCTTTTACTAACTTACTCAAACTTGAAATGATAAACTTAGTTAATAACACTATATAAAAATAATTGCAAAGAAAAGTTCTGGAGTTTTAATGTTAACTTACCACCCAAGTCACTGTTCTATATCCTTAATAAAAATTAAAAGCTATGATAAAATTATAAGATGCTAAAAAAATATTAACTTTGTCAAAAAAGATGTATTATAAACAATATGACAACACAAGAGTTTTATTAATGCCTCATATTTTAATAAATTAATGAGTATACTGAAGGAAGAAAGATTCTATGTATGAAAGCATTTCAAAAGCACAAAGATTTTAGCAAGGAAAAAACACAGCAAATGTTAAGACTTACCCCACATTCTCCATATAGTTCAGTTGAGCCATTTTTAAATAATAGGGTCTTCCCACAGTAAAGTCCAAGGCATGCTGGTTGAATATCGACAGCTTTTTAAAAACAAATGCCAGTATAGTAACATCTTTTGTGATTATAAAAAAAATAGTGTAATAACAGCTGAAGCACCTGTCAGAAATACCTCAACACAGTTCTATTAAAAAATGATACGTATTAGACAAAAGTCTTGATACACTTATTTTTAAACTTAACTTTCTCCTTTTACACTGTGACAATGCAGAAAGTTATACTGAAACTTTGATGTTAATGCTATTCCTTATGATTAAGACCCCTCAACCAGCAGAGTGGGATCTATCCCCAAAATCCAAAGCTTAACTTGGGATGTCCCCAAGTAGCTATTCCCCCTTGATGAGATGGTCTAGACTCTGCATTTCCATTTTTTAATTAGGAAACTAGCAGAGGATCACCACCCCTTATTTTGCCCAGTAAGAACAGTAAGTGTGCACATAAGCACGCGCACACACAAAATATCACCTTCGTTCATAACAGAACACGTTTTAATACCAGAAAAGCATAAAAGACGTAACTTCAAAATACAGGGCAGGCCTTTAAAAGAAATAAATTTACCTTTAGAAAAGGCTTACAACATTGTCCTAACTTTTGTCATTGTTTTTCAAGGACAGGTGAAAATTTCATCAAGGTTGTCACTGGGCAGAGGCAGATTCTAAAACACATTAGAATCTTTGGTCTCAAAGCTTAGGGAAAATAAAAAGCAGCTCTTCTTTACAAAAAACAAAACAGAAAACAAACAAAAACTCTGGTCCTACAAATTGTCTGTGACCTCATCAGCAGGAGGAAGTTATTAAAGTTTTTTTTTTTCCATCGGAGACATGTGATTTCCTTTGTTCATTGACTTATTCATTCAATAAACATGCATTAAGTATCAGATTCCCCAGCTAGGGGGGGACTTCTTTTTTTTTTTAATTAGAAAACAGAAATTTATTTTCTCACAGTTCTAGAGACTAGAAATCCAAGATTAAGACATCAGCAGGCATAGTTTCTTTTGGGGCTCTTTTCCATGGTTCATAGATGGCCAACTTCTTAGGGGGGGGACTTCTAAAGTCCACAGAGCTATGTAACAAGAAGCCTTGCCCAAAAAGAACCTATAACCTAGAGTGTAGTAAGTCCGTAAGTGAAATAAATCAGTTAGAGAAAGACAAATACCATATGATTTCACTCATATGTGGAAGTTAAGAAACAAAACAGATGAACATAGGGGAAGGGAAGCAAAAATAAGATAAAAAGTGAGATGGAGACAAAACGTAAGAGACTTAACTATATATAGAGAACAAACAGGGGACAGCTGGAGAGGAGGTGGCTTAAGGAGGAGGGCACTTGTAATGAGTACCGGGTGTTCTATCTAAGTGATAAATCACTGAATTTTACTCCTAAAACCAATACTGCACTATATACTAACTAAAATTTAAATAAACTTTTGAAAAGAAAAACAAAAGGAATAAATCCGAAACACCTGTGGTCAATAATGAATTAATTTGGAAAATATGCATTTTATGATCCTTGTAGGGGCCAAGGGCAGGCTCCCAAAATGTGCCCCTTTGATACACGGATTATTTTAAACAAATGTTACTTAAGAAACAACGGGGCAAGGACTCTCTGACCCTCTGTCCTCAAAGCAGGGAATAAACCTCCCATATGAAAAAAATCCTTATACTAAGTAAAAAGACATCCTTATAGTGATAATGACTTTGAAGTCAAAAACGCTGCAGAAATAAACCTTGTTATTTTACTAATCTTCCACCTTAGCCCAAAAACCTGTTTTCCTTTACCTGTAAATTCCCTCCAAATTTATGTCTCTTTGTCTAAAATGGATAAGAACTGCCTCCTTGGTCATTTCATTTCAATTTCATAATTGGGTCTCCATGCACATATTATAAAACTCCTGAGAGTTTTTTCCCTGTTAATCTGCCTCATGTGAGTTTAATCATTAGTCCAGCTGGAAAACCCTAGGGGTAGACCAGAATTTTTCCTTCCTTTCACTATTTTTGAATAACCGTTTTCCAAATTCTTCATGAATTCACAATCTAGAGACTGCTTTGTCCACAATGCCCTTTGCCCTTTCAAATCAAGTAGACTTTTGCTTTTTTTCTCCTTGTATTGAGAAACAATAGCAATAGCAGGGACTAAAAGGCCTCAAGTTTAATGTTTTCACTATTATCGCACTTCTTTTTTTAATCCATGGTCTTCTTTACCTTATTTGGCACTTAGTTTTTAACCAATTATAGTCACTATGTCCTAAATTACTAACAGACAAAAATTTGGGGGAAGACAGAAGTTAAAGAATTTGGAGGCTTCTTCCACGAGGATTTTGCATCTAGGAGATGTTTTATAAATACATTTGTATGTAAATAATCTAAAGTTCTCCAAATCCAAGGCCTGAAAACCACTATGATTAACTGAAACCAACAACAGCTCATCGTCGACCAAACAAAACCGCGGCTTCCCGTGTCGGTTCAATTTCCCTGGTCATCTCCTTTCCTGTAGGATGGCTAGAATTTTAAGATTCTTTTTTTTTCTTTTTTGCAATGGTCTTGCCCCTTTGCGAAGGTCCCCGTAGACTTAAACGTCTGACGCTGAAGAAGGCGACAACAGCTAGGCAGCAAGTAGCTTCAGCTTCCTTTACAGTTTTGGGGGCACTTACGAACGCCCGCGCTTTAAATTCTTAAGTAAACCATGACCGCTAAACAAAGGAACTAAAACAAGGGCAGTGAAGTGACCTCTCGAGCATTACAAAGGCCCGGCCTGTGCCCCGAACACTGTCGGCCTCCCCTCTGCGGCACGTCTCCTCTGCAGCGCGAGGGGCCGAGACCACCCCGACCCCTGGAGGAGTCCAGGGCCCGCCCGAGGGCGGTGCGAGCAAGGGGCAAGGATGCGCCGCTACCCGGAGGCCGCCCGTAGGGGCAGAGCCCAGAGCCGCCAGCGAGGGGAAGAAGCAGGGACCAAGACAAACGCTTTCCGGGACTTCGACGACCACTCACCCATTGGCCGCTTGCAGGTTTCCCTGAAGAAGCTCCGAAATCAGNCCACCTCGAAGCCCCGCCCCTCGCTCCTCCCCGTCTCCGCCCTGAGGCCCCGCCCCCGAGGCGGCCGCAAGTCCAGCCCCTCTAGCACCGAGTGTGGGGGTGGGCTTGAGGCCGGCAGCGCGCACCGCGGTGACGTGGTGGTGTTCCCGGACGCAGGCCATGGAGAGCGCGGTGGCTTTGCCTCAGCTGCCGCCGCACGACCCGGGGACGCCGGCGCTGTCGGTGGTGGACATGCACACGGGCGGCGAGCCCCTGCGCGTCGTGCTGGCGGGGTGTCCGGAAGTGGTTGGCCCCACGCTGCTGGCCAAGCGGCGCTACATGCGCCAGCACCTTGACCACTTGCGACGACGGCTCATGTTCGAGCCACGCGGGCACCGGGACATGTACGGGGCCGTGTTGGTGCCTAGCGAGCTGCCGGACGCGCATTTGGGCGTCCTGTTCCTGCATAACGAGGGCTACAGCTCCATGTGCGGCCACGCAGTGCTGGCGCTGGGCCGCTTCGCCGTCGACTTCGGGCTCGTCCCCGCGGCCCCGGTCGGTGCCCGCGAGGTCCGCGTCAACATCCACTGCCCGTGCGGGCTGGTGGCCGCCTTCGTGGAATGCGAGGGCGGCCGCAGTCGCGGCCCAGTGCGCTTCCACAGCGTCCCGGCCTTCGCGCTGGCCACAGGTAAAGGGCGACACCCTCCCAGCTCCGGGACGCAACTAACTACACTAACTGTCTCTCTGGCCTGGAACGCACGCAGAGCAATTAACACACTCTCTTGCCTTTGCAGTTAGTGAAAAGGTAGTTCCAATCATTGCAAATGTGTGTCAGCCTTGCGGGTTTGTGCGGTGCGTGCACTTCGATTACCCCGCAGATTTATCTGTCTTGGTCTTGGGCGATCCTTGAGGAGTACAGACTTCCTTCCGTATCTCCCTTACTCAGCGCCTCGCTCCCCACTGTCAGACATTCCTAGAGATTTAACACTTGGGTAAACCTGTTGCATTAGAAAGAGCAAAGGACAGCCAATGGACCAGGGTTCATTGGCTCGTTCAGAATACACATACTAGACACATTATTACTCCCTGACAATTTACTAAACCCTGTCTCTTTTTCCTCACCTGTAAAAAGCGCCCTCCCCACTTTTTTGGAAAAGAATTAAATAAGAATGAATGAATTATGCAATTTATAAATCGGTAAGATACAGATGTTGTTGCCCTTATTTAAGAACAGGAACAGGTGTTGCCTGGGTCCAAATCCTTACAACCCCTTAAAGCTATCTGTGCAACCTTAACCAAATAACTGACCTCTCTGTGCCTGTATTCTTTTCATTTGTTTCATTGAATTTTTGGTGAAGATTAAATAAGAGTATGCAAGGTACTTAGAAATTTAACAAAATATTTCTAGAGACAGAAGGGCTGCAGAATATATAGGTTTGCTGGGTTTCTACAAGTGATGAGCCTTTAAAAGGTTTTGGTGGGTATAGGATGTGTATAACTATAACCCTTACCAAGAGGGAGATCTCCCCAAAGTAGTCATGACTGAAAGTGAGCTGGGAGCTAATTTAGTCCATTCAGGAATAGGGTTATCACTTCTTTTCTTCTAAGTCTTCAGTGCATGCATATCCTTCTATTAGATCTTGATCTTTCTTGAGGATTTGGATTCTAGATTAGCCAGATTATGAATGATACAGTAATAGCGCAGGCATTTGCCAGTCTTAGAGCAACCTCAGGCAGTTGAACCACACAGGTTGATGAAGAATTCCTGGGGGAAATTTATGCCATTTTGCCCTCTACGACAGAATGGTGTCACATCCTAACTGGGAGGGCACTTGACAGGTGTTTGTTTAGGATTGTATCTCAAAAACCTGAGCAGTTTAAATAGCTTGGCTATCTAGTTTCTCCCCCAGGCAACCCCAGCACCAGATTAGAAGCACTCTACATTTGTGGGAAATGACAGCTGGCAGCAAGATCACCGACTGCATCATCATTCAGGGCGGGTTGGGGCAGAACAGCCAATCCATAATCACAGTAGCTCCTGAGAGCATCACTGTGTGACTATGCAATAATCAGTGGCCACTAATGGTCCGTTTGAGTCATTAAAAAATCCTAAATTCTGTACTTTGAAAAATGCAAGAAGAGATGACTGACAGTGTTCAAGATCACTGTTCTGCCCCTCCCCATCTTGATGACCTTGTGAAAGGGAGTCATGATCTGCAAATTGAAGATGACGACAGTACCCACCTCAGAGGACCACTGAGGTTTTTTTCACTCCATTATGCTAAAATGAAAATCAGTTGTCTAAGTGCTGGAACAGTAGGTAGTCAATGAATATGTGTAGAATGAGTAAATAAATGAAATTGAGAGAAGAACATGGTGATTAGCAAATGTAAACATCCTAAGTGCCCTGTTCCCACTGGAAATTCAACTTTCTGCCTTACTATCAACATTTAGTGCGTTCCTGATTTGTGCCAAGCACCCCCCACACATTATGNGGATAGCAGTTCTATTTTACACAGGACACCAAAGCCACACTTAGCTTTCCGGCCATCCCTCATTTCCATCTACTTCCTCATTCTCCTTTCATTAGGTTTGATTTTTGTGTTGCACCAGTATCCAGATAAAGATATTTTTCATTCATGTTTGCTCTTAAGTTCCACA
Source organism: Crocuta crocuta (assembly GCF_008692635.1). Classification (NCBI taxonomy): domain Eukaryota; kingdom Metazoa; phylum Chordata; class Mammalia; order Carnivora; family Hyaenidae; genus Crocuta; species Crocuta crocuta. Next base: position 5,991,867 of record NW_027527551.1, on the reverse strand, counting down.
GGCATACTTGATTATAAACTTGCTCTGTTTGGACATGTCATGTGTTAAAAAGGGCTCTGTGGGCTAGCCTGGAACTGATATGATACCAGTATCTGTGCGCAAGCTCAGGACTATAAGAAATACTGTATTTTTCACAATTTCTGACTCTGAGACCCGACTCTGCCTTGATTTGCCTATAGCCTCATCCCTCCACATGTGTCCCCCTTGCTGATATATGTGTAGCAAAGTTTTCGCAGAAGAACCGAGGCCTTGGAGAGGAAGGCCTTTTGGTCATTAGCCTGCACGGCTAACCAGTGAAGCATTATCTATCCCTGTCCGTGTGGCTCCTGCCCCTGTCCCCTCCTTTTCGCTCTCTCTGTCACACCCTGTAGCCTCCCTGAATGCTGTGGGGAAGTCAACAAAGGTCCTCTGCACTGAGGACCTGCCGCCTCTTTTCTCAGTCCAGAGGAAACCAGGAGAGGTAGTTCTCCCTTCAGGACACTGCTTTGCCAACAAACCTCTTTCCCCTGAGATCTTAGGTTTCCATAAAACTCGCTTTCTCCCCTGACGTAGCCTCCCCCAAAGGCAATGATCACCAAGCCAGAATGAGCTGCGGAGGAGGAAGAGAGGAAAATGCAAGAAGAGGTAAAACAGTTTTAACATCTCCAAATATCATCCAGCCCCATTCCTTGGAAATACCAGTTTAGGATTTCAAACGACTGACGTGCGGGTGAAACTTTGGGTATGCCAGGGACATAGAATACTCAAAAACTCTGACACAAAAAGGTACTGTAAACATCAGTGACTCTATAATGGCTTTATTCTGAGTATTTGCAGGATGCTTTCATGAGATGAAAATACATAGATGAATAAGTATATATAACTTAAATAGAAAAATCTTTTTTTTTTAATTTTGTTTTGACATTACAGTTGAAGAAAGCCAATTTGTGAATAGGATCCAAAATCCTATTTTAAACAATTTCCCGTAGTATGAAAGGGGACTTACATTTTCCTTCATAGTTTTCAAACCTTGATGTCCCAGAATTTCAGCTGTCTCTGCCTCTTTGAGGTTTCCTAGCAAAGATCCTCAGAGCAATTACAAAGTAAGTGTACATGATTTAAGAAAAACATGGCACTAGGTGTTCTAAAACTTATGCAAGCATTATCAAGTTAAAAATAGATGCACTTAAATGACATATCAGATAAAGGGTTAATATCCAGAATATATAAGGAACTCATCAAACTACACGCCCGAAACACAAACAACCCAGTGAAGAAATGGGCAGAAGATATGAACAGACACTTCTCCAAAGAGGACATCCAGATGGCCAACAGACACATGAAACGATGTTCAGCATCCCTCCTCATCAGGGAAATACAAATCAAAACCACACTGAGATACCACCTCACGCCAGTCAGAGTGGCTAAAATGAGCAAATCAGAGAACTCTAGATGCTGGCGAGGATGTGGAGAAACGGGCACCCTCCTACACTGTTGGTGGGAATGTAAACTGGTACAGCCCCTCTGGAAAACAGTGTGGAGGTTCCTCAGGAAACTAACAATAGAACTCCCGTATGACCCAGCAATAGCACTGCTAGGAATTTACCCAAGGGATACAGAAATGCTGATGCATAGGAGCACATGTACCCCAATGTTCATAGCAGCACTCTCCACAATAGCTAAAACATGGAAAGAGCCTAAGTGTCCATCAACAGATGAATGGATCAAGAAGATGTGGTTTATCTATACCATGGAATACTACATGGCAATGAGAAACAATGAAATCTGGCCATGTGTAGCAACATGGATGGACCTTGAGGGTGTTATGCTGAGCGAAATAAGTCAGGCAGAGAAGGACAAATATCATATGTTTGCACGTATAGGAGGATTAGGAGGAACTTGACGGAGGAACAAGGGGGAGAAGAAGGGCGGAAATGGTGGGGGAAAGGGAGAGAGGCAAACCATGAGAGACTCTTGAATGCTGACAAAAACTGAGGACTGATGGATGTGGGGGGAGGGGGGGATGGGCATGGAGGAGGACACTTGTGGGGATGAGCACTGAGTGTTATGTGGAAACTAATTTGACAATAAACTATTAAAAAAAAAAATAGATGCACTTAGCTAAAGGCCTATTATTATTTATCTGATGCTTATTTTGAAAATGAATTTTTGTTTCATTCCTTTTTATAGGAAAAAGCACCCCTCTACCAAAACACACATATTAAAAATGCTGTGAATTGTTATTGCCAAAATACTACAAACAAACTCTTCTCAAACACATCTTTTTTAGATCTTTTAGTGGATGTTCCTGGTCGTGGAAAGATGGCAGTAGACATTGCATATGGTGGAGCGTTTTATGCATTTGTTAGTGCCGAAAAGTTAGGACTTGATGTTTGTTCTGCAAAGACAAGGGACCTTGTGGATGCAGCGAGTGCAGTGACGGAAGCAGTTAAAGCTCAGGTCAGTACAAACACTGCTTTCGTAACAAATACCTTCCTCCATGGCATGGAGGGAGTATAAATTACATCCCTACACAGAAAATGAAATATTTATATATTTAAGTCATTAGCAGTACTAATAATAAGGTACTGGTTACAATCTTGGGCTCTATAGCAAGACTACCCAGGAGTCCTAGTTTTGCCACTTGTGACTTTCGTAACCTTGAATGAATTACATAACCTTCCTGTTGTAAAACGGAAATTATGAAATACCTGCTTCCTAGGATATAATGAGTAAATCAATACATGTAAAGAACTTAGAATAGTACCTACCTATAACATAGATTCAATAAATAACTTAGTAACTTTATATATATACTAGTATAACTTGTGGTTATTTAAACATATAGGAAATGTATCAGACAGTATTTCATTAACTTGAAATGCAAATGCTTTGCTACATGTGATCATTCTGCAAAACTTGAAAATAATGTCAGTTATAGCTCACAAAATAGATTTCATTAAATCTGATCAGACTTTATTTCACAGAGAACATTAATTCCTAATTAGTGAATTTTTCCTATATTGCTAAGAAGTTACCTAAAATAACTACTCTAGGAAGTCTAGTTTTGACTTGGGAAAACTATTCTGATAAAATCAGTTTGGATAAGTAAGTCTAGAATATTCTTCCATTTCTAGAATAAGCATGCCATTTTACATTTAAAATTGGGACCTGTAAAAAAATAAAATAAAATTGGGACCTGTAAATAAAACTCATATACAGTTTTTGAATGTTTTAGCATATAAGAATTACTATTCTAAGGAAAAAATAATTTGTGAAAAATAGTGTCTAATATGCTTATACTAATAATTATTATGGGCCTATTTAACATACCTGAGATGTTAATAACATAATTTATAACTTAAACAAGATAAAAATATATACTGTATTCCTGTTCTAACTTGTCATTTTTCCAGGACTGTCAATACCAGTATCTAGAATTATTTTATCATGGCAACTTCTGAAGCTCTGAATTTATATCAATTTTCTCTTCACTAAGCAGACAGCTAACAGTTTGAGCTAAAATCTGGCATAAAATAACTTCACCTTATTTTTAATGAAATTAAGAGGAAAAGGCTTCGTTTCTTCTTTTTTTTTTTTTTTCTTTTTTTTTTGAGAGCTTGCACCAGAGAGGGTTGGGAGAGGGAGAGAGAAAGAATCCTAAGCAGGCTCCACGCCCAGCACAGAACTGGATGCGGGGCTCTATCTCACAACCATGAGATCATGACCTGAGACGAAATCAAGAGTTGGACATTTAACTGACTGAGCTACCCAGACCCCGCAAGACAAAGTTTTCTTAATAAAAGGAGTAATTTTGAACTTCTCATTAAAGCTTGAACTTCTCACTGAGCTGGCAAGGGGTGGACTTTGACGGAAGAGGGATTCTGAGAAATATAGTCAAGAACCACATATGAGATGACCATCCATAGTATCCTCTATTAGTACTAAATCAGGTAGCAGAGCCACTTTGTGAATTGTTGACCATTCACACCGCTGATGCAGATTTAGGGAAACACCATTTTGGTGGGGGCTGGTGTTAATACAAATTCATCTTCATTTATTTTTTTAAGTTTTTATTTAAATTCCAGTTAGTTAAAATACAGTATAATATTTCAGGTGTGTTCATTCCTTTAACAAACATTTACCAAGAACCTACTGAGTTGGACTATGCTATGCTAGAGACTCAAAGCAAGAACAAACCCACTTTCGAGGAGCACAGTCTGGTAGAAGGAGCATACCTGTGAATAGTGTGATGTAATGATGCTAGAGTGGAGGCGGGGCATAGGGCTTTAAGAGGATGGGGAACAAAGATCCAGCAGGAAGACATCTTATACTTGGTTTTCGATGGACTCTGGATTTTAAGAATCCAAATCTATTCAGTTATTTTAGGTGACAGGTGAGTAGTAGTGGATGTACTAATTTTAAGGGCGCATGTGGAACTAAGGTTATAGTTTGAAACGTAGCAGACATTGCAGAAACCAGGGAAAAGTTCAACGAGACCTCCAGAGAAGACCTGGAAGCATTGCACATTCGGGCCTGACCATACTTTACCACTCACGTGCCTGCCTCTCTCTGTGTGTATCTGCTGCTTTTTATAATACCACTGACTTCGTCCTTTTCAGTAGACCTTTTTTTTTTTCATCCATCCATTTCTGTTAACTAATAGCTTCAGCATTGTTATAACGTTTGCTCACTCGTGGCCTCTCCCAAGTCCTTGTCTCTGCCCATGGAATTAACTTCAGCTCTAGCTATTCATTGTCTGATATTTCTATATTATCCGCTTCAAGCTCCTGAGAGGGAGCATGTGACCGCCTCAGCTCCTCCTGTTTGAGCAAACATGGCCAGTCCATGGATTAACGATCCTGGGGTCAGTGCTTCAAAGAGTGTGAGCATCTGGCGTGCGTGTGTATAAATAGGCCTGTTCCTTTTTTTTTTTTATAGTTTATTTATTTTTGAGACAGAGAGAGACAGAGCATGAGTGGGGGAGGGGCAGAGAGAGAGGGAGACACAGAATCAGATACAGGCTCCAGGCTCTGAGCTGTCAGCACAGAGCCCGATGCGGGGCTCGAACCCACGACCTGTGAGATCTGACCTGAGCCGAAGTCGGACGCTCAACCGACTGAGCCACCCAGGCACCCCAGGCCTGTTCCTTTAGAAGAGGCTATCTGCAGGACAGGCTCCTTGGAAAGGACTCAAAATATGATGAGGATCGTAACTTCCAATAAAACTATGTTTACTCATCTAGACAAAGACATCATTTACTGCCCTGACCCAAAAGGTTATTTTTAAAATGACAAAGATTGAAAAGCTATGCCTAAGAGTGCCCCATCTAAATTACTTACTAAGATAAATTTGAATCAAAATATTTATTTTACACGTAATTTTACATGACAGTTTATTTTACTTGATAATGTTTTTGGTTATTTGCAGTTTAAAATAAATCATCCTGAGAGTGAAGACCTTTCCTTTCTGTATGGAACTATATTAACTGATGGAAAAGACACTTACAGTGAGGAACCAACCACCAACATCTGTGTGTTCGCAGATGAGCAGGTATTGGAACTGTAATGTTTGCCAGAAAAGCCAGATTGTATGGAACTGGAACACCGTGAACGCTCTCATCTTCATTTACTCTGCAACAGGTTGACAGAAGTCCTACTGGATCGGGAGTGACAGCTCGAATTGCCTTACAGTATCACAAAGGGCTTCTAGAACTGAACCAGACCAGAGCCTTTAAAAGCAGTACAACTGGCTCAATATTCACAGGGAAGGCTGTCAGGGTAAGCGACACCCTTGGCTTCTTGTTCGTAAGTGTGTTACTTTTGAAACTGAAGAGGCCCGAGTTCAGTGTTAGGGAAGTTTCTTCACCTAGTTCTCAGAAGAAAATTTTAGGGGCACCTGGGTGCCTCAGTTGGTTAAGTGTCCAACTTCAGCTTGGGTCATGATGTCACAGTTCATGACTTCAAGTCCCACGTCGGGCTCTCTGCTGTCAGTGTGGAGCCCGCTTCAGGTCCTCTGTCTCCTCTCTGCCCCTCCCCTGCGTGTGCTCTCTCTCCAAAATAAATACATTTTTAAAAGCAGGCCTGTAAAAACATCTGTTCAGCTAGGATATTGGTTCTCAAAGTGTGGTTTGGAATCCCTAGGGGCCCCCAAGTTCCTTTCTAAGGGTCCACGGGGCCAAAACTTAGTATGCATTCATACGAAGACATTATTTGCTTTTCACTTTCATTGTCCCATGAGTGTACAGTGGAGTTCTCCAGAGGCTGTATGCCGGGTGACATCCCAACTGACTGAATGCAAAAGCAGACATCATGCACATTGTCTTCAAGTCTGAGATTGAAGATAAAATAATCTACAACATCTATTGGGTGCTTCACTATATGTTAATTTCCACACTAAACGGTTTATATATACCATCTCATTTAATCCTCGTGAGAATCTTGGCCAGTCAGTACTGTTATTATCCTTTTATTAAAATTTTTTTAAATATTTATTTCTGAGAGAGAGAGAGAGAGACAGAGTCTGAGCTGGGGAAGGGCAGAGAGAGAGGGAGACACAGAATCCGAAGCAGGCTTCAGACTCTGAGCTGTCAGCACAGAGCCCGATGCGGGGCTTGAATCCACAAACTGCGAGATCGTGACCTGAGCCGAAGTCAGACGCTTCGCTCAGGCGCCCCATTATTATCCTTTTTAAACAGATGATTACATGGAGGATATGAGAGTTTAGGTAATTTGCCAGAGGTCAAACAGTTAACGAGTATTGGAGCCAGACTCTGAATGTGGACCTCTCCGTGTAGACCGTGCACTGTTAAGCACTACTATATTGCTATTGGACAAATTTTCAGTGAGGCTTTTATTATAGCAGCTTTATAAAAAGATAATGAAATTACTGTATCCTAATCTAATGATTGACATTTTATCATAAGAGTTAGTTATTCTCATGTTTAAGAATTAAGAAATAAAAGATACTCTGTAGTTAAGATTTGGAGTTATTTCTTTGTAGTTAGTAATCATACTTGACAGGATATCTTCACTCACACCCCATGCCTTCCTTCGCTGTCTGGGCTCTTCCAAGCTCTTGGATGGTGCTGAGAAGTCTCTTTCCCTGCCTCAGCTTCCTCTCCCTGTCCTTCCACTTATAGGTCCCCAGCATTTCATCCTTAGTTTCCTTCTCATCTCATCTGCATTTTGATGCCACTGGGCAATTTCACCCCACTTTTGAGGCTTCAACTCCCAACCACCCCACTGATGATCACCCCCAAACCCTCCTCCCTCCTATGCCCACTATGTGCCTGCCTTTCTCCTGAGCCTAACACTCATATTCCCAACAGTCCACCACACTCATATGGAAATGACTGTCCCAGAGATATGTCATCTTGTTAAAAAGTTCTTCCTTCCTTCCTAAATGTGCTCCTCCTGTCTCATTCCCTATCTTGGTTAATGGGAGTATCTGCTTCACTTCCAAGTAGGAACTACGCTCATATTTAACTCATTCCTACTCCTCACCTCCCATTTATGAGTCCCCATGCCTGCCAGTTCTACGTGCAAAGTATCTGCTATGCTCTTCTCCCTCCTCCCTAAAAACTATTCTAGTAACTCTAGAGTCCATCGATGAATGAAGGTTGCCTCTAAAGAGGTTTCTAGGTTTCTAATTGCTTTCCTCTCTGATTTGTTTCCATTTTACAGGTTAACTTATCTAAAACACAAATCTGATCATGTCTCTCTCCTTAAAAACCTTCCATTACCTAAAAAGATTAACCTTGGGATTTCTTTAAAATGATAACAGTCAAGAATATAACTTTTAGGCCAGACACGACGTTAAGTGCAGTATTTTGATATTATACTCCTTCCATCCTTCCTCAGGAAGCAAAATGTGGAGATTTTAAAGCTGTTATAGTTGAAGTATCCGGACAAGCCCATTATACAGGTACAGCAAGTTTTATAGTGGAAAATGATGACCCACTGAGGGATGGATTCCTTCTCAAATGACTTCTGTGAGTTTTCAGCGCTCTCTCTGAATTACATGGAAAATGATCTTCAAATTGTACATGTCAGCCAAGTTCCATTCTTTCTAAAATAGGATGCTGTGTCTAAATGTAATCATTGTACCTCATCTTTGCACATGTAATTGGTATAAATATCACCTATGTCAGCTTACAAAATGCTGAAAATTCAGAATATTTTTCTAGTGATTAACCTATCGGGCAAAATTAATACCTTAGCCTTTGTTAGTTTTAAAATGTTACGCTCTGCTAGTTCCTATAATGTTTTGTTTTAGATGCTCTTTGACTAATAATAGCTTGAATTGTAGCCCTCACAACAATGCCTCTTACAAGTCCATTATTACAGTCTTCAGTTTTCAAGTAAAATAATGTCCTCTCTCCGAGCAGGATGTAAGGGAGATGGATTATTATAAGGTACTCAACACTTGGCATACATAGCCTGGGATGGATTAGGATGGGTCAGCTTCTTTGGGCAGATATCACGGCTGCTGCCAGGACCTTCTCTCTGCTGCAAGGCCCTGCTGCCACACCGAGGCAGCTGAAGTGCCATAAGCTGGTGTGAGAAGACCAATAATCAGACTTTTACTTTATCTTTAAGGCTCTTATAAGAGGGATTGTTTACTGCATTATAAACTCAGTGGAAATCAACAAATTACTATGGTACGATGAATCTCTTACTCCAACAATTAAATGCCAGGTAGATTTAAAACCTGAAAGAAATGTTAACTATTAATTCTCGCTAGTTAATTGTCTGTGAGCCTGTTAAAAATAAAATTTGACCATTTTCAGTCACTATAAAATGAAGTATGAAAAACTTCTTCAATATGTGATGCCCTCAATATTCAGTAGAGTCACCTGTGAGATAAGTAATATTTTTTTTCCTGAGCATACAGAAACTGAAGTGATTACTTTTAACTGGTTTTGTCATCTGGTTAAGTCTGTAATTGAACTACCTGACCAAAATGAAGGCTTCTTAGCTTATAACTTTACAGTTAATGTTCCTGAATTCCCCATTGTACAAAAACTAATGTTTTCCACTCATTCTCTATAAAATCCTGTGGTAAAGGAATCACCTACCTTCAAAAAATTGACACTAGCTTACTACGACCAAGAAATTTTCTACACATTAGAGAGATTTGTTGTACATTCATCTTAAAATGAAAATAGTACTATTCTCTCTTCAAATTTCACGTCACATTAACTTGAAAAAGATACATATACTGTTTAAAAGTTACATTTTACAGCATTTTGTAGTGGGCCACATGCATATCCTCTAACGAAGTACACCACAAAAGGCGAATTGTCCTATGGCTACCAAAGGTGGAGAGTATTTTATCACTGACGTTGATTAAATTGTTAGCACTTGGTGATGATAAAAAGCAGACTCACTTTAGTGGATTTTATTATTGTTTTAAAATTCTCAGGGCGCCTGGGTGGCTCAGTCAGTTAAGCGTCTGACTCTTGATTTTGAGTCAGGTCATGTTCTCATGTTCGTGAGATTGAGCTCCCCATTGGGCTCTGTGCTGGGTGTGGAGCCTGCTTAAGATTCTCTCTCTCTCCCTTTCTCTCTCTACTCCTCACTCTCATGCTCTCTTTTAATTTTTTTAATGTTTATTTTTGAAAGAGTGACAGAGAGAGCGCACACACACGCACATGCTCGCAAGTGGGGAAGGGGCAGAGAGCGATGGAGATACAGAATCCGAAGCAGGCTCTAGCCTCTGAGAGGTCAGCACAGAGCCCGACGTGGGGCTCGAACCCACGAACCATGAGATCAAGACCTGGGCCAAGTCGGGAGCTTAACCGACTGAGCCACCCAGGTGCCCCATACCTCTCTCTTTTTAAGAAAATAAAAAATAGGGGCACCTGGGTGGTTCAGTTAGTTAAGCACCCAACTTCGGCTCAGGTCATGATCTCACGGTTCGTGGGTTTGAGCCCCATGTTGGGCTCTGTGCTGATGGCTAGCTCAGAGCCTGGAGCCTGCTTCAGATTCTATAGCTCACTCTCTCTCTGACCCTCCCCTGCTCACGTTGTCTCTCTCTCTCTAACTCAGAAATAATTAAAACATTAAACAATTTTTAAAAAGAAAAGAAAAAAGAAAATTCTTTACCAACAGTGCACACTCTCTTATCAACTGCATCACGGTGGACCACTCCCACTGCCCCACCCGTGGCATACCACTGTTTTTATCCCATTTATCCGCCAGTGGTCCTCAATGACAGTTCAACTTGCAATCTTTCAAGTTTATGATGGTGGGAAAATGATACACATTCAGTAGAAACTGCACTTTGAATCCAGATCTTTTCCTGGGCTCCATACATGTGGCACCATACTCTCTTGTGGTGCTGAGTGGCCATGGTGAGCCACAGCTGTCAGCCGTGCGGTCACGAGGGTCAACAAAGGAACACTGACAACCATTCTGTACCCATACAGCCATTCTGTTTTTCACTTTCAGTACAGCACTCAATACACTATGTGATATATTTAACACTTGATTATAGAATAGGCTTTGTGATTTTGCTCACAGTAGGCTACTGTATGTGTTCTGAGCAAGTGAAAGGTAGGCTAGGGTAAGCTCTGATGCTTGATGGGTTAGGTGTATTAAATGCATTTTGACTTAAGGTATTTCCACTTATGATGGGTTTAAAACTGGATGTAACCCTATTGTAAATAGAAGATCTGTATATGAGGGAAATACAAGCCAGACATGTTAAATAACTCCCCTAAGGTCACCTTAGATGCTGTGAATCTAGGACTTGTGACTCCAAGTCCAGTATTTCCCTACTATACTTCTACTCCTAAGATAATACAGCCAGAACTTTCTCTGGGATATAGGACTTTCATAAAATGTTATATTTCTTGAACATTAAAAAATAGTTAGTGCTTATATCTTCCTAAGTTCTATTCCAAACCTGAGTCTGACCCTTGCAGTAACATTCATCCCTTCTGTCCTTCACTGTCTCTCTTGGAATCAACACTAGGGACATTAACTGCACCCCGTCCACGCCTCCATGTGTCTAACCAGTCACAAAGCCCCACTTCTAGATATGCCTACAGCTATCCCTTCCCATCATTGGTGAGGGTCTTGTAACCTCTCTCAAGCAACCTCCTTTCCCTCACTGATCTCTTAGCTCTAAGTACTTACATATGCTCATCATAAACAAAATGAAACAAACATTTCCTTTGTCTGCCTTCCCTCTCTAGGCTTCCTTCCCCCCGTTTCCTTCCCTTTGTAGTCAAATTTCTAAATTCCTGATTCTCATTGGGTACATTTTCTCATCATCCATTTGTTATTTGACTGTTGCCATCTGGCTTTAACCTCATTATTCATGGGAAATTATGCTTGATCTAACTGTCAGGTCTAACAGTAGCCCGAGGGTTTATGCAATCCATGCTGGACACTGCTCCTTGCTCCTGGCGGGCAAGTGTGGTACATTGTAGAGCAAGTACCTCCATTCCCCTGGTGCTGAGTCAGCCACAGAGCCACTCCCTGAAGCTCTCAAGGTCACTAAGTTAGTACCCGGTCCTCACTAGTACCCACCAGGTGTTGCAGTTGTGTGGGCCCAAGTCCATCTCCTCTTCACCATGAAATTGCAATGAGTTTTGCTCTAAGTCCTCTAGACTCCATTAGAGTTGGGACATTCCATACCATCCCTCCTTAGAACAATGCTTCTCATACTTCAGGGTGGGTATGAATTACCTGGGGATCTTAAACTGCAGATTCTCATTTATTAAGCAGGGCCTGGGGCAGCGCTAGCAAGCTCCCAGGCTGCCGCTGCCGCTGCCGCTGCTGAGTAACAAAACTGTTTAACCGACCTATTTAATTACCCATCTGGGTCTAAGCTTTACAAGCGAGCTTCCTCTAGCTGGCAACTTCTCCTTTTAGCTCTGACACACAGAAGAAGCCCGTTAGCTCCCCACCTAGAGCTAACCGCATGGTCACAGCAGCTGTCCTGAGAAGCAGCTGAGATTACCTTATTTTGAAAAGCAAAACAAAATGAAAACCACAGGCACAAGACCGCTGACTTCTTAACTGGCCAGTGTGCCTCATTAGGTATTTCACTCACCTGCCTGGCTTTTAGCCCTTTCCCCGCTTCCTAATTTTTTCTACTCCTAGCATTCCACCCACGGCTCTTTTCTTTCTTCGCTCAACACCCTGTCCCTAGTCATCACATTCAGGCCCGTGGGTTTCTCTCTTGTAGAAAGAGGCTCACAACTTCCAAATCTCTAAATCCTCAGTCCAGAGCCATACCACTACCCGGTGGACAAGTCATACTCCTCTGCCCCTAGAATGTGCCCCTCCTCCTGTATTCTCCAACTTAATTAATGGTACCACCATCTATCGAGCCACGAACTTGCGATTTATCCTTGGCTCCTTGTTCATGCCCTTCTGTTCTGTCTGTTGATGTCCCCGAGGTGGATGTGGGTGGATTCGGCTGGCATCATTCCTTCCGCCTTCCTTTTTCAGCAACACTCACCTTTTCCTGTGGAAAACTCTGCATCCCCTGCATGTTGCCTTGCGTGGACTGCCAGGCAGAGGGTACGCCATCCGACTCTCCCTCCCTGGACCTGGGATCTTGAGAGAAATGGCAAAGTCTGAAAAATGACTGAAATGGACTTATTCCAACAGTGCTTTAAAGTGATCACCCTCAGTTTCTGCATCTCCACCTGCTCTCTCTGCCCTGACTTCCCTTGTTCGTGGGGCTAGCTCTTAGATCATTCTTTTGTAAATTGGAACTCCCCCATCCTTCAAGTAAATCCTTTTGCTTAAGTGACACAATGCTCTGTTTGTACTGTTTACATCCAAAGACCCTAATCCGAATACTACCTCCTTAAAATCTCTTCACTTTCTTCACTATGCCTTTATTTGGACTCTTCATTTCTCCTCTGGGAGAATGTCTTTTCTTACAATGCCTTTTCTTAACTGGTCTACTGGCCGCCAGATTCTCCTCCTATGGTCACTCAAAAATAGGTTTTGTGTATCTAACAGTTTTCCAAAGTGCTAAGTGTTAGGGATCTAATAACATGCCAAACAAGGTTCGAGTCTTCACAAACCCTATAGTCTACAGCGAGAGGCAGGTAATGATTAATCACAAAACTATAATTATAGACAGTGCTGATATGCTTTAAGCTGAGGAAGGCTTCCCCAGAGAGACTAGGCTAACACGCATGTGGAGACAGGGATGCAAGGGCACTGGGGGAAGGCGAGGGAATGGAGCATTCTAGACAGAGGGGATAGCAAGTGCAAATCCCCTAAGAAGAGAGGGTTAAGAAGCGCGTCAAAGGCCAGTGTGACTAGACTGGAGCAACAAGAAGGAAAATGGTCCCAAATGAGACCAGAAAGGGAGAAGATGTCAACTCATGCAGGGCTGCCGGGAGCCGCACCGGCCTCTATGGATGGCAGTCACAGCAAGGAAATGGCAGTGTTTGCACAGCTCCTGCCATGAGAAATGAAAACTGGTATCTCCTGCTACTACTGGCTCATGTTATGCTGGTATTGACCAGGCCTCCCAATATTCCATATCAGACCAATATTCTGAACACAGATACCTCATAAGGAAAAGCATATTCCTGCCTTTACAAGAGACATTTTAAATGAAAGCTCTATGGATGATTGTCAAAAGGCTCTTCCTAAGGGCCTTGCAGATCCAAGACTTAGGGGGTTAAGAACACAAGAATTACAACTGAGCCTGGCCCCGAGACAAAGAGCCTAATTTAGAGTTAAGGTACAGATAAGGGCAGAACTTAAGTTAATACTTACACCTTCTCCTAATTGGTGATGGATGGCAGTCCCTTCCCCAAGGCCTACTTTCTGCAAACACCCTCCCTTACAGGTGGCTGGGATGAGGGTAGATAAGAGTAGCTAAAGCATTACCCACAAACAAAAGGCTGACACATTTAGGGCCTCCATGGTGTTCACACATTCAGCATCAAATAGGTTTCCACAAACAACTTATTAACCAACTCAGAAACATTCATTTGAGAGCCAGACAGAATGACTCTTAGCCCATCTATACACTTAACCTATGACCTAACCTTAGCGTGATTAACTTAGAACAAATATGTATCCTGTCTTTTACTAAGAATACCCTGCTAAATCTTTAGTTATAAGATTTACTTAACCTCACTATAATTGGAATAGTTCTGCAAGAATATTTCTGTAAAACCTGCTTCTGTACACTTTCCAAAGCATCTTATCACAAAGAGTTATCCACTGTAAAAATTCCTTTTTCTGATGTCATGTTATCATTTAACCTATAAATAAAGACACCGAAACCTACAGGACAGAGATGCCTGCCTGGTGATCAGAAAGAATCTCGGGGCTCTCTTATTCTCTTTCGCCGACACCATCCTTCAGGGACCCCTGGACCTGCCGGAGCCGGCTCGGCCTCCAGCACAGGGCCTTGTAGGAAATATTAAGGATTGGGGTCCTTAAATTAAAAGGAGAAAGCCACTGGAGGGGTTTAAATAAGTGAATGGCATGATAAAATTTATTTTGTTTAAAAAGGCATTCAGTCTACAGTGTAGAGTAGGGGCTGGACATGTGGAGACGAGTCCGGGGTGGCAGCGGTAGTTCAAAGAAGAGAGGACAGAAGCTAAGATTCAGGTGGAGGAGGAAGTGATGGAGGCAGTGAATGGATACAAACACACTTAACAAGTAAAATCCCTAGGTCTTGGTGATACATTGTACATGGGCTGGTGTTGAGAAAGAGGAATTATTCTAGAAAGAATCCTAAATTTTCGGCTTGGAAACTAGACGGGAGGTAGTGCCATTTTCTGAGATACAGAATAGAGAGGACCAGAGGGTTTAGGAAAAGTGGGAGAAGACCATGAAGACCATGAATTCCATGTTGGTCATGTTGAGTTTGAGGTGCTTTACACATCAGTGGGAAAAGCCAAGTAACTAGATCTAGAGCTTGAGGCTAGAGATATAATGTGGGTTATGAATATAGAGTTTTCAAAGCTCTGGGTGCGTGTGACAGGAGGAAGTTCAGAGCTGCCAAGGACTGGGCCTTGATGGACTCTAGCATTTAGATCAGATGACGGGGGTGGGGGGGGAGAAGTGGGCAGAGGACACTGAGGCAAACAAGAAAGGAGGAAAACCAAGAGTGTGTGAGGTCATTCTCGTCTTTCTGAACATACTTGAACATGGCCTTCCCTTCAATGGCGAGTGCTGTTACCCCACCTTCCCCTGATGAAGTTCAATCTCTGTAACCTGGAACGAGAGGCCTTTAGAAGAGGGTTCCAATCAACTTTTATCATTTATCATTTTATCATTTATTTCTCTCTTCACTCCCTACCCTCAGTCACCAGTACCCAAGAGTCAAGTACTTATGCACTAATCTGCAGACTTTGCATATGAATCAAAGATCCTTCTCCGTCTTCTCTTGGGAGCATCTGATGTCACTGCTTGTGTGAAGTCTTTATCAGCTACCCTAGGAAGAGTTAATACCTCCATAGGATTTCACTATATTTTTTAAAAACACATACATACTGTAATATATTTGGGTTTGCCTAAAACTGTAAGGTTCTTTGGGCTGAGATCCTTATTTGTTGTTTCTGAAAACCTAGCACAGAGAAGATTTGCTAAATAAACTATTCTATATCTTTACCTCAATTCAGTGGTTCTTAGTTGTGGTCATCCCCCCTAACCAACCCCCACCCCCCGGGGACATTTACAGTTGTCACTACTGGCATGTTGTGGGTGCAGGCTAGAAATACTATTAAACATCCTATAATGAATTCCTATAATGCATTCGCCTACCACCTTGAATAAACTTCTATTTATCTGCAAATTTGATTTGCATATTAAACTGCAAATTTCCAGCAAGATATTTTTCCTCATTGAAACAAGCATCCAAAGCACAAATGTCATTGATTCCAAGATCTGCAAGTGCACCTGTGACTCTTCAGAGCGGTGTTTCTCAACTGTGGGTCAGAATCACTCGCGGGGCATAGGGCTGGGCCCCACCCCCAGAGTCGAGATTCAGAATATTCGGGGCAGGGCCTGGGAATCTGCATTACTAACAAGGTGCCAGGTGGTGCTAATGCTGCTGGTCTAGGGTCCACACTTTGCAAACCAGGGTGGTTTAGAGAACCATTAGAGGCCAGGCCCAGAAACTTGAGATGCAGTGTCCCGGGCAGGCAAGGCCTTTCGGTTCTGTAGCTCCCAGCCAGATACCTGGAGCTGTGTCAGTGGTGACTCCTGGCTGGTAGCACTTTCCACTGGGAACACACCACATTCCAGGGAACTGAGGAACGGTGTCAAGAGGGCAAGGAACTCCTTGCTCTCCACCCCCCACCCTGCCACACACCTGTGTGAACCAGTTATGGTCCTGGGCCCTATGGGCCTTGAAAACAAGATGGCATGCTGTCTCCGAGATCCATATTCTAGCTCCTCAGAGCACCCGTATCAGCATTACCTGCGGGGTTTAGAGTCACAGGCCCATCCTCAATAATCCTCGGAGTCATCCAGTAAATGTACATTTTAATGAGCTTCCTACCTCAGTGGTTCTCAAAGTGGGGCCCTCAAACCAGCAACATCATCGTTAGAAATGCAAATTCTGGGACAGGACCCCACACCGACTGAATCTGAAACGAGGGGCGGAGCGCAGTCACTCGCGTTTTAACAACCCCTCTCGGTGATTCTGTTGCATGCTCAAGTTTGAGAACACCTGGTTCACATTATTTGGCCCCTCAAGTTTAAGATCTCTGGATCTGGACGGTGTTTCACCTTAGGTTCTAGATCCCTTACCTGCAAGTGCCAGAAACAGGAAGCAGAGCGTCCCCAGCAGAGGCCTCCCTGCAGGCAGTTGTACCCGACAAGAGAGCTCAAGAGTGAACCCGTGTTAAATTTGGCCGTTATATGAGGGCCAGGCCCGCTTCACGTGGCCCGCATATAAATGAAGTCCCTGAGGGGGTCACCGTGGCCCTCGCCAAGCCCAGACCCCTTGGCTGGGTAACTTCGTGTAGAGGTGACGTGGGCCGGCCTTTCAGAGGGTACTTGGTAGGCGTCCCGCCCCGCGCTCCTGCGTAAACACCGTTCCCTCAGCAACGCCTAGAACCCA
>NW_027527551.1:5974639-5974810 GCF_008692635.1 Crocuta crocuta | reverse complement strand
CAACTGCGCGGTGATGGGGGTGATCGTGAAGCACCGGCAGCTCCGCACCGTCACCAACGCCTTCATCCTGTCTCTGTCCCTGTCGGATCTGCTCACGGCGCTGCTCTACCTGTCCGCCGCCTTCCTGGACCTGTTCACGCCGCCAGGGGGCTCGGTCCCCGCCGCCGCCGC
>NW_027527551.1:5923741-5974597 GCF_008692635.1 Crocuta crocuta | reverse complement strand
CATCGTGTCGACGCTCAGCGTGGCCCTCATCTCGCTGGATCGCTACTGCGCCATCGTGCGGCCGCCTCGGGAGAAGATCGGTCGCCGCCGCGCGCTGCAGCTGCTGGCGGGCGCCTGGCTGGCGGCCCTGGGCTTCTCCTTGCCCTGGGAGCTGCTCCGCGCGCCCCGGGAGCCCCCGGCGGCGCAGAGCTTCCACGGCTGCCTGTACCGGACGTCCCCGGACCCCGCGCAGCTGGGCGCGGCCTACAGCGTGGGGCTGGTGGTGGCCTGCTACCTGCTGCCCTTCCTGCTCATGTGCTTCTGCCACTACCACATCTGCAAGACCGTGCGCCTGTCCGACGTGCGCGTGCGGCCCCTGACCACGTACGCGCGCGTGCTGCGCTTCTTCAGCGAGGTGCGCACCGCCACCACCGTGCTCATCATGATCGTCTTCGTCATCTGCTGCTGGGGGCCCCACTGCTTCCTGGTGCTGCTGGCCGCGGCCCGGAAGGCCCAGGCCGCGCAAGCCCCCTCGCTCCTCGACGTGGTGGCTGTCTGGCTCACCTGGGCCAACGGGGCCATCAATCCTGTCATCTACGCCATTCGCAACCCCAACATCTCGATGCTCCTGGGGCGCAACCGGGAAGAGGGCTACCGGACTAGGAACGTGGACGCTTTCCTGCCCAACCAGGGAGCGGGGCTGCAGGCCAGAAGCCGCAATCGCCTTCGAAACCGCTACACCAACCGGCTGGGAGCCTTCAGCAGGATGTCTTCTTCCAACCCGTCCAGCGGGATAGGAGGAGACGTGGCCCTGTGGGCTCGGAAAAATCCAGTTGTGCTTTTCTGCAAGGAGGGGTCCCTAGAACCAGTGACAGCAGCAGTCAAACAGCCTAAGGCTGAAGCCGGGGATACCAGCCTCTAAGAAGGGTTGGGATTCATAGCGTGTATAAGCCAAGTGTTTCACCTGCGCCGTTTGATGATACAGGATTCCGGGGAGAATCGCGTATTTCATAAAGCCAAACATTTAAGAAAAGAGACAGAGGGGGAGGCTTACCACTTCCCCCCAAACAACGTACAAGACAACGTGCCCTTCTTCAAAAGTGCCGAATGTAAAATGCAAACTTTAAAACAATATTAAGCCACACAACCAAGCGTTGCCAACGGTGTCAAAAATGAGAAAAATGAAATTCACAATTACTGAAAAGCTCATATTATAGGAATCACACTGTGAAACAAACAAACAGAATCATTGAATGCAGCCAGTATTTGTTCAAATACAGAGAGTTTCAGGAAAGAATGGAGACTTTCAGAATTACTCGAAGGCCCCCCCTAAATCACCAGCATTCAACAAAACTTGAGATTTTTAGAACTTGCACCTCTGACACGCGCTTTGGGTGCTTAGGATGGGAACGAAAAATTATTGTCCTTACACGTTTTGGTGCACCTGCTCGCACCCCATGTCCTATCATATTTGTGAAACACTTTATATTCATATGCCATTGTAAACCATTTTAGGCCTTTGAAAGGTGGGTTATTACCGTAAAAATCAACCGTCTGAAGGGCAGATAGAAGTATGACATAAAGAAATGTGGCTGTTTAAAAATGTATTCCAAGATTATACTCAAAAAATGAGTGTCCTTCCTTCTACCCCCAAAACCATCTTCCTGGGGAAGTTTTGAGGCTTTACCCTTACTCTGTCTAACCTGATACTTTTGTTTCTAATCATATGGAAGATGCTGTTCTCAGAGTCCTTTTGCATTTTTAAAAAATAACTTTCATAGGAGAAAGTCTTTGCCTCTTGAGGTAGATTTGATTTTTAGATGCAGCCAAAACTGTAACTTGAAGTCAAGTTGATTGAATCAGGTAAGTAATGCCACTTTGTCATACATATAAAAAGTGAGAGCTCTATAAAATAACAAGATTGGCTTTCCTATGTGGCTGGCTAACTGAAGAGGAGTACAGTGAAGAAGTCTAAAAATATTTTGAGAAGTGGCTGTATTCTTGGAAAAGCATAGAGCTTTCCAAGGGCATATACCCTTCTACATTGGGAAGTTTGGTTATATTTATGAAAAAAAATGAATCATTGCTTTTATAGACATGACTTGTCTAAAATCATATTATTAGAAAGGGAGAATAGATGTGGTATTATTGCATGTAATAGGGCATTAATAATTTGGGCATAAAGTCAGAAAGAAACTTCAGTCAAGCTGGAAATATTTTCAGAAATGTGCAAAACAAAGATGCTTCTTTTTAAAAAAAAATTTTAAGTTTATTTATTTTGAGAAAGAGAGAGAGAGCACAAGCAGGGAGGAACAGAGAGAGAGAGAGAGGGAGAGAGAGAATCTCAAGCAGGCTCACACTGTCAATGCAGAGCCTGATGCAGGGGCTCGAACCCATGAACTGTGAGATCATGACCTGGGCCAAAATCAACAGTCAGTTGCTTAACCGACAGAGCTACCCAGTAGCCCCTAAAACAAAGATGCTTTTTAAAATTCAGAAGCACAGTTCAGGATTTGTGTGTGTGAAATTTCTCACATGAAATGCTCCTATTCACAGAATCATTTACTCGGAATTTTGAAAGATTTTTTTGTTTTCTCCCTCTTTCTTTCCTTCCCTCCACTTGCTCCTCTTGTCTTCAAAACTTCACAGCCTTCATTGAATGAGTTCTTTAAAGTAGATATGAAATGACATCAGCTATAATGTAAAGATTCAGTGTGAAATAGCCACCTTTTTTCATGTATTTAAATGTTAATTAGTATTTAAACTTCTGTGTATGTCATTTTATGATTGAAGACGGAAATCTATGATTCTGTAAGAGCTAAAGGTAGTTAATTTCTCCCCCATGCTCAAGGCATCATCACAATCATAAGTTTGTAAATTATCTGTATATATCTTGCTACACTCAATGTAGTACAAAGTAGATGAGGTAATCTACTCTTAGCACTTATTATATGTGCGTGTGTGTACACATATGTACACACAGACTTAATGCAGCTGAACAAATATGTAACACATATCTACAGTATTTGGCGGTTAACGTTAAAACAATTGTGTAATTTTTGGCATTCTGAGAAAATGGAAATCATGTCTGGCATTTGGGAGAAAATGATAAAGTCTTCCAGTTAGGAAAGTTATCAGGGAATAGGAATTCAGCAACTGTGAATAATGGCAGAGAGTCAGGGATCTTAGGGGAAGGAGGCAAATGTGGTGCAAAATGGGGTATTCCCTGAAAAGAAAAATCAAAGGAAGATATTTAAAAATAAACGTGGCATGGAATAACCCTTCTGGTGAGCGAAGGGAAAATCTGAGAGATTGGAAGTGGCCAGGTGGTAGCACGAGGGACTTTAAGGCAGGAGAGGAATCCTGTCTTAACTCTTGGTAGGTAGGGTAGGAGGTTTTAAGAAAGGGAAGGCTTGGGGAAGAGAGCATTCTGTCAGCGGCTGTAAGAGTCATGGTTGGCAAAACCGGGAGAGAAAAGAGAAAACAATGCTGATAAGTTACTAAAAAAATTACAGTGTTGCTTGTTTGTTTATTTGAGGCTAATACAACTAGTCAGTGATGGCACTAGGATTTGAATAACCATCTCTCTGGTTTTGGATCCCTCTAGTCTCTTTCTTAACTGCCTGTTACGTCCTCAAAGGTCAGAGGCTAGAGAAACCAAGGCTGAGAACTTCCCATCATCACCACCATCATCCCCACCGCCGCCACCTCTGTTGTCATCACCATCTACAGTTTTTATTTCCTACTTCACATTGGGCAACTTCCTGGGTGCTAAGTCTACTGAAAAGTAAAAATCACAATACCTGCTTTATAAAAGCTTGACCTTGAGCTTTATAAAAATTGGCCCTAATCAAGACGCTACCCGCGGGGAAGAAAAGGTGTAGCATTTTCAGGAAGTTATCAAAAGAGATGGCTTTAGAAGCGAAAGATATGTAGATAAAGGCCAGCAACCAGTCTGGTCCAGTAGTAAATACTTAGAGACAGAAATCAATGCCTGGAGTAAAAGATAGAGAAAGAATGACTCTCAAATTTAGGACAGACTTTTCCTCACATTGATGGAGTGCACGATTATAGTGATTTTGTTTAAAAAGGAGAAAGAGAAGCTATGAAATATTTGGATGTATTAAATATTGGTCAGAATGTAATCCTTCATGTGTCATTCTGCTCTCAGTCTGAGTGTTTCAATTGAATGGCCATAACAGTGACAAGTCACACTCACCATAGTACATATATTACCCCATCTGCTCCTCAAAGCAACTCTCTAGGAAAATACTATATTATCACTACCCCCATTTTACAGATGAGAAAACTGAGGCACAGAGGTGCTATGTGATTTGCCTATGGTGACACAGGGAGTTTGCGTTATACATAAGATTTGTTGGTGCCAAAAGTCCCGTATTAACCACTGCATGTGCTGCCTCTCTTAATGTGTAAAAGAAAATAGGAAGCCTGGAGAAGAGCCAGAGAAGATAAAGACAACTGTCAAAGGGATGGGGAAATAAATATCATAAAATGTAAAAGAAAAGATTTGTTTGATTTGGAGAACAGCTATATGAGATATGTTATTTTCAAATATATGAAGAGATTCTGCGCAAGTACTTTCTGGTATAATCTCAGCCCTGGATGACCCCAGGCGTCTGTGTTCTCCATACTGTTCCAGAGTAGCTGAGCACAATTGGAGGAAAAACCATAGATGAGATCAACGAGGACCCCTGCACCTAGAGTCCATGGCTTCTCAGGCCCTCTACCCTGCCCAACAGTTTAAACCTTTCCTGCTTGTCAGCTCACTCTCTCTGCTCACTGTAGTGACCCTTCAAACATTCTCTGCTCAAACTTGTAACTGACCTTCCCCTCTTGAAAGATGAACATTACAAACTAAACTGGATTTACAGCACTCCCCAGCTCTGTCTTTCCAATAGGAAAGAAAATGTCGCCCTTTCTAGCCCCAGGAAACTCATGCTCTCAATACTTTCCTGTATCCTTAGTCTTTCTCACTGAACCAAATCCCTCTTGTGAGCCCATAAGTTCTCACTTAAAAGGAAAAAAATCCAAAAGCCTCTCCTATTCTCCCCTTTTATCTCTCTCAACTCCCTGCCTTCAGCTGAACTTGTCAAAAAAAAAAAAATGCCTATACTTTTCCAGCTGATCTATATCCTAGCCTGCAATTTTAATGGTGCAAGAAATTGTCATTTTTATGTAATTAATTTTTTTCCCAATCCTCTGTTCTGCCACATAGCAGAAACTTAAGATGGCAGTATCTAGGTTCTAGGGACTTCTTTAGCACCGAGCCTTAGTAAACATTGGTCTTTGGTGGTGATTCATCTGTATTGGCATCCACCAATTAGTATCCAGTTGCAGCCAAAGTTTATGCATGATTATTCCCCCACTCAGTTCAGGAGGACATAGCTGTAACTGTGGACCACTTTTAAAGCTCCTCTTTGGATAGAAGATTATTACTCTATCTCAGTATCATGGAGGGCTGTGCCACACCCTTAATGCTGTCTCAGGCTGCTTTTTTAAAGTTATTTTTTAAGAGTTTATGTATTTATTTTTGAGAGAGAGAGAGCAAGCAAGTGGGGCAGGGGCAGAGAGAGAGAGGGAGAGAGAGAATCCAAGAAGGCTCCACGCTGTCAATGCAGAGCTGGACGGGAGGCTCGAACTCATGAACCATGAGATCATAACCTGAGCCAAAATGAAGAGTCAAATGCTTAACCGACTGAGTTACTAATGTGCCCCTAAAAATTATTCTTAAATATTACTGGTTATTTGATACTTTTTTGATATTGTTGGGTCAATAAATCAAAATGAGGGACGCCTGGGTGGCTCAGTGGGTGAAGCCTCAGACTTCAGCTCAGGTCACGCCCCATGTGGGCTCTGTGCTGACAACTCAGAGCCTGGAGCCTGCTTTGGATTCTGTGCCTGCTTGTGCTCTGTCTCTGTCTCTCTTAAACATAAATAAACATTTAAAAAATAAATCAAAATGATATGTAAGTATACATTGGGAGTTCCATTCGTGGAATGGCAGTGAGGATCTCTGAGGACCTGCTAGCCAGTGAAACAAGGGAAAATCATTTAAAAAGCAACCAGTCGAAGTCTCTGGAAGTTGTCAAAACAGCATACAGCAAATGAGGAAACATTTATTGGAAAAAGTCTACTATAATTCAGTAAGAAGAGCAAGAGTCAGTGGCATTTGAATTATAACCCACTCCCTCTCCCTGCTCCCAGCTCAGAGTGACAGAAACTCCGCTTCAGGTGAGTACAACCAAGTACACAAGGCTCCCTCTTCCCCAGCTTCCGGTTGAAGACGATGGTATCTTCCTGGGAGGAACAGGCCATCAGAACATCTCATCGTTTCAGCCACATGTTGCAGAGGCTAAATTCCAGGTGAGTGTACACAAAAGGTTGGGAATTCTCTTCTTCAACTAGTCTCCATCCATAGGGCAGGTCCTTGACCTCACGGGTGGCATTCTGGGAGCACCAGGGTCATGCCTGTGCTCACCCAGCTCATTTGCAGGATGAGGATTCCATTGGATGAGAGACAAGCTGAGAAGACCAGAGACTACTGTCCACACCCAGTGCCCTGCGCCTACAGCAAGGTGTCCCTCCAAAAGACACAGGCCACCCCAGCCCACCCCAGCTTTAGAGCTCTGGCTCCGATATTTTGGCCAGGGGTATAGACAGGACTTCAAGCAGGCAGTGCTAAAGCTCTTCCCAAAGCAACTAACTTTATTTGAAACAGAGCCTGGGGAAGTTTAAGTCTAAGGGCACCCTCAAAACGATGGAGTTTTTGTGGTAAAAACATAAGAGAAGGTTAAGAGCTTCATGAGAGATCCATACAAAAGCATTTGCCAGCTAGTTTACCAGAGAGAATCAGGGAAAGAAGCAGCTAACGGCTTTTATTATAGTTGAGTTTTAAAAGTTCTTTGAGGGGGAGAGACACCTGGGAGGCTCAGTCAGTTAAGCGTCTGACGCCTCTCAGGTCGTGATCTCACAGTTTGTGAGTTCAGGCCCCATATCCGTCTCTGTGCTGACAGCTCAATTCTGTGTCTCCCTCTCTCTCTGCCCTCCCCTGTTTGTGCTCTGTCTTTCTCTCTCTCTCAAAAATAAATAAACATTGAAAAAAATTTTTTTTAAGTTCTTTGGGGGCACGTGGGTGGCTCTGTTGGTTAATCAGTGTCCTACTTTTAGTCATAATCTCACACCTTGGGTTCAATCCCAGCACAGAGCCTGCTTGGGATTCTTTCTCTCTCTCCCTCTCTGTCCCACCCCTACTTGCATGCACACATACACTCTATCTCAAAATAAATAAATAGGGGCATCTGGGTGGCTCAGTCACTTAAGCATCCAACTCTTGGTTTTGGCTCAGGTCAAGATTTCATGGTTCATGAGTTCAAGCCCCACATCAGGCTCCGTGCTGACAGTGTGGAGCCTGAGGATTCCCTCTCTCTCTCTCAAAAATAAATAAATTTTTAAAAAATTTAAAAAGATAAATAAACATTAAAAAATTTTTTAAGTAAATAAAAGTTCATTTTATATTTTGGCTAACAGTCCTCTATCTTTTACAAAAAAAAAATTTACCAGTCTATGGCTTCTCTTCTCATTATCTTGACCTTTTCAACATAAAACATGAATCTGACAATTATGACCATGATGAAAAGACAGAGTCATTCTTATCAATAGGAGTATTACTCCTCCCTACGGGGCACTTTGGGAATCTGTGGGAGCATTTTCGGTGTCACAATGTCACTGGCACTTAGTGAGCGGTGTCTAGGGATGCCAGATGTCCGATGAAGCATAACAAAATACTGTCCAATGAAGAACTGTCCCTCATTCCAGACAGTTTTCAAATGTCTCACCAGACACTGAAACAGCTGATGACTTATGTATCGTTATGTAATTCCATGCTTTTAGTCCATTCTGCATAGAAACATTATTTTAAACGTGGTTTCAATATAATATACACCGAAAAGTTTCTTAAAATGCAACTGTTTTGTAAATAGAGAATTTATTATATTCTGTTTAGGTTCTTCTGAAGTGATGTTCACCATTTTGGAAAGCTACGTCACACTTGGCTCCCCTCGGGAGGTAATGGGATGTGAAGAAAACACTCGCCTCTGTCTGCATTTGCAGCCTTCGCGATCACTGTGATCCTACACTTAGGTGTAAGTAGCCAACTGCTTCATGTCGTGTGTTCTGCAGTAAAAAAGAACTACTGGTGACACAAGAACATAAATGGATGCTAGACATTTGGCCAAGAGAGAAATCTGCCTAATATGTTCTCAAGGGTCCCACTGCACGGGCCATTTGAAAGGAAACAATTGTCCACTTGTTCTCTCTCAGAGAACCGAACAATCAAGTGTAAACTGAAAACATTCTCAACCCTGCTTTACCTGTAGCTGCGGGGGGCTAGAGACAAACTAAAGGAGAGACAGCAGAGTTCACCCCTCCTTGGTGGTGGTTAAGCTCCTGCAGATTTCTGGATGCCGGGGCTCAAGGCAAGTGCATAATTTCTTGATACCACAACTACATGGACTCCCACTGTGAAGCTGGGGAGAGGGTGTTAAACGGCATTTCACCTGATCGGAAAGCCTGACATACTATTAATTCCCCACAAGGAGGCTCCATTATCAAGTACAACAGTTTTCAAAGAGGGAAAGGCATCAACCAGTTCAAAAGCAGCAGCCCATCACTGTGCATTAAATTCCCATCATCTTTACATGCTTTAACATTCTTATTGATTGCAGTTTGTTTCTCATTCTCATATAACAAGGTACTGTATCATCTTAGTGCTAGGCAAACCTAGGACAAACGTATCATGTGTTAAGTCCACAATTCAAGCTGAGTATACAGAACAGAACAGAGGGAGAGAAGATGGAGATTGGTAATTATAATAAAGAGAAATTTAGAAGAAATTTCTTATGCTTGCTTACTGCTTTGATCCAAGAGTTGTCATATAGATTCAACTTGGGCTTTCCAAGTCAAATAAGAAAATCTTTGACTCAAATTATTTCCCTTTATAAGGCAAACCATTCATTATTACCAGCTTAGTAGCTCTTTGTCTCATCCATAACACATATGGCCATGGTCTTGTTTTAATATCACTTTTTAAAAACGTGTATTTATTTATTTTGAGTGTGAGAGAGAGAGGGAGCATGAGTGGGGGAGGGACAGAGAGAAAGGGAGAGAGAGAATCCCAAAGCAGGCTCTGTACTCTGAGCCTGACACAGGGCTCGATTCCACAACCGTGAGACCATGACCACACTCAAAATCAAGAGGTGGCCCCTCAACTGACTGAGCCACCCAGGCACCCCTAATACCACTCTTTAAAATTAAAGTAGTGACAGGGTGCCTGGGTGGCTCAGTCAGTTGAGAGGCCAACTTCAGCTCATCTTGCCATTCACGAGTTCCAGCCCCTCATTGGACTCTGTGCTGAAGCTCAGAGCCTGGAACCTGTTTCAGATTCTGTCTTCCTCTCTCTCTGCCCATCCCCCACTCACACTCTGTCTCTGTCTCTCAAAAATGAATAAACATTAAAAAAAATTTTTCTTAATAAAAATAAAAGTAGCGACTACTTCTTATTGGATGATGTATTATCTTAAAAATCTTTTCAAGTAACATTTTCATCTTTTTAATTTAAAAAGTTTTTTAAATGCTTTTTATTTATTTTTGAGAGAGAGAGAGAGAGAGACAGCGTGAGCAGGGGAGGGTCAGAGAGAGAGGGAGACACAGAATCTGAAGACAGGCTCCAGGCTCTGAGCTAGCTGTCAGCACAGAGCCCGACACGGGGCTTGAACCCACAAACTGTGAGATCATGACCTGAGCCGAAGTTGGACGCTTAACCGACTGAGCCACCCAAGCACCCAGGACTGCTCCTAACTTATATACAGACCCACCTCTTTAGAGGAAAGCGAAGATTCTCCCAGTTTTGTCTCCGGAAATGGCAAGTCAGTCTTACAGTCTTACATTAAGGCTGATGCACACAGGCTGTCCCACAAAGGCTGTCTCTGGGAAATGGAAACGGTCAGAGTCTTTTGGAAATCGTGTGCAACAAGGCAGGGCTGGATGGGAATGCTTTTTGGTTGTGGGTTCCTTATCTTAATTATATGAGGCACCCACACAACAGAACAACATCGCCATTAAACATTAAATACAATTATGTAAATTCAGGCTTCTCTGAATTTGGTAAAAATGAAAAAAGGCAGAGAAGAAACAATCTGTTGATGTATAAACTTTCTGTTCTCTTATTGCTATTGAACATTCTCTAATGACTATCTCCTAGGTTTCTTCCTGTGACCTACCTTGAAAGGAGGAGAAGGGAGGGGTGGGGAAGAAATCCCTTCCTAGAGAGAGGAAAGACAGCAAAGGGGACTGATGGGGAGGTTGGGGGGGGGGGATAAAGAACATCTTTAGGGGCGCTAGGGTGGCTCAGTTGATTGGGTGTCCAACTCCTGATTTCGGCTCAGGTCATGATCTCACAGTTCATGGGCTTGAGCTTGGGACTCTGTCTTCCCTTCTCTCTCTCTGCCCCTCCCTTGCTTGCGTACACACACACACACACACACACACTTTCTCTCTCAAAATAAACATTTTTTTTAAAAAAAACGAATATATTTAAAAGATAAAAAGAGGGAAGGAGAGAAACTGGCTATAATTATGGGGTGTCCAATGAACAATAAAAATTTGGTGCATTTATTAGCTTGATATATATTTTTTGAGTATCTGCCGTGTGCCAGGCTCTCAGACCTTAAGGGAAAGCAGGGAAACAGCTGTTTTGTCTTGTGGAGCATGCAGATTGAGGGAAGCACAAAATTTATTAAATAAAGTAAATTAGGTTGCTGCTAAATTCTTAGTTCATTCTATTTTATTCACTATGCTTCTCATCTTCTGTAAGTTTATCCATAAACCCAAGTAAACAGAAATGAGTTACTCTGGACTATTAAAATGTAACATTGTTTCATAAAAACATTCTCCAATTTAACTTTATTTTTCCCTTTGCTTTCTTAATTGGGGTAATGTTTTATATTAGTGCACGTCTGCATATTTTAAAGGAGCAGACAAAAATATATTTGTT
Organism: Crocuta crocuta; assembly: GCF_008692635.1. NCBI lineage: Eukaryota > Metazoa > Chordata > Mammalia > Carnivora > Hyaenidae > Crocuta > Crocuta crocuta. The sequence continues at coordinate 5,963,547 of NW_027527551.1, read as the reverse complement.
CCTTCCCATGTAGTCTACTTAATCAGCCTATTTGCAAAATTTTCCCGAGAAATGTATACAGGAAAAAAAAGTCAGAGTCAGGAGTGGATTTTTAAAAGATCAATGATTGGAATAGATGCAGGATAACTAAAACTTGAAATTGAACATAGAATGTTGGATTTAACATGAAGTGGATAACCTGACAAGCTATCAAAAAAAAAAAAATCAAATACTCTTGTGTATCAAAGCATTTAAGTCGATAACAGAGGTGAAATTGAGGTTAGTGCTGTCAAATAAGTCCTAAATAGATTCCAGACTGACTCTTGGTCTTTGCTGCCAAAAAGACTAAACAACTTTCTGTATCTACATTTTTACCTTTGAATGATCGAACTGCAGGTGTGACAGGCAAAATATTTTAAAACCAGTATAGCATGTACATGGATGCTGTCTGTATACCTGTACTTTTTTGATGCCTCTTGTCTGAATAAATATCCACCTTAATTATGGGTGGATTAAGTAGTAGGTAGTTAGCATGCAATGAGATACCCCCACCCCACCCCGGTCCATTAGAAATTAGGTTACTCCTTTGGAAGAAAGAGTTAATATGACCAACGTCATCCTCAAGTCACATAGCTAACACGGGAAAGAGGAGGGTACATTCCTTCTGAACAGATTCTCCACTTTTGGAGAACTTCTCAACATTTCTAAAATAATGTGCTGGCCTGCTGGTTGTCGATACTATGTTGAAAAAATATAGAAGACGTGACTGGAAGGTAGATGTTTGTTTAGTGTACATTGAAATGTCAATATTACCACCGTGAGACACAGAGAAAGAGGTCAAAGGGTAGAGACACCGAGTGCCCCAGATGGGAGAACCTAGCCATGCTTTGGACTGCAGTGCAAACAACCCCAGGTGCTGCAGAAGGCACAATGGGGAAGGAAAGGATAGGAAAGAAAGGATGTGACCTACTGGGTATTTTTAAGTACCCTCCTGCCTAACAGGACAGTAAGAGAACAGTGCCGAACTTGATCTTGGTAAGGGCATAGTGAGCAGGGGTTTGGATCGCACAATAATGTGCTGGGTCACCTGAGCAGGTAAGCCAACTAGACTAGCAGAGGTCCTAGCCAAGGGTGAGGAGAATTTAGGCTGGGTAACAGGGAAGGGAGATGCTGAGGAAGGAAGCTGCAGGCCTGAGATAACTGCCATAGTGAGGATCATACTTCATCCCGCTAACTTTTCTAAGTTTCCTGAGGAAAAGAAACCAACCAGAACGCTGAAGAAGCTGTACTCAGATGGAATGAATGGTTTATACAAAATGAGTGAATCCAAGCAGTGCAAGGGGTGAGCTGTGATATTTTGTCTGGATACTCCCCTCTGAAGCAAGACACTCACTTCCCCAGCTTGCCCAAGTATTACCTATAGATGGCTCATAGCTAATCCCTCCCCAAGAATTGCCCTCAGAGGAAAGCAATTGCTTCACCTAAGGTTATACCTACTCCCCGAGGCAGCCCAGATCCAGTGACTGGTCAATGTGGGAGTGCAGAAATCCAGTCTTCTTATCTTAACTTGGAACAACACTGAGGACCATCCCAGCTGCTGAGCTGCTGTGGGATCTCCTGAAGCCTTTCTTGTCATTTCATCATAGTTCAACTTCTCCTGTCCAATTCTGCTTCCTTAACTCCCTACGATTTTTATTCCTGAGACCACTCTACAGTAAGCTTCCTGTGTGCAACTTCCTGTTACTGTATCTTTTTCCTGGGAAATAAGATGCAAGAGAGCTTCCTATTAACTATTTTGCACATATGTAGAAAAGTATACATTTGTGGGACTGAGCCTGGGTGGCTCAGTTGGTTGAGTGTCCAACTTCAGCTCAGGTCATGATCTCATGTCTAGTGAGTTCAAGCCCCACATAGGGCTCTGTGCTGACAGCTCAGCACAATTCTGTGTCTCCTCTCCGCTCATGCTCTCTCAAAAAATAAACTTAAAAAAAAAAAGAAAGGAAAGGAAAGTATATGTTTGTGATGCATTTTATCAAAAGTATTCTAGAAGGGCACTTGAGTGGCTTAGTTGGTAGTGTCCAGCTCTTGATTTCGGCTCTGCTAATGATTTCACAATTCATAAGATTGAGCCCCACATTGGGCTCTGTGCTGGCAGTGGATAGCCTGCTTGGGATTCTCTCTCAGCTCCTCCCCCACATGTGAGCGCTTGCTCTCTCTCCCTCCCTCTCTCTCTCAAAATAAATAAATAAACTTAACAAAAAAGTATGCTAGAAATATGGTATGTTTGAGTTTATGTTAATTTACCAAACTTGAGTAAAACAAATGTAAAGATTTAGCAACAGAATATTATTTGGTAATTCTAAATCATTGAGCTCTAAACATGCTTATTTTAAAGGCTATGCTATATTTTAAGTAATTAATATATGTTCAGCCAAATCAAACAGCTTTAGTCCTTTTCATAACATCTAAGTTTCATTTAAGTAAACACCAATGATGATACGCTTTTACTTTTTCATGGTTTTAATTTATCAAAAAAATTTCAATTAAGCTTTGTAGCCATGACACACGTTTAAGCCCACAGTTTACGATTTTTCAACCTCATGCTTTCAACAGTTTGGTTTAATTTGCCTAATATGGCAAATTTCAGGAAGTATCAAAACTCCAACTTTGTTGGAGGCAAAGGAGATCCTAAGAAGCCGAGAGGCAAAATGTCATCATATGCATTCTTTGTCCAAACTTGCCGAGAGGAGCACAAGAAGAAGCACCCGGATGCTTCAGTTAACTTCTCAGAGTTTTCTAAGAAGTGCTCAGAGAGGTGGAAGACCATGTCTGCTAAAGAGAAAGGAAACCTTGAAGACATGGCATAGGCGGACAAGGCTCATTATGAAAGAGAAATGAAAACTTATATCCCCCCTAAAGGGGAAACAAAAAAGAAGTTCAAGGATCCCAATGCACCCAAGAGGCCTCCTTCGGCCTTTTTCTTGTTTTCTTCTGAGTATCGCCCAAAAATCAAAGGAGAGCACCCTGGCCTGTCCATCAGGGATGTTGCAAAGAAACTGGGAGAGATGTGGAATAACACCACTGATGACGACAAGCAGCCTTACGAAAAGAAAGCTGCGAAGCTGAAGGAAAAATACGAGAAGGATATTGCTGCACACCGAGCTCAAGGAAAGCCTGATGCAGCAAAAAAGGGAGTCGTCAAGGCTGAAAAAAGAAAAAGAAGGAAGAGGAGGAGGAGGAGGAAGATGAAGAGGATGAGGAAGAAGAGGAAGATGAAGAAGATGAAGATGAAGAAGAAGATGATGATGATGAATAAGTTGGTTCTAGGGCAGTTTTTTTTTCTTGTCTATAAAGGATTTAACCCCCCTGTATACAACTCACGCCTTTTAGGGAAAAAAATTGAAATGTAAGGCTGTGTAAGATCTGTTTTTAAACTGTACAGTGTCTTTTTTTGTACAGTTAACACACTACCGAATATGTCTTTAGATAGCCCTGTCCTGGTGGTATTTTCAATAGCCACTAACCTTGCCTGGTACCGTGTGGGGGTTGTAAATTGGCATGGGAATTTAAAGCAGGTTCGTGTCGGCGCACAGCACAAATTAGTTACATATGGGGTTGGTAGTTTTTTCATCTTCAGTTGTCTCTGATGCAGCTTATACGAAATAATTGTTGTTCTGTTAACTGAATACCACGCTGTAATTGCAAAAAAAAAAAAAAGTTGCAGCTGTTTTGTTGACATTCTGAATGCTTCTAAGTAAATACAATTTTTTTATTAGTATTGTTGTCCTTTTCATAGGTCTGAAATTTTTCTTCTTGAGGGGAAGCTAGTCTTTTGCTTTTGCCCATTTTGGATCACATGGATTATTACAGTGTTTATCTTTTCATATAGTTCGCTGATAAAAAAGGCTTTGTCTACACCCTGCATACTCATGATGAGGGTAATAAAAGTTGAGACCGTTTTCATCCATAACTGAAAAACTCCAGTCTTGATCAGTTGATAGCAGATTTCACTTAGCCCAGTCACACTGATAAAGTGAAGAGTAACCAGTCTATTCACAGCATGGGATTAGTAGAATCTAACATTTTGAAAGTCTGTCCTTGAAGGACTAAGAGAAAAGTTATGTTCTAATCTTTACATAAGGACTCTACATTCTTTAACTCCCATTACCATGTAATGGGAGTTATATTTGCAGTTCCCACATTAAAGAAGACCTGAGAATGTATCCCCAAAAGCGTGAGCTTAAAATACAAGACTGCCGTATTAAATTTTTCGTTGACATTAGTCCCAGCAAAGGCTCTGGAAAGAAAAAAAGTGCTGGCTGTAAATGTCTTCTCCTGTTTATCTAAATACGGATTTCTTAGGAAACTTGACTCTCCCTTAAAGATATTTTTCACTAATTGGGCCAGCTTCTAAACTGTATGCCACATTTAAAATCCGGTATATTTTCCTATATAGTAGTTTGCTCCTTTATATAAATCAAATAGGCCTGAGGGGAAGAAGACGCTTAAAACTTTGTATTTCAGCAGGAGTTATCGGATTTGAATTTGATTTTTCTTTACAAAATCCAAACTCATTCATTAGGGTCATGTTTATCTACTTAGCAGTTTAGGGAACAATTTGGCAATTTTGTGGTTTTTGAGATTATCGTTGTCTTAAAGTGCCAGTGTTTTAAAATAGCGTTCTTGTCATTTTACACGCTTTTGTGATGGAGTGCTGTTTTGTTATATAATTTTGACTTGGATTCTTTCCATTTGCATTTGTTTATGTAATTTCAGGAGGAATACTGAACATCTGAGTCCTGGATGATACTAATAAACTAATAATCGCAGAGGTTTAAAAAAAAAACAAACTTATTTTGTTGAAATTTTATTTTTCTAAATGGGAGATGCTACATTAGACATCTTGAAAAGTTCACTTCACAACCCTATCGATGTCCGTGAGACCCTATTGATAGTGAATGATAAAGCAGAATTGTAAAAGCTGTTCAGAATCTTTGTTTTCCATAGCAGCTTAGTTGAGATATCTTTCGCATTCATATGATTCACCCTTTAAAGCATGCAATTCAGCCAGAATATGTATATTCACAGACTTGCCATGTAACCATGACCACATCTGACTTTAGAACTCTTTCATCACCTGGAAAAGAATCCCCATACTTGCTAGTTTCCCAGTCCCCTCTCCTCCCAGCCCCTGCCAACCGCTAACCTCCTCTCTGTCTCTATGGATTGGCCTGCTGTGGACACTCCATATAAATGGAATCATATCATACATGATTTTTTTTTGCGACTGGCTTCTTTTACTTTCCATATTAGTGAAACTTGTTTTCAAAGTTCATCCGTATTGTAAGAGGGATCAGTATTTCATTCTTTTTATTGTTTTACTCTTTGTATTGTTGAATATTCCATTGTATAGATACACGATATTTTGTTTATTCATTCATCAGTTAATGAATTTTTTTTAGCTATAATGATTGCCGCTATGAACATTATGTATAAGTTTTGTGTGGATGTATGTTTTCATTTCTTCTGGGCATATACCTTGCAGTGAAATGTCGGGCTAAATGTAAGTCTATGTTTAACAGTTGGAGCAACTGCCAAACTTTTCCAAGGTTGGCTGCACCATTTTACATTTCTACCAGCAATGTTAAGAGGGCTCTCCACATTCTCATCAACACTTATTATGGATTATTGGTTTGTTTTTAATATTAGCCTTTCTAGTAGGCATAAAGTGGTATCTTATGGTAGTTTTGATTTGCATTTCCCTAGTAACTGTTCTGTGAAGAATAGTGAATTTTAAAAAATGGATATTTGGGGAAAAAGAAGATTTAGGCAGGAGGGCCTGGTAGCTATCTTTAAGTCTTAGAAGGCCTGGTAGCTATCTTTAAGTCTTAGAATAGAGAGACAAAATTGTATTTGTTATTTACAGATGAGCAATGAGTTGATTTTAAACAAAGGCAGAATTTAGCTCTATGTAAATGAAATGTCTGATGAAGAGGTTGAAGAGCGAGAGAATAAGGTCCCATTCTCTAGAAATATTTAAGTAGATGCTGTAGAAAGATTCTGTAAGGCTATTCTGGATATGCTGTGGTTTATAAACCAGAGTGACAGATTTATAGAGTATATTGTGATTGATTTTTAATCCACATATATAGAAGCTTGGCAAGAACATTATTTCTAATCAGGTCATTCACGTATCAATAGGTACCCTGGAAAACAGAGTCTTATACCAGTTGGAGCCGGTGGAGTATGGGATGTATTGGGACATTAGCACTTTTCAGAAGCCCCTATATTACATGAATGCCTACTCCATCTTTTTTTTTTTTAATATTTTTATTTATTTCTAGGATAGAGAGAGACAGCGTGAACAGGGGACGGTCAGAGAGAGAGGGAGACACAGACTCTGAAACAGGCTCCAGGCTCTGAGCTGGCAGTCAGCACAGAGCCCGACGCGGGGCTCGAACCCACAAACCGCGAGATCATGACCTAAGCAAAAGTCGGACGCTTAACCGACTAAGCCACCCAGGCGCCCCATGCCTACTCCATCTTGATTAGTCATGTCTGGAACCACCAGAAAATCATTTTGCTGACTCCTAAGGATTACAGTCTCTTTTCTAAATGCTCTCAAACCACTGTACAGTAACGTCCTAGAAGATCTTTCTAGGGTATGATATCATGTTCTGAGATTTACCTTTTTGACAAACAGGATCTTCATTATCCTAACATATCTACTATAAATAAAGAGAATAATTTAATTCCATATATATGGAATATATATATGTATACTTGTATATATGTGTATGCTCATATATATACATCAGTGTGTGTGCATGAGTATATGTATGTATATATATGTATGTGTATATATGTACACATGCACATACACATATATATACACATGCATACACACACAATGACATACATATGTCAGTAATTACCCATTGAAAGAATAAATAAATGGTGATGATTTAATGGTAGAGGGAGTGATGCTAGAGAATGTAAAGCTGCATCCAAAATATGAAGCAGGGGAAGATTAGAGAAATGCATGGACAGTTCTAAGTAATTTTACTATAATTTACTTGACTCCTAGTTTTCCAAAATGGAAATACAAAAAGAAGGGGGGAGGAGAATACTGAGCTCAACTCTTACTGAGGTTAAGACAAATGATAGAAATGCTGAATAAAAATTTTAAAATAATTAAAGAATTCCCACTATGGGCTTGTTTACTGGCAGAGTTCAAACAAAGTTTATTATTAGAGATGGTCCAATTTGCTGTGGGAGTCGACTGAGGTAGGGTTTTGGTAAGTTTTCAAATATATACAGTCTACATGCAGTTTATACAAAGTAAATCTTGCCTACAAATATTTCAATAAAATGAAATAGAGAATAAATTCTTGCTCTATCTTTTTTCTCTCTTTGTTTTCTCCTCTTTTTTTTTTTTTAAGATTTTAATTTTTAAGTGATCCCTACATCCAACATGGGGTTCAAACTCACAACCCCGAGATCAAGAGTTACATGCTCTGCGGACTGAGCCAGCCAGGCACCCCTATTTTCTCCTCTCTTAATTTAACAGCTTTATGGCATATGTACTAAATTCCTGTTGTAACAAATTACCACAAATTTAGTGACTTAATACAATACACATTTATTCTTTTCTCATCATTTGGAGGTCAGAAGTCTAAAACGAGTCTTAGAAGGCTGAAATCAAGGTGTCAGTCAGCAAGCTGATTCCTTCTGGAGGCTCCAGAAAAGAATCCACCCTTTGGCTCTTCTAGCTTTTACAGGCTTCTAGCATTCTTTGGTTTAGGACCACATCATTCCAGTCTCTGCTTCCATCATCACGTTGCCTTCACTCCGACCTCTTTCCTCCCTTTTGTAAAGACTCTTGTAATTACATTGGACCTACCTGGATAATCCAGGATCACCTCCTCATCTCAAAAGCCTTATGTTAATCATATCAGCTAAGTCCCTTTGCCATGTAAGATAATATACTCATAGGTTCTGGAGATTAGGACATGAACCTATTGGGGTGGGGGTCCATAATTCAGCATACCGCAGTATATAATATGTACTTTGGATTAGCTAAGTACATGCCACCAACCAACCAACCTACCAACCAATCATCTCTCATTGGTATTATTTATCTCGTTTACTTTCACTGCCTTTACACCTAAATATTTATGCAGTTAAGAGGAGATGTCGACTTTAAGCACGCATGGTTCATTTTTAACACTGAATCCTGTGTTGATTCGTGGTATGTACCCAAGTGAGTGTTTCTGACTCAGTTGGAAAGGAGGAAAGTTGAACTTAACCTGGAGCCTGGTGTTTGCCTGAGAGGGCATCATGACCACCTCTAGAGTAATGTCTGCATTAGTTCTGAATAGGGTAAACCACAGCAAGGGAGATCCAAGTCATAGCTGTATGGGGTTATTCATAATCGCAGACACAATACTTAGATCAACCTTTTTGGTAGTTAAAAAAAATACTCTTACGTGTTTTACTGTAAGGAAACGGTAGATTCCTATGCAGTTGTAAGAAATAATAGAGAGATCCCATGTACCTTTCACCCAGTTTTTTCCAATAGCAACATCTTGTATAGTACCATATTACAATCAGGATATTGATGCTGCTACAGACAAGGTACAATACATTTTCTTCACCATCAGATTCCTTCATGTTACCCTTCTGTATATAGCTACACCCATTCCTCACCACCACCACCGCCACTACCACCCCCCGCCCACATTCTTAACCTTTGGCAACTACTAATGTGTTTTCCATTTCTATAATTCTGTCATTTTAAGAATGTTATATAAATAGAATCATTTAGTGTATAACATTTTGGGATGGCTTTCTCCACACGGCAGAATTGCTAATTTTCTGGAGACTGATCTGGGTTGTTGCATATATTAATAATTGGTCCCTTTTTCTTGATGAGTAGTATTCTGTGGCATGGGTATATCCCAATTTGGCTAACCATTCATCTGTTGAAAGACATCTAGGTTGTTTCTATTTGGGGGCTATTATAAATAGAGCTCCCATGAACATTTTTGTGCAGGATTTTGTGTGAACATAAGTTGCCATTTCTCTGGGATAAAGGCCCAGGAATGCAATTTTTGGGTTGTATAGTAGTCGTATGTTTAGTTTTTTTTTTGGTTTTTTTTTTTTAAGAAAACTACCAAGTTACTTCCCAGAGTGGCTGTATCATTTTATATTCCCAGAATAAATGCATGAGTGATCTGGTTTTGTTTTATCTTTGCCAGTATTTGGTATTGTCATTCTTTTTTTATTTTAGTGATTCTGATTGGTGTGCACGGATATCTCGTTGTGCTTTTAATTTGCATTTCCCTAATAGCTTAATGCTGGTGAACATCTTCCCATGTGCTCATTTGTTTATTTCAGCTGCTGTCTCCCAAGTGCCCTTGGTGTTACTCTGAGGCGGACAGGACAGTCAAGAGAGCTAGTTCAGTGGCTCTAACCTCGGCTTCTGCCAAAGCCGTTCCATTGTTTTTACACCTATTTTACATACCAGGCTTTCAAGCAAGATTTCATTTTTAAACGGTTTTCTTTGCTTAAAAAAAAAAGCGAAATCAATCTCATCTATTTTACAGGTTAATTGATAGGAAATGACTCGACTTCCCAAAATCCTAGACAAAAACTAAATTCAGAATTAGAAACAAATAACTCAACTATATTTATATGCAAATATATTCAAGAGCCAGCATGTGTTCTGTTTGAACTGTATTATTTCTTTACAGTGAAGGACTGCAAGCTGACTCTCATTTTTAACAATGAAAATTCTATCTCTTACTAATTTAGAAATGGCTAAAACATCTCTTACCTACAGTCTGGAACACAGCTTCCTTTCACTTAGGACCAGTGTGTTGGTTATCTTTCCACATGTCAGGCAGGAGGCTCTAGTGTGGAAGAATAAGAAGCAAAACGAAATAAAGGTTCTTGTAATGTGGTTGCAATATCTTACATGTAAATATAATTTATACTCCTAACGTCTAACAGTGGTGACGAATACACGCAACACGCTCACATACAGTCTGATTTTGTGCCTGTCGATTAATTCCTAGAGAAGAAACCATTCCCAGAGAGGAGTCACACTGTCATCTTGTGTTCCTCTGGAAGAAAATTGAAAATTCCCCTGGAGACACTAGTGTTTTAGCCTCGTCTTCCCGTACTCAGGCTCTCTTGCTTTTTCATTAAGGACGTTTTGAGCAAGGGCAAAAAAGTTGTCATGTTAAAAAAAAAAAAAGATATTTCTACTACACGTTTCTTAGTCATTTTCATAGCAGTGTCAGGGGCAGTGCCAGAGTCAGCACCCCGGAGGGGAGATGCAAGAAAGCATTAGGTAGCCAGGCTAATGCAAACTAGCCAGGAACTCAAGTTTGCCTCAGCGAGGCCATCTGAGGTGACAGCCTGCATGAGCCGCATCCTCCCAGGGGATCGAAAGACAGAGGTCATTCAATCCCAGCTCCCAGGGAGCAGCATGACCTCCCCACCCACGGTGTGAGCCAACTGGGGCTCTCGGCTGCCTCTCCACGTGTCTGCAAACAGCTCTTCGGCGGAACACAAATTGGCCACAGTGGAACATTTTTCTCCCATATTATCATCCATCCCAGTTCTTCTGCTGGGAAATCTGTGAGAAGTCAAGAAGAGAGATTCAAAACAAAACATATTCATGTGTCTTCACTCTGCGCACGTACCTCCCCAAATACTCTGATCCCCACGGCTGTATTTGAGGACTTCAAACATGGTGGTCAGAGGCTCTCTGGAGAAGTTCCATGCTATTGGCTTCCGTGTGGTTTTCTTTCTCTCTGTGTGTGGTAGAAGGAATTAGTTGGGGGGTAATCTCTTTTGGAATAATTTATTTTATGTTCCCATTGGAACTTGGGTTTGAAAGCACAAGTAAATGTTTAGCAGGAGTATTTGCATCAAGGTAGAACAGAGGCCTGCTGGCTGACTGGGCCCCGGGGAAGCACCCATGCTGCCTTACCTCATGCTTTATTGCAGTCCCCTCCCCAGGCCCAGGAAGGACCCCAGCAAAACTGGAAGGCAGAAACAGGGTGCTGGCCAATTCCATCGTTCCCATGAAAAAGTTAATGTCATTCCCACCAAACTCACTTTCACACCGGCCAGACGATCCAGGGCTGGCAAAGCATTCATTCGTTTTCTTAGAGGAAGTAGAAGGCCCCAGTGCCTGAGAAAATGTGAGACTTGAGCCCATCCCCAAGTAAGTACGGAATCAAGGCAATTATAGTATCCATCTGGTACTGGCTGTTCCAAAATAAATGTGGCTATGAGTTTTGGCAGAAGAGCAGTGTTGTTCTAAGGAAGCATACCCTCAATTTGTGTCCAGGTTTCAAAATAATCTACATCTAACAACAGCCATACAAGTGAGAGAGACACCTTGAAAAGAATGATTAAAAACTTGGATTGGGCATTTACAAGTATTATCTCACTTATTCTTCATAACCACCTATTAGGAAGGTACTATTATAAGCCCCAGTTTACAAACATGGGAACTGAGGGGTGGGAAGGTTAAATAATTTTCCCAAAGTCATACAGATATCAAGATGAAATGCTGGGAATTGAACATAGGGTTTGGCTCCAGAGCTATCATGCTAAACCATTCAGCACCACCACCAAGAAGAATCCCAAAAGGATTATAGGGGCTCACAGGAGAGACACTAACAGATGGGCTAGGTGTGGGGGCTGAGTTGGAAAGAATTCTCCTAGGAGTCAAAGCTTGTGCTCAGTCATGAAAGTTGAGAAGGAGTTGGAAAGGCAAAGAGTAAGAAGTGGGAAATAGTGGGGCACCTGGGTGGCTTAGTCGGTTAAGCGTCCGACTTTCGCTTAGGTCATGATCTCGCGGTTCGTGGGTTCGAGCCCCGCGTCGGGCTCTGTGCTGACTGCCAGCTCAGAGCCTGGAGCCTGTTTCAGAGTCTGTGACTCCCTCTCTCTCTGACCCTCCCCTGCTCACGCTGTCTCTCTCTCTCCTAGAAATAAATAAAACATTAAAAAAAAAAAAAAAAAAAAAAGAAGAAGTGGGAAATAGAAAGATTAGCCCAGAATGGAAAATGGGGTGTGCGGGCCTACAGAGATGAGGGGCGAATAGTGCAAGGTGGAGCAAAAGTAAGTGGGACAGTATACTCAGATCATTGAATTCTGGTTGCACTGAGCAACGGGGGTGAGGAGTTGAAGCAGAAATAGGAATTAGGACTGAAGAGCTTCCGGAATACGGGGGGCTCAGTCAGTCAAGCGTCTGACTCTGGATCTCAGCTCACATCATGATCTCATTGTTCATGAGATCGTGCCTCACACCGGGCTCTGTGCTGACAGTGCAGAGTCAGCTTGGGATTTTCTTTCCTTCTCTCTGCCCCTCTCTTGCTCATATGCGCCCTTTCAAAATAAATACGTAAACTTAAAAGAAAAAAGACTGGAGAGCTTTCTAAGTCATGCCCAAAAGGATTTAATTTTGATAGTGAGGCTAGTTAGGAGAAAATGCCTTGATCCAGTAAGAAATGATAAGGGTGGGGCGCCTGGGTGGCTTAGTCGGTTGAGCGTCCGACTTTTGCTTAGGTCATGATCTCGCGGTTCGTGGGTTCGAGCCCCGCGTCGGGCTCTGTGCTGACTGCCAGCTCAGAGCCTGGAGCCTGTTTCAGAGTCTGTATCTCCCTCTCTCTCTGACCCTCCCCTGCTCACGCTGTCTCTCTCTCTCTCTCTCCCAGAAATAAAAATATTTAAAAAAAAAAAAAAAAGAAATGATAAGGGTGTAGACTAAGAGTGGCGATGGGGATGGGGAGGAGGGGATGGACCTGAGAGTCATCAAACGAAGTGAAAGGACTCTGAGGACTGATTCAGTGTGGATGGTAAAGGAAAGGGATGTCAACGGTGAAGTAACACTTACGGATTCCACACATACACTACGGTGGTATTTATTCAGCTGGGGAAGGCAGGGTGGAAGAGGGAGACAGGCTCCCAAAGGAGAAGGAGAAGGAGAGCAATTTAGAATATGTTGAGTTTGAAGTAATTATGGGGCATCCATGTAAACACTTCAACAGGGGGTTGGCTGAATGAGTCTGGGGCATGAGAGAGGCTTGGGCCAGGGAAATAGGATTTTGGGTTTTTTAAAAAATTTTTTAATGTTTTTATTTATTTCTGAGAGAGAGAAAGAGAGAGAGAGAGGGAGAGCAAGAGCGCATGAGCAGGAGAGGGTCAGAGAGAGAGGGAGACACAGAATCTGAAAACAGGCTCCAGGCTCTGAGCTGTCAGCACAGAACCCGATGCAGGGCTTGAACCCACGAACCATGAGACCATGACCTGAACCAAAGTCTGACACTTAACCGACTGAGCCACCCAGGCGCCCTGGGAAATAGGATTTTGAATCCTCCTATAGTTTTTGAGGCCATGGAGTTGTGCCCGTTTCTTCCCTCCTTCCTTCCTCCCTCTCTCCTTGCTTGCCTCCCTCCCTTCCTTTAATAATTTGGGAGAGAGTGAGAGTGAGAGAGAGTCAGAGACAGAGAAAGAGAGAGAGCATGAGTGAGGGAGGGGCAGAGAGAGAGAAAGAGAATCTTAAGCAGGCTCCATGCTCAGTGCAGAGCCCAATGCAGGGCTCCATCTTTCAACCATGAGATCATGACCTGAGTTGAAATCAAGAGTTGGATGCTTAGCAGACTGAGCCACCCAGGCGCCCTGATGGGTTGTGCCAGTTTCTATCTCTCAATCCAAATTCACTCTCTGGAGCTGGGCCTTGGAAAATCACATTTCTGCCTTGCCAGTTGCCTCCTTCTTAATCTCTGCCAACAGAGGGAGGCCCAGAACTGGAGGAAGGAGGGGTATGAGCACCCTTGACCTCACTTCTTCCCTCCGGCAACTGTTCATTTCAGGACCCAGTGTGTTGTTTGTCTAACACTTGCAGAGCCTTCTTCTCCTTATCCCCACTTAGAGACACTTCAGCACCAGCCACAGCCCCTCCCTGAGGGCTGGGTCCCACCCCACAGAACTTTCTCTAAGTTCTAGTTTTAATAAATCCAAGCTTTTCCTTTGTTCCTTCAGCACTAGAGGTGGAGTTGCTTCCTGTGGGTGCCTTATCTCCACCATATCTTAAGAGTTCTCTTTTCACCCTTTCAGTGACCTCATTAACAACTTGATGCCTAGTTAACTATCCTTTATATTAATTTCTCTTGGTTAAAATAACTGGTGTGGTTCCATTTCCTGACTGGACCCTGAATGTTGTAGGGTGAACATAGGTACCCAAGGAAAGTATAAAGAGTCACAAAGAGGAGAGCTTTGGAAAGAATCTGAAACTACCTAAATTTAAAGGACTGTCAGCCCAAAGACCAGAAGGGTACTGGGGATAGATGCTTCTGGACAGAAGAGTCTGTATCTGCTAAGGGAATGGACAGAAGAGTCTGTGTCTGCTAAGGGAAAGACTTGGCCAAGAAAGAGAGAGACAATATTCAGACCAGAGCGATAGTAATGGAGCAAGTTTCCTGAGAAAGGAGTTGTTCCTTGAAGTGAAAAGAATGATAAACTTTTGAGTCAGGAGGCACTGAGAATACAGGATGTGGAGGAGTGATGGCGTCTGAGGGTGGAGGAGGAGGTGAGCAATAGCTTCTGAAGAGGATGGTTGAGAAGGTTGCCCTGTGGGGACAGAAGGCATCTATGGGACAGAGCTGAGGCCCAGGGAAGGTGGGGGCACTCAGGCAACTGGAATTTGAGGTGGCTCCAATCCACATGACTGGGTGTGTTGTTTGTTTTATACTTTTAGGGCATAGCAGCCCTTTGTGAGGCAGTGAAAAGTCAGACAATGGAATTAATCCAAGGAAGAAGTTTGCCAGGAGCTCAAGGGAGATGTGGGTATCAGCAAGAGGGGGTTTAACATGGAGGACCTGGGGCCTAGGCTGGCAAGACAATGAAGTGGAGCTCATGCAGGGGTGATGTACAGAAACACCCAACTCTGTGAGCTCATGAGGGGTGCTCTCTGTACTTTACTCTCTCTAACTGAAGCCATGAAAGGAAACATTTTCAAATGTGCTTTGGCCAGAGAGTAAGTCCCCTACAGGGACTGGACACTAGTTTTAATCTAAATAAAACATGATGGTTCATCCTTAGGCTCAACCTGATTTACAAATTACCCTTGTCAAATGGCTTATAAATCTGCATATTTTAATTTCTTATTTATTTCAGGCAAGAAACTGTTTTCTGAGACGTATGATTAAAAAGAGCGTAGAAAACTTTAGAACAAAGATTGTTTAATGATGTGGGTCAGCTTTGAATGCTACTTTTTTTTTTACTACTTTGAATTTTCTTAGGGTTGAGATCAAGTCTGATAAGCACTTTAACTTAGGCAAATAATGATGGCAATAAAATATTATGCCACTGCAAAATATACTAAGTGCCCAGTCTTCTGAATCTTTTCAGTTTTTTTTTTTTTTCTTGTAAATGCATTTGTGTGCGGGTAGTTTTCCCCTAGGACAGACCGTAAGTTTAAAAACTTGTATTTACTACAGGCCTATAAATTACTGTTTCCCCTTAATGTTGGCAAGTAGTGATTTATTTTAGTAAAATTGCAGACCTCACTAGGCATGTATGTACTTCCCTAGGGCAAGTGAGTTTTTTTAGCATATTGTTTGGGGGAAGCATAAAAGCTTTTAAATTCCTAAGTTAATTTACACATGAATTCTTAGCTTATTCTGATTTGTCATATATTTTGTACAAAATGGCTGTTATGTTTACATCATCCATAAGAAACTAAAATATACAACTCTTAGTAATTCTCACATGTTTAGAATAGAGTTTTATTCTTGCTACATATTTTCAAATTTCTCTTTTAACATCTGCAATCCTGGTTACGAAATGGCATTTATATAATAAGTGATATCCTGAGACTCACTTTTTCATTGATGAGGTTTATTTTTAACCCTTCTCTCACTACAAATTTGTCTAAGAAGGGCAAAGGAAATAAAATTAAGCTGAAATAGGTGTTTTCTTTAATTCAATTATAGAGGCATTTGAAAATAAAATGTATCCAGAAAATATATGGGATGGTGAATATAACACAAAATGGTAGAATGCTAAATGATTTAAGGGGGAAAAAATCCAATGTCATAAATTGCAGCTACTCCATCACCTGATGAGTCTGAGAATTGCTGCCTTAGGGACCGTAGGGAACACTGTAGGAATCTTCAACACGCCAGGCAGCAGTTATTTAGTGGAAAAAACACTTGAGTTAGACAAACATAGGTTCAACTTCTAGCTTGGCTGCTTACTAGATTCTGACCTTGGTCAACTTTAACTTCTCTTAGCCACGGTTTCCTTGTCTGAAAATTAGAGATAGAGTAATTACCTCTCAAGGTCCTTGTGAGAAACCATTGTGATTACAGCTGTTGAGTGCTTGACCTCCGGTCATTATGGTCCCTTGACTTCCTCCAGCCTCAGGGTCTGACCTCCCAAATGAACATCTGGGGAGACATCATGTAAGATTTCACTAGAACTTAAAAGGCATATGTCACCAACCAGCCATCATCCTTTGACTGATTACAAACTTTAAACTGTGGAACTGTATATACTTTGAAGACCGGGTGCAAAATGTGTGATAGAGAAAACAAGTTTATACTGGAAATTGTCTCCATCAAAGGCAAGGACAGTGGATGGAATTACCGAATCCTATACCAATGCCTTGTCATAACAGCCACCAAGCATCCTCACCTAATTTGGAAACGTGGCTGACAGTGCAGACTCAAAAGCAGTTAGAATTACCAACAGTTATTTGAAGCATACAGGAGCAATTGTTTTGTTACAAAAAATGGTTTAAGGAACGCTTTGCTATTATGTCCTATCCGAGGACTAGCAGTGTGATTATTTCATTTGAAATATCAGATGAAATTTATCATCTTATTTGATGATAGTTTATCAGAACTATCAAAAAAAAATCACAGTTGTACCATTGGTTTAGGAAAGGACTCCCTGTGACCTTTTCCACGACAGCTGTTCATTCCTCTGCTTCTCATCAATTTGAGTCTTTGCAGTACTCGGCAGCTTGCAAAGGGTTTTCCTGTGGTAACCTCTTTAGGCATGCAGGACTGGTTTTATCCAACTCTTTTCGGCACTGATTTTTCTTCTTCTTTATGGAGATCTTCACTCTCCTGTGAAGATCTGTGTCATGCACCCCCTCACTTCCATCAACAGTTCTTCGCAGGTTGCTCCAGAAGCTCTAGCATGGACTTCTCTTCCCCTGCTCTAGTCCCAATTCTGCTGGTCTGTTAGACAGCTTCACACTAGTGTCTCACAAATACGTCCAACTCCTCAGAGCCAAAGCTGAACTCATTAGCTTTCTTCTGAACTCATTCATCTTGGTTAATAACAGGACTGTTTACTCAGAGACACAGACTCAAAAGTATTGGCTTCTCTTTTGCCTCCGAAATGTAAGCAGTTGCTTCATTCTATATAGCCTGCCTTTATAAAGCCTTTCTAAGGAACTCATTTAAATATCTTTATTTTTATTTAAGTTTTTGTTTCTGTTTTCTGAAAGAGACAGAGACAGTGATGACATTAGTGGGGGAGGAGCAGAGAGAGAGAGAGGGAGAGAGAATCCCAAGCAGGCTCCATGCTGCCAGCACAGAGCCCGATGCAGGGCTCCAACCCATGAAACCTGAGCCGAAACTAAGAGTCGGACACTTAACCGACTAAGCCACCCACGTGCCTCTCCTTTGAATTTTTATACCTCCTGCCTCATCTCAGGTCATTACCTTTCCCAAGGACTATGGCAACAGCCTTCTAAAGAGCAGACAATTTTATCCCATTCTACATGCTCTTGCCCAAGCCCAAGTCAAGTGGTGGTGCTTGCCTCTTCCAAAATCTTTGCAATTTCTTTTTGCTTAGGGATTTAAGTTCTAAGTTCTCATCCCACATCTAGGCTCACTGCATTATGGATCCAACCTACGTTCTGCCCCTTTGTCCCTACCTATATTCCAACCAAAGCACCCAACACCAACATTTTATTGAACACATCTTTTTTAGACACTGTGATGTACATTTAAAATATATCGCGCCATTTAATCCTTAAAACATACAATGGTATTATTTTGCCCACTTGCATATGAAGAAACTGAGTCTTCAGAAACTTAGGTAAATGGCCCAAAGTGTATCATGGTTATGAAGGAGCATTGAGAACATTTAAATCTAAACTCCCCAAATACACCCTATACTTTTTTGCTTATCTGGCTCTATTCATGTATTTTCCTTCGTGGGAATTTTTGCAGTGTCTTCTACACAAAACATTTGCGGGTCAAAATCTTATCCTCCAAGAGAGATGTCAAATGCTACTTCTTCCTTGAGGTCTCTTGTGATGTCCCTACCGGGAGTAGTTTGTCCATTATTTGAACAGGCATGCAGTAATATGTACCTGGCATTAGTGATTGGCAAGCTCATCATTGGTGCTGTGGGCTTTGTAAGGACAGTGGCCACATCTTAAGTCATATTTTACACCCCTGCACTGAACACAAGTCCTGGCACATTCTAGGTGCTCAGTGTTGAAATGAGTCATCCCACAGATAAACAGAAAAGATGTGACACTAGGGGAAAAATAAAGGCAAAATGTCCCTGTGTTATAGTCCCTGTGTCTTCTCTGGATATCATAGTGTTCTATCTAGCAACTAAGCAGTTGAATATAACACAAAGGAGGAAAGCTTGACTTTTGACATAAAACATCTGGTTTGTATGTCGGAATAACATAGATGCTTTTTTAGATAATCAGTAGACATGGTTACTGACCAGCTGATTTGTCTTCTGTAAGTCAGAGTTATTACCCAGTTCTTGTTTTGGCCAGGGATTTACGTAGCAATGTTGGCAACAAAATGAACTCTTTTTTTTTTTTGTCCACGAGAACAACATTAACAAATACCTTCCCCTATGTTCATCAGTTATGAAATCTAAAGGTGTCTTCATTTAACACTGACAAGCAGGCAAATCGATATAAACACACAATTCCACTTCATGTGAAATATATGAAAACAAATGTCCACACAAAAACTTGTGCATTAGTCATAACAGCCCCAAAATGGAAACAACCCAATATCCATCAACTTATGAACGGGTACACACAAGTGGTATGTCCATATAGTTGAACTTTCAGCAATGAACTTAGCAGTAAAAAGGAATGAAATACTGACACATTCTACAATATGGACCAACCATGAAAACATGCTAAGAAGCCAGACACTAAATACCATGTATTGTATAAGTCCATTCATATGAATAAGCAATGAATGTCCAGAAGAGGCAAATCTAGAGACACAGGAAGTAGTGGTTGGCAAGCGCTGGAAGGTAAGGAAGTGGGGAGAAATGCGACGTAACGGCCAATGGATTTGGAGTTTCTCTTTGGAGTGATGAAAATGTTTTAAAATCGACAGTGGTACTGATTGCACAATTTTGTGAATATACTCAAAGTCATTGGATGGTACACTTCAATCAAGTGAATTGTATGGTATGTGAATTATATCTCAATAAAGGTGCTATTGGGGTGCCTGGGTGACTTAGTTGTTTAGGTATCTGACTCTTGATCTCAGCTCAGGTCATGACCTCACGGTTCACGGGTTCGAGCCCCATGTTGAGTTCTGCTCTGACAGTGTCGAACCTGCTTGGGATTCTCTCTCTCCCTCTCTCAAACTAAACATTTAAGGGAAAAAAGACTTTTAAGAAGCTGTTATTTTAAGAAGCAGTCAAAATGATATCAAGGATTATTATGGGATGAGGAGATGCTAGTTAATCATTACATAAGCTGCTAAAAATTCTGTTTGAAAGGGGAAATTCAACATTTGAATAGATATCTACCAAGCTTTCTCTTTCTCAAAACAGATTCTTAGGAAAAAGAAGAGATACGAAAGAAAAAGATATTTGGTTCTTTGCACAGTCCCCTCGTACTTTACTGTATTCAAGGATTTTGCTTTTGCTTAGCTCAGTCAGGAAACACTTTTTCAAGAAGTGGTTTTTTGTTTTTTGTTTTTTTGGGTTTTTTTTACTGTTCTATATCTTGTAAAGGTAAAAATGAATAGTTTAGNCTTTTGCTTAGCTCAGTCAGGAAACACTTTTTCAAGAAGTGGTTTTTTGTTTTTTGTTTTTTTGGTTTTTTTTTTTACTGTTCTATATCTTGCAAAGGTAAAAATGAATAGTTTATCATTTGAATAATGGAGAGCTTTTATTTTTGGCCTTGATATTAATTGTGAAAGGCACTTAACATAAATAAGCATTTTTACCTCGCCAGGTATACGTGTCTTAACACAGCCAGTTTTAAACTTATTTAGGAGCGTTTAACCGGCAGAGGCCATAAAACGAGCAGCTGTAGCATTAATGATTATTACGCACTCCCAGCCAGCTGGGACTGGACAGAACGCTGGGCCCCAGAAACCCTGTAAGCGAATAACATGGGAAACAGTCTATAAATAGGAAGAATATCAGTTATTTGCCAAAACACACAGATTCTGGTGTGACCACACAGAAAGGGGTAGGGACGCCATCAGGGCTTCTGGCAACCTGAGTGATCCTTGGACGTAAGGACAGCAAAAAAGACAGTATGTTCTCCTGAGCAGATGTTAGGGCCTCGCTTAAGCTTTCTCTCTGATTTTGGGTACTTTCCAGCTGTCCTGGAGGGGAAAGTGGGGCCCGAGAACGCTGATTGCTTGAGAGCAAAATGTAGGACTTTGCCTTTTTGCTGGGCTCCGTGTCCATAAAAACCACCACACAGGAGTGGGGGTGGCTGCTTCTGGTTGGTAACTGTCCCCTTGCTCCACAGATGCTGGCAAAGTCTGAGGAGACTGGCGAACCCTCCTGACCAACGCGTGCTAAGCAGAGTGGTTCTGTCCTGTCCCATCATCCTGAGGACGGCGTGTGAGGCCACTTGACGTTCTCCTAACAACCCTGCCCTCGAGCCCCACAGAAGTTCTCATCGTTCCCAAACACATTTTGTTTGATACTCTTGCCTTTTGGTACCTAGCATTCCTTTGAGTCAGAATTTCCCTCTCCTTTGTCTGGAAACTCTCTACTCACCCTTCCAATCTTAACCTTTCCGGTGAAGCCTCCCCAGCCGCCTCAGGCATAATTAGTCATTTCCGAATCTATCCTCCTAAAACCATCTCCATCACAGCTTGGAAACTGTGTGTGGTTCTCCCTCCCCAGAGAGTGAGTATCTCAGATACAAGGATTACATCTTATATTTTACAGTCACTATCGCTTAGCATGTCTGGCATATAGTAAGTACTTAATAAATGTTTGTTGAATTCCATTAGACTGAGGTCCTGATAGGTTGCCTAAGAAAACAGAGATAAGTAAACCAGCCGCTGCCCGGTCCAGAAGGAGAAACAAATTGTGTGTGTGTGTGTGTGTGTGTGTGTGTGTGTATGATTAATAAAGTAAGAAACTAAGGGCGCCTGGGTGGCTTAGTTGGTTAAGCGTCTGACTCAATTTCAGCTCAGGTTATGATCTCACAGTTCATGGGATTGAGCCCCCCATCTGGCAGTGCAGAGCTGCTTGGGACTCTCTCTCTCCCTTTCTCTGCCCCTCACCCACTCTCTCACCCTTTCTCTCTCGCTCTCAAAACAAATAAACATATAAAAAGAAGAAACAAATAAACTGACCAGTGAAAGTCAAAGGACCAACTGTTTTTAATGGAAGTATTCCAGGGACCAAACGGAGAGTTATTGAAATCATACTATCGTGTGTGTAATAGTTTGCTCTGTGTCATAACTGAGTACTTACTGAGTGGCTCAAACAGAATTTTCTCATGATTCTGGGGGATAGAAGTTCACGACCCAGGTGTCGGCAGGGTTGTTTCTTCTGAGCCTCCTCTTCTTGGCTCCTTGTAGATGGCTGCCTTCTCCTAGCTTCCCATGGTCTTTCCTGTGTGCCTCTGTGTCCTAATCGCTTAAAAGACACTGATCATATGGATTAGGACCCACCCATGTGACTCCATTTATCCTTAATTTAATTAAGGTCTTTAAAGACCTTAGCCCCAAATGCAGTCACTTCCTGAGGTACTGGGGGTCAGGTCTTCAACATGTGAATTTTGAGAAGATGCAGTTCAGCTCATCACAGGTGGGTAACTACCTACATTGCCTGGGGTTAAGCCTTGGCTTCTAAGTCAGTGCTTTTTATCTACGTTGAACTGATCTTCAAATCTGAGCAATGTTGACAGAGCCCCTTAAAGCCCACATTTAGATGGTAATTGGAGCTGGCGGTGTGGAGCCTGGATGCTAATGCAGATTCTCTTCTCCTTCCCAGCACTGCTTGGGTTGGACCCAGCCTGGGGACCCTTTTGCAGGATATCAAAAGGTCCACAGCCCCTGGCTCTACACGCTGCAGCCTACTTTCACAGACTGCTTTTACACCACAAACGAGCGTGCCCTTGGAAGCCTATGCCAGCATTTGCTGTAGCTGCTCTCTAGTTAGCGCTAGCCTAGCACCAAACAAGGTTAGGGCCTGTGCATGAGGCTGGAGAGGGAAAGAAGACTGGAGAAGGCTTACAAACTAGACTGCACACAGCTGAAGAAATTCAGCCCCAGCACTGGACTGAAAGCTAGGCCAGCTGTAGCAGCACATCATTCAAGCAGTTCTGCCTTCAAGGACAGAGGTCCTTTTCAAAAATATACAATAGAATCATTAGACTATTGTGAAGCTGTTCAGAGCAGCTTTCTCTTGGAAAGAGCAATACTGGAGTCGTTTCTGGAGAGAAAATAAATTTGGGTTTATAGGGTTGGCACTCCAGAGATGTTCTTCCCCTCCTTCAGTTTAATATGTAATCAAGTGAGTTCCCCAGATACCTATGTTGGACCCACACAGGGTTCTGAATAAAAATGTAAGTTTCTATATGCTACCTCATGCTAATTGAGTCAGGATCTTTGGGCGGACCTGGAAATCTGAGTTTTAATCTTGCCTTGTGTAATTTGTATCCAAATTGATATGTGCAAATCACTGTTTAGTAACTGACTGAAAATGTAGGCGAGGCACCACCAGGTGTATGGTTCTGCCTGGACTGTGGCTTCATGATCCACTCAGCCTCCCCATGGGCGTGGTTTATGACACTTAGGCTGACAGTCACCAAGTCCACGTACCATGCAGCCAGCTCCTGATTCACCCCCTCCAGGGCTCTGCCCACGACTCTCATTTATCTCTCTTCCCTGTCCCTTGGTTCTTTGAAGTCATAGCTTGGATCATACCAAATTAAAAAAAAAAGTGTCTAAAAGTTTTCTAATCCTGAGATGACTCAATGTTGATGATGAGGTGGTTACTAGAAGGGAAACTCACACTCAGATGCTGGGAGTGTAAACTGGTACAGTCCTTTCCGGAGGGCATTCTGGCAATCTGTAGTGAGAAAGTATGCATTCTATTTCCAGAAATGAACCCCAAGCGAAAATGAGAGATTCTGGCAAGGACTTCTATTGAAGAATATTCATCAGAGCCTTGCTTTATAATAGTGACAAATGTTCAGCAGATAGGGAACCTGTCCAATTCATAAGATTAAAATATTAGGTAGTCATTACAAATTCTGCCGTCACAGAATACCTAAAGGTTAAAAAGTACTTTTATCGATTTTTTAAAAAAAGATGGAAATCTCTCTATGTAATAATTCCAAATCCTGCCCTCTCCCCCCCAAATTTCTCTATCTGAAGAGAAATACACTTAGTAGTTAAAAATGATTGTCTTTTGGTCAGGAGCTTCCATAGGGAGAGAAAAAGAGCAAGAACCCTGAGGACAGTGTAAGCGAAGTCTTCAGCAAACTCATGTTAATTTATTGCCTTTATTTTCACTCCAGCTGAGATCAGCCAGCTCGAGTGTATAGAAATTTGGCTTTCTGGTGGAGGTGGAAATAGGAAATTAGAAACTGAAATACTTATGGCAGTGGCTCTCAAACACCAGTGTGTAAAAGGGTCATCTGGGGAGCTGGCTAAAATGCAGATTCCTTGGCCCTACTTCTAGACATTTCTATGTAATAAGTTCTTAGTGATCTCCTGATGTAGTTTTGCTGCAGGGAACCTGAGGATATTAATATCTGTATAAGCTGGAGAGAGATCCTAGGGGAGGCCTAGGGAAGCAAAGGGTACTGGGAAGCTAGGGGGAAGGGCAAAGAAGGAGGTGTCAAACTTTAACATCCTTCGTAAACTAGGACTGTTTACTACAATAGTAGGACTATTGAATAGTCTGGAAGCCCTTTGTAGGCTAAACTTGAGAACATGACTATCATTTTAAACATGATATCCAGTGGATATCATGCTTCAAGTTTTAACCATTTTTTAAAAATTTTGGGGGAGAGTGAGCACACAAGAAGGGCAGAGAGAGAAGGAGAGAGAGAATCTGAAGTAGGCTCAATGCCCAGTGTGGAGTCTGACCCAAGGCTCACAACTGTGAGATCATGACCTGAGTCAAAATTAAGAGTTGGATGCTTAACCAATTGAGCCACCCAAGGGCCCCATGTTTCAAGTTGTGAACAACTAATTCCCTCTGAACTTTTGGGATCCAATTTTTTCCTATATAGGCGACTATCTATTATAACTTCCATACCACAATGTTCCCTACGAGAATTTGGAAAACCACCCCAACTTTGATGCAGCAATTTAGAGGCCCTTCAACTTTCCACATTGACTTTGGCCCACTTATCAAAATAGAAAAAAGATAAACCTATTTTTGAGAAAAAAGGATATCCACTATTAAATATAAGATTGATTACATCCAATCTCGTTAAAACAATAAAAAAACAACAAGCAGATCTGAGCTTCTATGTTCTTTTTACAAAAAATTTTGGATTCTTGACTTTTTTGGAGAAGGATAATACAAGGGATAAGGATATAGCTTAGAAGTTTCATTCAGCTTCCTTAGTTTTGAATTGGAATGGTCCCTTACAATTCTATAAATTTCAAATTCACCAAGTCTAAAGAATAAATTACTGAACAAATCTCTTTTGACAGGCATGGAGTAGGAAATAATGAAAACTGCCAATGCTGAATATGTACACAAGCAAATGTGCTGTTGTACATTCACAATATGATGGTAATAATACGTTGTTTAAAAGAAAGCTCAGCTAAGAGTTGGAACCATGTTTGAGAAAGTTGTCAACAAGAGGTGAGATGGGATGGCAGTTGTTTCCATGTCGGTCCAGATCAAGTACAAACAGTGGTGAGATTTAAAAGGCTCCAATAAATAAATAAACTCCTAAAATAAACGCCAATAAAAAAATAAACTCCTAAAACTCCCTGTCCTCATATTTTAATTCACGTGTAAACAAACATAGAAGCTCAAATTAAAGGCCCCAAGAGCTGAGCTAGATGGTCAGTTTGAGCTACTGAGGACTGAGGGTGCTTGGACTAGATTTGTGATATTTCAGATTTTAATAATGAAACTCTTGTTTCAAAGAGAGTCCTTTGCTGATGCAGAAGTGGAAGCCTGGTCCCTTGCTTGCCTGGCCCCTCAGGCCCTTGACGATGTCAGATTGGACACTTAGGATTCAGTGTTAGGATTCTTTACATCAGTTAGGATTCTTAAATTCTTTTTATTCTTTTAATAGTTTATGGTCATGTTGGTTTCCATACAACACCCAGTGCTCATCCCCACAAGTGCCCTCCTCCTTGCCCATCACCCCCCTTCCCCTGTCCCCCATACCTATCAGTCCTCAGTTTGTTCTCAACATTCAAGAGTCTCTCATGGTTTGCCTCCCTCCCTCTCCCCCATTTCCCCCCTTCTTCTCCCCCATGGTCCTCCGTTAAGTTCATCCTAATCCTCCTATACGTGCAAACATATGATATTTGTCCTTCTCTGCCTGACTTATTTCGCTCAGCATAACACCCTCAAGGTCCATCCATGTTGCTACACACGGCCAGATTTCATTGTTTCTCATTGCCATGGAGTATTCCATGGTATAGATAAACCACATCTTCTTGATCCATTCGTCCGTTGATGGACACTTAGGCTCTTCCCATGTTTTGGCTATTGTGGAGAGTGCTGCTATGACCACTGGGGGACATGTGCCCCTATGCATCAGCCTTCCTGTGTCCCTTGGGTAAATTCCTAATAGTGCTATTGCTGGGTCATAGGGGAGTTCTACTGTTAATGTTTTGAGGAACCTCCACACTGTTTTCCAGAAGGGCTGTACCAGTTTACATTCCCACCAACAGTGTAGGAGGATTCTTTAATTCTAAGCAACAGGACCTGATTTTGGCCAGTTTTCAGATTGCAGGGGAAGCTAATGAACCAACCTGCAGAAAGGACTGGAACCAGGGACGCTCTGGACTTCTGGGTAACAAGAACTAAAGGGCAGTCTCTTCGGGGATTGTCACTGGAAGCAGACTTGGTGTTCCTTAGTTCTGATTGCCTTGCTTGGGTCACATGTTCACCCTTTGATACAGAGGGGTGGGAACATTTTGAGGTGGAAGAGGATGGCTAGCAGAAGGGGGCATTGATTATAGGAAACTAAAACATGTGTCCACTGCAGTCCTTGGAGGTTTCTTCCAACCCCAGGATCCTATGACTACCGTTCCATTATTACTGGTCTTACTTGCTCTCCTCGTAAGAAAAAAAGTTCTGTAACTATGTATACTGATGGAGGTTAACTAGACTTATTGTGATCATTTTGCAATACATAAACACATTGGATCATTTATGCTGTATACCTAAAACTAATGTAATGCTATATGTCAAATATTTCTCAATAAAAAACAAAAAAATATTTTGTAAAATTAAAATCTGTACTAAGATACTGATTAAGATGGAAAAAATATTTGACGAAGCTTTCTCCTGCCAAAAAAAGAGAAAAAAAAAAAAAGAAAAAGGAAAAAGAAAGAAAAGAAAAAAGAAATGAAAAGAGAAGAAAATTTTCACTTGCAACAGCAAAGCAAGGTGGCCCCAGAGAGCTGGCTGAGGCTCTAATTTCAAATTTTAATCTCAGAAAATAGCAGCAACAACACAGAAGTAAAAAAAAAAAAAAAAAGGGAATAATAGCAATGTCTTTTGCAGTTGCTTTTTTTTTTGAATATGTGTTAAGGGCTCAGAATTTTTGGGTCGATCATGCTTGAATTTGTGTGACATTGGGGAATTTCTTAATCTTCCCAAGCCTCAGTTTCCTCATCTGTAAAATGTGAGTCACTGGGTTTTTATTGGGCTGTTTTACGAGAAATGCTTTTTACCGTGCCTTGCCTTAATCAACGGTAGTTATTGTCATTATTCTAAAAGGGAATTTTATCTCAAATGTTAATCATGAATATTTATACTCACATTTTAATGAGTTCATTTTCATATATTCACTAGAGCTCGGAGACAGGATAAACAGATAGATATTCTCGGATTCTCAACAACTGAGTCTAGGCGACTAACAAAGTGAATGGTGGTAATTCACTGAAGCTGCAGATTTGTATTTCAAGAACACAAAGACCTGTCATGGAAATCGTGTTCAGGGACACAGCTGCTGTTTCAACTGGGCCAACACTCTGGAAAGAATATTACAAATGCTCACGCCAAAGAGTTACCCTGACTTGCCCGGAAACAGTTTCCTGTCTGGTGACTTCCTTATAATGACATGGATTTCAGATTTCTGTAGGAGTTTGATGCAATCAAAATCTGTACAGCCTCTGTCACTTGGCAAACTGGGGAGTTGCTAGGATTCTTTGGCACATCACCGCGGTGACTAAAGTACAACTGAGTTTCAGGCCAGCAGTGTGTACTGGGAGTTATGACCACATGCTTCCGGAAGCAACTCCCTAAAGGATTTTTAAAACAGAGGGACTGAAGTCTGGGGAGAGAATGCCACTCACTTAGTTCATCATAAACACCTTATTAGGAACGGGAAATGGGGAAAGGAACTGTTTCTAACGCAGATTTACAAATCATTCTTGTGTGACTAGATTTGGGTTGGAGAGGGAAAGATTCCTGTCCCCCCGCTGACAGAGCACACTTCCTTCCTCTGGAGATGGAGAGCTGTGAATATCAGTGTTCAAAAGCTCAATGCCAATTCTCCATAATACCCTCATCTTTTTATTTCTAAAAGCGATGAACCAAAAGCATTCGGTTTACCAACTACCTACCTTTTTATTCATCACCTTGTTGCCTACTGGTGCTCTCAGAAGAGAAGGGTGATTCAGTACTTCTAGACTCTATCTGGGGAGACATATAAACATGTGAAATACGAAGACGAGACCAGTGTGAAATGCAGGCTCATTTTTGTGGCTTACGGGCCTGGTGGGTCTGGACAGCTCTGTGAACTCGCCTGCACGCTTGGCAAAACCTCTTGGTCAGCTGGAGGAGATTTCAATCAGCAGGCTTATCTCTGCTTAATGAAACGGTGTCCAAATTTGCCACCAGGTCATGTTTGAAGGAACAGTCAATTTGTTGAAGTCATTTCGGATACAGGAAATCCTGTGTTTACTACCTAGGAAATACTACAAAAAGATTTGGATTTTTCCCCCCCCTTATAATGCTCTTTCCAATTGAAAGTTAGCAACAGAGCCATGGCTGATAACATTGCTCAGGAAATGACAATATGGTGATAGCCGATTGTACACAGTGGGCCTTACTTCTTTGTTCCCATCCTGGTTCTCAAAGCTGGCTGATAGAATCACTTCCTTCGGGGAGTCCACTCACAGGTTCAGGTCTCTTGAGTGCTGATGGCTTTAGGGAGACACTGTCATCTCCCTGTAAATGTCTAAAAGGACGTATGAGGGAAATGCCTGGAAAATACCGGACTCATCTGTAAAGAGGCTGGGGCACCATGTGTAAGTATGACAGTAAGATTCTCTAGGTCTCAGTTGATCTAACATAATCGACTAAGTAGGCACGAAGTAGGTCCTTTTTGAAGTCACGGGCTTAGGCAATAATATCTATACTTGGGACTAAAGAGCTTCCTCTAGTCAAAAGATCAGAGGGCCGTAAACAAGATGTGGCCATCACACGACGTGACAGAGATATGAAATAGTAGATTTGAAGGGCATCCACAGAAGACATTGCTAGAGCAAGGATGTAGAGCATCACTGGCATGTACCCAGCACTGTCAAGACTCACCGGTCTTGGAATGTTCTTGTCACGTTGGCAAGGCTGGAATGAGCAAGATTCCTTCTTCACGTTAACTGAGCTGTGAGATATTCCGGTACTTAGCTTCTTTTCCCGTTTTATTTTGGCTGTTTTCTCATTTTTAAGTTCAACTTTTAGTTATTTCTCTTTTTAAGAAATGAAGGCATTGACAAACATGCTTTTGCCTTTGAGTACAGTTTTAGCTGTATTCTGTATGTGGCTATATTTTTATATGTAATGATGTTATATTCATTATTTTATAAATAAGACTTGCCAGATATAGCAAATAAAAATATAAGATCCCCAGCTAAGTTTTAATCTCAGACAAACATTAAACTTTTAGCGTATATTCTAAATACACACAGAACATGCTTACAGTAAAAAAAAAAAATTATCTGAAATTATAACTGGGTGTCCTGTATTTTGTTTGGTACCCCTATNAATCTTTTTTGGTTAAACTTTTATTGTTGAATTCTATTTTTTTTTTTGCGTATGTGTGGTTCGTTTTAGGGAATGTAACCATAGGTAAGTGAGTCCCAACTGTGGACAATTTTACTCCCCAGGGTTACATTTAACAAGGTCTGGAGATATTTTGGTTATCACAAATTGGGGAGGGGTTTAAATGGGTAGAGAACTGGGATGCACAGGACAGCCCTCATGATAAAGAAGTTTACTTAGCACAAATATAACATTTACTGTTGAGAAACGCTACCATTAACATTTTAAAAGGTGGGTTTATCTTTTAAGCTATATTTTTGTTTAAAATATATCTATTGAAGCCTAAGTGTCCGTCAATGGATGAATGGATCAAGAAGATATGGTTAATCTATATGATGGAATACTACATGGCAATGAGAAAGAATGAAATCTGGCCATGTGTAGCAACATGGATGGACCTTGAGGGTGTTATGCTGAGCGAAATAAGTCAGGCAGAGAAGGACACGTATAGGAGGATTAAGAGGAACTTAACGGAGAACCATGGGGGAGAAGAAGGGGGAAAATAGTGGGGGAGAGGGAGGGAGGCAAAACAAGAGAGACTCTTGAATGCTGAGAACAAACTGAGGACTGATGGGTGTGGGGGGGAGGGGGAGAGGGGAGATGGGCATGGAGGAGGGCACTTGTGGGGATGAGCACTGGGTGTTATATGGAAACCAACTTGACAATAAACTATTTGTAAAAATTAATAAATCTATTGATCAACCTTGTCAACTACACTAATCCTATCATGTTTGTTGGCATATTAGTGTTAACAAAAAAAGAGAGTGATATAATAAAGTGATTCATCCAATTTAACAAGTACTTATTGAGATCTTCCAGTATGTTAGATCTTGTTCCCAAAGCTGTGAATCTTCAGCAAACACAACAAACATCTCTGACTTTATGGAGCTTTTATTCTAATGGGTAGGGTAGGATCAGGTGACATAATCATTGATACACAAAATATGTAAGTACTATGAAGAAAAATAGAGCAGATATTAGGGACAGGTGCCCGGATGGGTGTGGGTGATGACTGTAAAATAAAAAGCAAGGAAGTCCTTATTGAGAAGGTTGAGTTGGAGGAAGGCGGGGAGGGGTGGACAGAGAAAGTAATGTGATATCTAAGGGAAGAGTGGTTCAGGCAAAGGAAACAGAAGCACAAAGCTCTGATGTAGGTCGCTGCTTGGTACAATCAAGGAAGAGGAGGAAGCCAGTGCGGCTGGAGCAAAGGGAGAAAGAGGGAAAGTAGTGAGGATGAGGTCAGAGGGGTAATGGTGCTGGCAAGTGTCCAGGTCATTCAGGGTGCAGGAGGCCACTGTGAGAACTGTCACACTGACTTCTGAGATAGAATGCTTCTGGAGGGCTTAAGTAGAGTGATATGATTTTACATACATTTTGAAGGCATCATTTTGGCTGTTGAGAAGAGACTGGGGTCAGGGGTGGGAGGTGGGGTGGCAGAAGGCCTGAAGCCAAGAGACCAGTTAGGAGACCACTGCCGTCATCCAGAAGAGAAACGATGGTGCTGTGTTCCGGATGCTAACAGTGGAGACTGTGAGAGCTGATTGAATTCATCAGGCACATGTACACATTGCTGGTGGGAATACAAAATGGTGAAATTCCTATAAGGGAATTTAGCAATCTTCAGCAAAATGACCCATGTGTTTAGTCTTTGACCCAGCAATCCTAATTCTAAAATTTTAGATTGGAAATATACCTTCCACGATAGCAAATAAAGATGCACAAGGTTATTCACTACAATGTCGTATGTAATTAGAAAATATTGGAGGTTGGTTGAATAAACAATGTTACCTGCACACAATGGAGTAGTATGCAACTGTAAAAAAAAAAAAAAAAAAAGAGTGAGATTGAAGATCTGTATGAATTGACACGGGGTGATTTCCAGCAGGTATTAAGCATAAAAGATGCACTATAGAAGAGCACATCTAACAGTGATACCTTTTGTGCAAAAAAGGGAAACAAAGTAAACACACATGTATCTGTTTATCATTACAAAAGGATTAAAGGACAGATAAACCAGAAAACACTAAAGCTGGATACCTACAAGGTGAGGGGAGGGAGTGGGGTAAAAGGGATACAGGAGAGAGTGACACTTCTCTGAATATACCTTTTCATATAGTGTTGGCTTTGAAATTATGTTAGTAGCCTACATGTTCAAAGAATAAAAAATCAAATTAACAATGAGGAGGAGATAAAACCTAAGTAACACTGAAAGAAAATGGAAACAAATGGATCAGAATGTATTTCAAATGATTACTGTAACCATAACGAAGGGAGAGAAAGAAAGAGCCAACCCACGTAATTTATGGACAGTTTTTGGTTATACATCCTCAGCATAGAATAGAGGATGTGGGGAGGGGAAGCAAAAGTGGGAAGGAGTACTATACTAATTCTGCACTCTACCATAGGTTAGTTTTTTGTAGCATTATGTAAGAAGCCATTCTGAATCAAACATGGTATGCCTCTGCATGTGCTTCTCTGGTACCACCTATGCCGTGTTCCAGCCGAGAATGTGGAACCTCAAAATAACAAAAAGAAACATCATGTGAGACAGGAAACCATCAAAATCCTACAGGAGAAAACAGGTAGCAACCCTCTTTGACCTCAGCCACGGCAAACTTCTTACTAGACATGTCTCCAGAGGCAAGGGAAATGAAAGCAAAAATGAACTATTAGGACCTCATCAAGATCAAAAGCTTCTGCACAGCAAAGGAAAGAATCAACAAAACTAAAAGGCAACTGTCAGAATGGGAGAAGATATGTGCAAATGACATATGAGATAAACGGTTAGTATCCAAAATCTATAAAGAACTTACCAAACTCAATACCCAAAAAACAAATAATCCAGTGAAGAAATGAGAAGACATGAACACTTTTCCAAAGAAGACATCCAGATGGCTAACAGACACATGAAAAGAGGCTCAACATCACTCATTATCAGGGAAATACAAATCAAAACCACAATGAGATAGATACCACCTCACACCTGTCAGAATGGCTAAAATTAGCAACTCAGGAAACAACAGATGTTGGTGAGGATGTAGAGAAAGGCGAACCCTTTTGCACTGTTGGTGGGAATGCAAACTGGTATAGCCACTCTAGAAAACAGCATAGAGTTTCCCCAAAAAATTAAGAATAGAACTATCCTACATACAACCCAACAATTGCACTACTAGGAATTTGTCCAAAGGATACAAAAATGCTGATGCATAGGGGCACATGCACCCAAATGTTTACAGCAGCACTATCAATAATGGCCAAAGTATGGAAAGAGCCCAAATGTCCATCATCTGATGAATAGATCAAGAAGATGAGGGGAGGGGGAGTTACAGAGAGGGAGGGGAGCAAACCATAAGAGACTCTTAAATACAGAGCACAAACTGAGGGTTGATGGGGTGTGGGGGAGAGGGGAAAATGGGTGATGGGCACTGAGGAGGGCACTTGCTGGGATGAGCACTGGGTGCTGTATAGAAACCAATCTGACAATAAATTATATTTAAAAAAGAAGATATTATATATATATAATGGATACTACTGGGTGTTGAAAAAAATGAAATCTTGCCATTTGTAACAATGTGTATTATGCTAAGCGAAATAAGTCGGTCAGAGAAAGACAGATATCACATAATTTCATTCATATGTGGAATTTAAGAAACTCAGGTGAACATAGGAGAAGGGAAGGAAAAATAAGATGAAAACAGAGATGGAGGCAAACCATAAGAGACTTTTAAATACAGAGAACAAGCTGAGGCTTGCTTGAGGGGAGGCGGGGAGAGGGGTGGGTTAAACGGGTGATGGGCATGAAGGAGGGCACTTTACGGGATGAGCACCGGGTGCATATGTAAGAGATGAATCACTGGGTTCTACTCCTGAAGCCAAGACTACACTGTATGTAACTAACTTGAATTTAAATTAAAAAAAAAAAAAAAAAGAAAAATTCAGACTAAAATAAGGAAAATTATAGTTAAGGGGGGGGGTCTTGTTTACTTATCTTGTGGTGCCCTTCCATCTTCAGAGCCCGCAATCACATTATTCCAGCCTCTGATTCTGCCCTCACATCTCCTTCTTTGGCTCTGACCCCCCTACCTCCCTCTTACAAGGATGCTGGTGATTACACTGGACACACCTAGATGATCCAGGATAATCCGTCTCAAAATCCTTATCTTATTCACACCTGCAAAGTCCTCTTTGCCATGTAAGGTGACATNTGGGAGGGGCACATTATTCCGCCTCCCACAGGACTACTGTTCAAAAATGTCAATATCATAACCAACAAAGTCTAAAAAGTTTAAGAGGCTGGAGAGAGAGGACAACTAAAACACTGTCTGACCTTGGACTAGATCCTTTCCTGGAGGGGAGAAATGCTATCAAGGACATTACTATATCAACTGACAAAATTAGAACTTGGGTGGTTAATTAGATAAAAGTATCAGTATGTATTGAGGAGGTTGATCAATGCACTGAGGTTATGTAAGAGTATATCCCTATTCCTAGGAAATGCACACTGGACTATTCGGGAATTAAGGGCCATGATGTAAGCAGCTTACCTCGAATGTTCAGAAAGAACATTATGTGTGCATAAACACACAAAAAGACAGAACAAGAGAAACGAAGCAAAGGAGGCAAAACGTTAACAATAGGTGAATCTGAGAAAAGGCAATAAGGTGTTCCTTGCACTATTTCTGTTTTTGGAAGCTTCTTTTAAGTTTGAACTTATATTCAAGTAAAAAACTTTAAAAAATCATCTACCCAAGCTGTCAATTAGTCCCAAACTTCTGAGTTTATAGGCTGGAATGCCTCTACGGATGGGTGAACTCAGTATCTTAGGAGGTGGCCTGTCCAATGCCTGGTCAGCTAAAGGGGTTTGAAAGTTTCTACAGGTTAAGAAAAATGTACTCAATCTGTTGGTGACTTTCACCCCCTGGTTATCGCCCTGTCGTCTGGTAAAACACAGAAGTCTTCTCCCTCTTCAAAGACGAGGCCAGCTGTCACATCTTAGTAATTTGTTCTGCAGGCTTAAAGCTTCTTGTCAGCGGATGCTTCTGGGTCAGTTTTTAAACCTCCTCACCAGGATGCATTTTCTTTTGTCAGAGTTACTCTTAACAGGGGCTGGGGGAGCACAGCATTCAGCTGGGCCCCTTCACGTAGTTAGACTTGTTCTTTCCTCGTCTTCCAGCCACACTCTCCCTCGGTCACCACAACCTCTACAGGGGAAAGCCATGGTAATGGCATACATTGATTTTATGACTAAATCAATGCACGCAAGTGGTTTTGGTGCAGCCCCAGTGGGGCCCTGAGATCAGCGTTACCCGCAGTTACCTGGTAAAACAAAAGGAAACCCTCAAGTGAGTTTCTTTGCTGCTGAAATGGAATCTGCTCTAAGCAAACGCCCTTCCACTCTCCCCTTCCCGAACAGCCAGGGCAGAGGTTGTTAAACAGTGCGATGGGGAGAGCTCGTTTAATTTTAGTTTGTGAGGTGGCCACAGTGAATCCCTAGCACCCAGGGACTCGGAGCCTCAGGCAGGACTAGAACATCCTATGGTGGGATGTTTTGGAACTTCCCAAAAAGGTTTAGGGGCCTCACCTCGGGTTACAGCTCACATCTGATGGCAACAGACAAATGTTGGAACTCAGTTCTTAGATTCTAGTGTTGCTTAGAAATCCGTGCTAGGGAGGTTGGGAGTAGCCTTCCCTGGGGAATACTTTAATGACTACAGGTAATTTCAGGACAGATCAGGCTTGATGGATCAGGCTCACCTTTGACACATTCTTGTGAGGGAAAGTCAGTGAGGAGGGTCACCTCTGCCATGTTCGAGACAAAGTCAATGCCAATTGTCCTCGGAGCATCATTTCCCCAGATCACGTAAGAGAATCTCCTTTCCTAATTGCATTAATCCTTTAGCAGAGACCCCATTTCTAGCAGTGCCTCTAGCAGCCGTTAGAAGGTCAAGCTTTTAGTGTGAACTCACCAGCCATAAAAATGTCAGGTCACTAAACAGCTGTTGCTTTTCAGGGTCAAATATCTCACATTCAAGGCAGTAGGAGAGGACTGTGTTCTGCAAAAGGCATTTTACGAGAATTCTTAATAATGAAGCCTTTATTATGGTGGGGGTTTGGGGGAAGAAAGACAGGGAGGGAAAAAGGACAGGCTCTTCTTGTGAGCCTTCTAATGATGGTCAACTTGTAGAAACCATCTTAAACTGGAGATCCTAAAGGCTTATAACCTGAACTGCCTAAGCTTAATTAGCTCACTAGTGATCAGCCTTTCCTTTTATTTTCCGTACCACCCCCCGCCCCCCCAATTCCCTGCTTCTAAAGTAAAGAGTTAAGGAATGGACACAAAGATCCTATTGGTCTAAGAGTTAATCAGGAGGTTTTAGAGACATGGTTGAAGTCTCAAAGGGTAGTGGTCTTAATGGAAGTCCAAGGAAGTATGAGAAACTATGCCGTTGGGCTTTTTGTGCTGATACATGCAGATGTGAATGAACTGGGGGGAAGTCAAAGGGCACAATACGTCATCGAAGGGAGTTTAGCTAAGGGAGGTATGTAACCAGGGAGTGGGGTGACTTGACCTGATTTGGTAGGAAAATGTGTTGGCCATCCACACATGGGCTTTTCTCTTTTTAAGCAGCTGATAGAGACACCACCTCTCCCCTGTGCCTGTCTTCCTGTGTCCTTGCTCAGCACTACAATCACTTCCTCTCTGGGTACCCCTTCTCATCCCAGGACAGTCAGGGTGGTTCCCAAATCTGATTAGACTCAGGAAAGTTTCTCCACATTGGAGGTGGGGGTAGAGGAATGGGGCGAGGACACTAACAAGAGATGCTCACCATCCCATGGGGGGGCTGGGATCCCTTCGCCACAGCAGCATAATGGGTATAAATGAAATGGGAGATGGTACTGAAGATCAGTACAGAACTGTTTTTTCCACCTTCCAGTAAAATAAACTGTAGGCATAGAAGCATAAAAAAAGAACACTTTATGTAAATGAGAAATTTATATTTGGGAACCTCTCCTTTTCCCAGGGTGTGTGGGGGAGGGGAACATATTAAGGTTTGATTAAAAATAAGGATCTCTTTTGTCAAAACTATATCCGTGTTGTTTGTTTGAGACCATGGAAACATAGTTGAGTGCAGTGGACAAAAGCGTGTCAGGGAAAAGACCAAAGGTTAGATCTGAGGTTTCCCCCCGCAAGACCAGTGAAAAATAATTGTGATTGGTCTTCGCTATGGAAAACATGAAAATCCTTATAAACAGGAAACTCCTTCCTCCAGGGGTTCCAAACTCTCTCCAAGATAAAGAATTATAGATTTTAAGCCATCTCTTAGTTATAGACTCACCAGGCTTTTAAACTTCAGTAGAGTTCATATCAATAGGGGCACAGGAATATAGGAAGAAACCAATGTATACACTGTTTCGAGAAAATGGGCACCTAGCCCAACATAGTGATGATCTATAGTGACTCCAGTGTGAAAAGCCCCAGAACCCTGACTTTAGATCTACACATAGTCCAAAGGTTCTTGAAGCTAGTGTTTCTGGAACTGAATGGTATCAAGTAGCTGTTAAGCCTTGGTAGTTCTTCTTTTAGGTTTACTACTTGGTAGGAAACAGCTGATGTTATTAAAAACAAAAAACAAATTCATAGAAAATTCTTTTAGAACTCAGTGTTTGAATAATTGTGTCTAAACTAGTTTAATGAAGATTATCAATTTGCCTCACATAAATCTATGTTAGGTTACAGAAAAGGAGCAAAGTCCTGGAGGGACTTTAACAGAAGCATGTTTTGCCCCAGAAATGATTTTTTTATGGTAAACTAAAGACATGAAAGGAAACGTAATGATCTAAAAGTTTCCTATTTTTCTCCATATGCAATACTCCATAAGCAACTGAGGTTTAGATGGTTTTGTATGTAGCTCCACCCTCAAATGCACAAACTAGTAGTTGTACATTAGTTTGTAGGATGGAATAAAATATCTAACATGCAGAAGGCTCTCTCCCACCTGAAAGCCAGCATAGAAGACAAGTAGTAGTCTTTGGCTACCATGCGGTATCCATTGACTAGGTGAAGTGCTAGATGGCAATCTTAAAATCATCACGAGTCCATTCCAAAGATCACAAGTGCTTATGTCCTTTATCAACCACCAGGACAATTTGTTTTCAGCGGGACTTCAACTGGATTGAGGATGGCCAGGCAGGCAAAGTGATGTGACCAAGAAAAAGCCCCAATTTTCAGAGGATATAATAGACATCCCTTGTTCTATACAGGTGACACTTTTGTTTCTGAAATGTATCATATATATATGTATATATATATATTTATACATATATATTTTAGTGTTTTATTTTTTGAGAGTGAGTGTGAACAGTGGAGGGGCAGAGAGAGGGGGATAGGATTTGAAGCAGGCTCTGTGCTGACAGCTGCCGAGAGCCACCCAGGTGCCCCTAATAAATTAATTTTAAAAAAGGAAATGCTTCAAAATAAAAAGGCTTTGATTCTAGGGACCAGACATTCTTTTTTATACCCCACGTTGAATTATTTCACGAGTAGCCCTATGGGGCAACCGTATAATGCTATGGAGTCATGCAGACAGGTTATGGAAGAGTTGCAAAAAGAGGTAGCATGTAGTAGTCTGTGGCTATATCGAGTGCTACCATCGCAGAAAACTATAGCCTTCTAGCTCCAACCAATATGTGCAAATTCAAAAATATGTATTTTGGATTTACTAATTTGCAATATTTAACAGTGCAAAGTAAAAAAGTTTGATAATGTTCTAATAGCTCATAGAAAGCATATACATACACCCAATGAAGTCATCTCTTTATTGCATATTGCTTTTTTAAAAAAATGTACAATCTCGTAACACATACAACATTTTTTTTCTTGGTACTGTAACAACAGTCTTGCACCTAAAGACTAAGTGGTTCCAACTACTAAGCTAATAAGATACAAGACATATAATTAAGTTTACAAATTATAATGCTTTCTTTTTGGCATTAATTTAAAAAAACAAACACAAAACTTTAAAATACACACCTAAGAGAGAAAAGTGGCTACTTACACCAGCACCAATCTAAAAAGTAGATTTTTTTTTTTTTTTCAACAATGGCACATGGAATTACCTGCACAAAGCTTCTGGGGAAAGGAACCAAACATGGAAATGGCAAAGGAGGCCTACCAGGATGGCCGTATCAAAGTGAGGGTGATTACCAAGGGCAAGAGGGACACGCTACGCGAACTTGCTCCTTTACGTGACACTTCATCCACTTGTCCATTCCTTAAACTGTAAAACAAAGCCATTTTCAAAATACAGTTCCAAAATTGAGCCAGACCAAATTCCTCCTGCTATAAATAGAAAAGAAGATAGAGGCACTTTAGTTAAGGAATAGACAAATCCATCATCATATCCCATTCCTAATCTCCAAGCCTTTTGGAGCAAAGTCTGTCTGCACCTCGAAGTGGGTGTATCTGCAGACCTCGGTAACCGGGGGCTGGGGAACACAAGCTCTGCTGTGTGTTTATGACTGTTTTATGTGCTAGAGTCCTTTACTTCCATAAAATGTGTAGAAAGTCTCTAAGTTTGCAATGAAGGGGGAAAATATGTAAAACCACTGCTCTTGACAACTCTTTGAGCACTATTTCACAGCTTTCACACAGTGCAGGACCTCGCCATCTGCACTAAGCATTAGTTTATACAAATTATTTTTAAATAGCATGATTCCTGTACAGCGCCTACTGGTATTCTATTCACCCCTTTATCCCCATCAGAACATAAGCTCCATGGGGGCCGGGACTTTGTCTTGCTTATCACTGTAGTCCTACTAAGCCTGGCACATAGTAGGTGTTTAATAAATATTTGTTAAGTTGACTGAAAAACTCAATTTAGTGAGTAAATAATATTCTAGTGCAACAGGACAAACNACTACAAATAAATAAAGCAAAGCCAAAACAAAACAAAACAAAACAGTAACAGTCCTCTTTATATATAATTTAAGGATATTAAGAGTTGGTAGGTTAATGGTAAGCATCTATATTTTATTTTCTAATGTTCATTGTTTTTATTCATTTCTCCCTGAGAGCTTTATCTTTTGGACTGAAATTTTACAGGTAGCTTTACTGACACACAATTTAAAATGACAACATATAAACAACAAACCACTTCAAACATACTTAGAGATAAATAGATCTTGGCATCTCTGTTGGTGTTGTTGGCATTGTGCATTCGCTAAGTGTCCTTTAGTCCAGACCCATAGTGACAGAAAATGCACTTTGTCCTACAAAA
>NW_027527551.1:5913513-5923700 GCF_008692635.1 Crocuta crocuta | reverse complement strand
TTTAGGTCTGGAGTGGGAAGTTTTATTTTTAAAGTTTATATATATATATTGTTAGAATAACAAACACATTCTGGTGATCTTATTCTTTAAGAAGAGCATGAACTGCAAGTAGATAAATAGTGTTCTTTTCAAAAGCCATGTAAAGAAATCTTCAAGAGCGCTTGGCAGAGAACTTGATGAAATTAGGAAACAAATTGATGCCCGAGTTTTAAATATCTAAAAAAGAGTCTGATTGATATTCTACATAATTCAGATTGTGTGCAAGATGTTCCCAGTAAACGTTCATAGCTTGTACCCCCACACCAATGTCAGAAATCGGTCCTATCAATTACTGATGCGATACACCAGCATCACATCGTCAACTATCAAAAACCATTTTAAATCTATATTTTTCCAACACCAGTTTCCCCAATGAAAATAATTTCTAAGTATACCAAGCTTGGAAACCATAAAATATTTCTCAAGCCTTTTTTTTTTTTTTTTTCCGCTTTTGTTTTTCTTTTTTTACTCTAGGGAATGTCTCTGTCATCTCTTTCAGGAGATAGAATTGTGCTTCTGAACAGCCATGGTGTTCAGGGGAGGAAAATGAGCCATACCAAATATGAATGCATACACAAAGGGTTTCTGAGCACATACATTAACACAGGGTTTTGTTTTTAACCATACATATAGGTCTCTGGACAACACTCAGACTTCTATATACATTTTTTAATATTTATGTACACATACATTTACATACACACACATTCACGCATTCACTCACAGATGAAGGAGGAAATTGCCACTGTTTGGATTGCAAGGCAGTGTAATGAAAAGTTCTAGTCACTTCAAAGGGCTGCTAATGAGCTTTCTAAAAAAAGTATCCAAGGAAAATTAGAAATTAAGTTTTGTGACAGGTCTCTCTCGGCTGCTGTCCGTCATCTGGTTGGTAATACGCTTGCGGTTCCGTTTCAGTTTGGAAAGGTCTTTGTCAAACACTTCTCCTGAGCGTAAAGCTGAAACCAGGTCATCGAATTCTCCACCTTCTTCACTATTCTCTTTTGCTTTCCTCATTTTACGTTCCCTTTCACGCTGTTCTTTGAGCTGCAGATAGAAAGCAACGTCTTAGAGAAGTGTCAAAATGTTGTGTTTTGTTTTCAGTGGAGAGGAGGCCTGTGAAATACAGCGATGCTTCAGCCCCATCAACCCGTGTGCATCTATGGCTGCTAAGCCCCTTGGCCCTCACGAGGTAATTGGGACATGAGGTCTCATTTGAGAAGCAATGAATAATGAAGAAAAATGACCACTCCTCTGTGATCTAGAATCTAGGTAAACCTCAGGATACTCTAGTTCAAACAAGAGCAGTTGAGGCAATTCCTATTTCTATAATGGAACCAGAAAGTTATCACTATTAAACAGACCCCAGATATTGTTCTCTTTGACGGTATAGAGACACTAAAGGCAATGCTCATTAGGCCACTCTCCTAACATCAAAGGCTTTGCCTGAATTTCCTGTGGGTGCCTGGAGCCTGCTATATACAAGCTACTACTATTAAAAGCCAAATTATACATGTGCATCTTAGAAAATTTAGATAATTCATATAAACAAAAGAGGGAAAATAATCCTTAATCCCACTGTCAAGAGATAACCATTGTGAACCTTTTGGGGTAGAGCCTTCCACCATCATTTATCCTTATTAAAAAAAAGATTCCATGCAGAAATACGTTTGTAAGATTTTTTATCATTAAATATATATTTTTAAGTTTATTTATTTTGAAAGAGACAGCGTGAGCTGGGTAAGGGCAGAGAGAGAGGGAGACAGAGGATCCCAAGCAGGCTCTGCACTGGCAGCGCTGAGCCCAATGCGGGACTCAAACGCATGAACCGTGAGATCATGACATGAGCCGAAACCAAGAGTTGACTGCTTAGTCAACTGAGCCACCCAGGCGGTCCCATTAAATATTCTTTAAGAACATGACTTTTAAGGACTACATAAATATTCCATTATGTAGCTATTATATCATTTAAAACTATTGCCTGGTTGGTAAACATTTAGGTTGTTTCCAGGCTGAACTACTGTGAAGACTACTATTCTCTTTGTGCGAATTTATGATTATTTCTCTAGAGTAATTTCTAAGACATGGAACTCCAGATCAGAGGATGTGGATATATTTTTCCAGGCATTGGATATACACTGCCAGATTGCCCCAGAGGGACTTATACTGACTGAAGCTCCCAGAGCATAAGACGCCCTCCCTCCTGGAGACACACCAGAGCCTGGTCTACAAACCAAGGAGCTGTAGCCCCAGAACTTTCAGGAGCTGGAAATGGCTGGTTTCATCATTTTTTTACCTGGGCCTCCATGCGAGCGCGGCGTTCCTCCTCTTCCTTCTTCTTTCTCATGTTTTCATTCTCTTGTTTGGCTTCTGACACAGCTTGAAGGAATTGATCAAAAATGCCGAAGAACTCATCCGGCTGGATTTTGCCGGCCTCTTCCCCAAAGTGTTTCACTGCTTTAGTAAACTGGAAACAAGGAGGTTTTAAGAAGTTCAGTGTTCCGAGAGAAGTCTGTGATCAAATAGAAATTCCTCTAGAAGGAGTGAAGCTCAAAGAGAGTCAAATGTAACTTACTGGATTTTAGTGAGCCTGTATTTATCTTTGGCTGCTGAACAAGCCTATCAATCATTTCTAAAGTAAAAAAATATTTAATACTCCTCAACTTTTGAAATCATTTATTCTTTTCCACCTCATTTCAGCCTAACACCAGTGATTACTTACTATGACTTTTTATTAACTACACAGTAGTAAAAACAAGAAAGCAAAATATCATAGGGCAGGGCACTCAAGACATAAAACTAATAGCAAACTCAGCAGGGGTAGGGAAACTTGTACTTTTAACTTTTCTTTGAAGTAGTTTAATATCATTTATTGGTGCCATATGGTTAATATCAAAAACAAATGGGATCCAGTGCTTCTTAGATGCTCTCCCTGATAAGTAATGCTAGTGTTGGGATATTTCCTAGGTCTCAATTAGAAAACCACACCTGGCTATGGGATCGTTAATGCAACACCTACTCTATGATGGAGAACACAATTTTATTCCAAATCCTTTGTTTTACAACCCTTTCATTGCAAATCCTCTTAAAAACACCTCAAGTGCAAAATATTAAGGGACAACTAAAAAAATCAATACAAATATATGGATATAGTAAGAAAATAGTATTCCCAGTCACTTCAGTTTTTTTTCTTCCATGTTTGTTTGTTTGTTTATTTATTTATTTATTTAGGGAATCCCAAGTGGGCTCTGCACTGACAGTGTGGCTTAAACTCACAAACCGCGAGATCATGACCTGAGCC
Organism: Crocuta crocuta; assembly: GCF_008692635.1. Lineage (NCBI taxonomy): Eukaryota > Metazoa > Chordata > Mammalia > Carnivora > Hyaenidae > Crocuta > Crocuta crocuta. The sequence goes on along the minus strand of NW_027527551.1, from coordinate 5,920,363 downwards.
AAAACCAAGAGTTGGATGCCTACCTGACTAAGCCACCCAGGCACCTCAACTTCTTTCTTTTTTAAAATTTTCTTCCTTCCTTCCCCTCCCTCTCTCTCTCTGGATTGGTGAATGTGTCAGTTTATTTAATATTTTAATTCTTTAAATTGAAGTACACTTAACATACCGTGTTCTATTAGTCTCAGGTGTACAATGTAATGATTCAACAATTGCATACAGTAGTCAGCACTCACGAGGAAAAGCGCAGTCTGCATCTGTCACTGAACATTATTATTCCCTATGCTGTACTCTTCTGATTTTACTTTTTCTGACAATTATCTCCGGAAGTTGAGATCACATGCTTTCAGGAGTCTTAGCGGTATCATGACTATTTAAATAATATTCATGCCAGGCATAATGTTTGCTGGAATTTTTCTTCCCTCTGTCAGGATCTGTTGCTGTTACTCCTAAGCTACTAAGGATGGTGTTTACAGCTCCAGAATCAAATGGATTCTTAACCCCTAGGCCTAATCAACTATGTAACATTTTCCAGATCTTTAATTGTCTTCATTTAGCCTATGAAGTGTTTATGCGCTGCCTCCAACCCACGAATTTCTAATTGCTTTTACCTTCTTTGCATTGCTTGCCTTTATTATATTTTTCCTGATATTTCAGTAATACTATCTCCCTAAAAGAAACCTTTTCAGTATTTATTTTCCCCTAGTTTTTATGAAATATAATTGACATCTAGCACTGTATAAAATTAAGGTGTAGGGCATAACGATTTGACTTACATATATCGCGAAATGATGACCACAATATGCTAACATCCAACACCTCCTACAGACACACATGGAAGGGTCTACTCTCTTAGACCCTTCTACAACTTTCAAAAAGAGCATGCAGCAGTGTCAACTATGGTCACCACCTTGTACATTACAGCCCCTATATTCATCGATCTTATCACTGGAAGTTTGTACCTTCTGACCACCTTCCTCCAATTCCCCCTCAACATTTATTCTGAGATAAAACTATGGAGTTATAAGGTGTGTGTGAACATGACGTTTTATAATTGTTATTTCCTATCTTTAGATGTATAATAAAAACGAGCTTTTACCATTTTTCTCTTCACTGAGTTGTTCTCAATGCTTTACTTATTTGGAAATATTCTACTAGACATCAGAGTTCTTCAGGGAAAAATACATTGTTCACATGACACGCACAGAGCTCTAGCCTGCCTTCATGGCTTTATAAGCTAATTTCTAAAAGTTCTGGCATGAACAAAATGGCATTAGACAGCCTACAGCTGAGTTTCTAAAACACTCAAGTTCATGCACTTCAAGCCATCCTGAATGATCTTTTTATCTAGGAATTCTAGTGATGATGAAGTCATGTGTATTTTAGTCTTAGAAATTTGAAGGAAACTAGTCCCAGACTAAAGTTCCCACACTAGTTTTTTTCTTAAAAAGTAGGTTGTGCTGAAGCATGTGTTTTTACATCAAAAATTAACTGTAGAGTTGATTCTCATAAACATGCTTGAGTCCTTAATGAAGTAGATTCTGTACTGCCTTGTTTGGAGTGGGGGGTGGGGAGGGGTCCCTTCCCTCCTGTGTAGGAGGCATACATAAGACGAAGGATGTAGGACTATCCCAGTGGAGGCTGCTGGCATCAATCATGGGACTTTTAACAGCGGTCATCTCTGAACATACATTATCTTTCCATTTATTTAATAATGTTGGAGGTTGGGTTTACTGTTGAGACTAGCTAATGCATCCTAATACAGTCTTCTGAACTTCAAGCAGTTGTGTGTGCACTTTATATAAACAATCATCTATATCTATTACTAAACAGGTGGCTACAGGGAATGACATCCACTACTCAAGTTTCAAAGGAAAGATCAAGTTAAAGCAAAAGAGTAGTGTGGCAACTGAGAGATGAGCAGTGAGGAAGAACTCAACAGGGACTAGATCACTTATTAACCATGGGGGGGGTGGTGGGGGTTGAGAGAAACAGAGTGTGTACATGTACATAAATGTGTATGTCTTTTGGAAGAGAAAATAACAAGGAGTTAAGGTCTTGGTTATCAACCAGAGAAAACTTTTCTTTTAGAGGCAAACAACAATTTGAAATAGCAAAACTCATAAAAAGCACTGTATTATTAAAACATAAGCCTCTTGTAATGAGGTTGTGAATTAAAGCGTATCTCCTTTAATAAGTTCTGCTGGAGATTTCACGAGGGACTATCCTGCCCTGAGTGTCTATCTCCAGAGAGCATATAACTTACATATACTGAGACACTTGGCCTTGGTCACACCTGATCTCACATTTTATCCTGCCTCTGGTTTTCATAATCGACTCTTTTCTGGTTTCCAGAGACAAGTACTTCAATCTGGTATCAACCAAGAGAAAACTGCAAAGTATTTACTGGTTTATATCATCCACATACTTTGAGGTCTTGCTAACCTATGAGCAACATAAGTTAGACAAAATGGGGTATGTTTCAATTGATCACAGTCCTAGACATGAAAATACAGAGTACCTGGAAGTATCAGCCCTGGCAAACAACACTCAGTATGCAAGGGGAAACTTACCAGGTCTTTAGCTTCTGCTAGAAGGTCTTCGACGTCAGAGAAGCTGAAACTGGCTACTGTGATGAACTGGCTGACAACAGACACAAACTTATCTCCAGGCTGTGGGGGTTGAGACTTTTGATATTCTAGCTCCTTTAACAGAGGAAATGGATAATGTCAAGGTGGGCTTCTTGTCTAATTTCCCATATACCTCAAATTTAGTAAGTCAGAATGGTAAACACATCAAAACCTACTCCATACAATTTGGTGATGTCCTAGCTCTCCCTTCCCCTCTGCCCAGCATGCCTGAGCCATGGCCAAGTAAGTGCATGCACCACACACATGGGTTTGCAAACAGCAATGTAGCCAATCATTGCAGTACTTTTTTTTTTTTTAATTTTAGAGAGAGAACACAAGGGAAAGGGAGGGAGGGAGAGAGAGAGAGAGAGGGAGAGGGAGAGGGGAGAGAGAGACGGAGAGAGAAAAAATTTTAAGCAGGCTCTACGTTCAGCATGAAGCCTGATGCAAGGCTCGATCCCATGACCCTGGGATCATGACCTGAGCCAAAATATCAAGAGTTAGATGCTCACCTGACTGAACCACCCAAGTGCCCCTGTGATTTCTTATACCAGCTTTAGGATATAAGCAGATTAGCACTGGGATACAATTAATATAAGTTAAATAAAGATTCAAAGGGTGTATGACCGAAAGCAAGAGAATTTGATCTGTTCACACTCTGGGCTCCAAATCTGGTTCCTTGATTTTTCATTCTTTCCCTCTGGCTATACTGAGGCTACATGATATCTGGCTCAGTGGAATTTCAACTGTCGTGTTTGGCACCATAATTGTCTCCCATTTTTATTCCTGTCTATATAATTTTGTTTCTATGAACAGGCAGGTAGGAGTATTAGCGTCTTGTTAGTTATCCATATTCTCCACTACCAGGGTGATGAGCACATAGATTATTCAAATCTAATTTTAGTAATTAATTTCAACCATTGTCAGATGCACTTTCTTAATCCCACTCTCTGAGTGAGGGATTATTAGCCTCATTGTACAGACACACACATACATTCAGGTGTCGAGGGATTAAATTCTTGGCTCAAAGTCAAGGAGCTGAAACACGAGAGGGCCAGAATTTGAAGTCAGATCTGTCTGACTCTACACAGTCTCAGTAACAACCATCTTGTGTACCAATGACTTAATCTGGACGTATTCTGTACCTGCTTTGGTAGAGGTACTACCAAGCAGGAGTGTGGAAGTCACAGGCTATGGGTTCTGATTCAACTCCACCACTGATTTTTTTTTTTTAATAGTTTCTTGTCAAGTTGGTTTCCATATAACACCCAGTGCTCATCCCCACAGGTACCGTCCTCCATGCCCCTCCTCCCCCAACTGCCCTCAGTTTGTTCTCGGCATTTAAGAGTCTCTCATAGTTTGCCTCCCTCCCTCTCCCCCACTATGTTTCCCCTTCTTCTCCCCCATGGTCCTCCGTTAGCTTCCTCCTAATCCTCCTATATGTGCAAACATATGGTATCTGTCCTTCTCTGCCTGACTTATTTCACTCAGCATAACACCCTCAAGGTCCGTCCATGTTGCTACACATGGCCAGATTTCATTCTTTCTCATTGCCATGTAGTATTCCATGGTATAGATAAACCACATCTTCTTGATTCATTCGTCAGTTGATGGACACTTAGGCTTTTTCCATGATTTGGCTATTGTTGAGAGTGCTGCTATGAACATTGGGGTACATGTGTCCCTATGCACTACTGATTTGGTTCTTGTCCATGACAAGTGGCCTGGGCCTCAGTTTCTTCACTTGCAAAAAGCAAGCAATATCCACATCATCATGAGAATCAAGGAAGTAACAGGTAGCAGCTTATAAAGCATTGAACTTGCTCTGATTGGAATAAATTGCCACAATTCTAGTACTTTGGCCTTGCAAGTGAACATGTATGTATGTGAGGTACAGAGAAATGAGACTAATTTTAAAGTGTTTCACAAATGTATTATTTCATTTCATTCAACGATATCAAAGAAGAATTCCATCTTTGATATCTTCAAGCAGTATAGTCAATTTGTGTAAAGCACAATTAAGATACATGAATATTTACATAGGCCAAGGTCTGCCTCCCAATGTTTCCTTCCAATGCTACATCTTGACATGTATGATGCCAGGGGGAGGGGAAGGCTTCTGTAAGCCTTCTCCTAGGAGAAGTGTGTTAGTGTATATTACCCAGGAGCTGGAGAGATTTAGGCAAAACTACCTTTAATGAATCCCAAACACAAACTTCCTCTCATCCACCACCCCACCCCCCAACGTCTTGCTCTGAACTAGTTTAGAGGCAAAGGTGAAAGCATCCATTTTCAGGCTTTAGGGCTGTGATAACTGCCGTACTCTTCTCAAGAAAGCCTTCCACTGGGAGGAAATGGGAACGAAGAGAAGGCTGTAAAACAAGCCTCATCCCAAACTGCCCTTAGCTAGTTTGGCCTCTGAAATCTGAGGAGGACCATCCTCCTCGCTCACTCAGTGTCTTGACCCATTGGGGTTGGCAGAAAAAGATTTCATTTAGTTCATCTCCTTTCCTTTTGAAAGAGCATCGTCCCCTCTCCATCATCACCCCTCCCCCCAAAGGTGGGAAAAAGCCTCACGGCTTCCAAATTATAAACAACAAAACAGGAAGAGATCAGATATTGTGACTTTAACTTTTGTTAGACCTCTGTCTTCAAGGCAGTCAACTGCTTTCGATGGCACAGTGTTACATTAAAAAAGAAAGGAAGGAGGGTCTTCTCCTTCAGGTCTTCCTGGCATTGCTGATACAGACCTGAAAGATCCTTGAGAGAGGGGCACCTTGCTAAGCTGCCTGAAGAAGAGTCTCCTTTGTCAGGTGCCAGACCGGAGTGAGGATCACTCTCCTGAGCACGTTTCTCGTCCTGATGCGCCTCCTCACTGGTGCCAGTGCCGTGCGGTACTCATGTGGCACTGCCCACATAGCCATGTTTAGGTGCACCTACCCCTGCGCCTCCAGCAGCATGGCCTGCTTCCCTTGCACGGAGGCCTGGCCCAGGCTGTTCTGCGCATCAGAGACAACCTCACTCCTAGGTACCTAAGCTTACCCCATCCTCCTCTTGTTTTTAGAATTAAAAAACAATGTTTTAAAATTTATTTTGAGGGAAAGATAGAGAGTAGAGGAGGAGCAGAGAGAGAGGGAGACAGAATCCCAAGCAGGCTCTGTGCCGTCAGCGCCGAGCCTGATGCGGGATTTTGAACCCACGAACTGTGAGATCATGACCCGAGCAGAAATCAAGAGTTGGCAGCTTAACTGAATGAGCCGTGCAGGCGTCCCTCCCCCACCCTCCTTCTAAGCCACAGCTCAGAGTTCACCTTTTCCAGAAGAGAAGCTTCCTCTAACAAATGCCAGTCATTCCACAAGCTTTGGACTAACCCAAGCCCACCCTTCCTCCTGAAGGCACCTTTGTAATCACTGTGCTTATCAGGACGTGGCTGGGCTGAGGAACTGTGGACATTAGCTGGACTCACTGCTCTTGGCCATTGCAGCACCGGGAGGGCAAGGATTTGGAATCAGTGTTACCCCTTGCCTAGAGAACGGACTGGACACCCAAGTGTCTGCTCAATACTCCCCAAGGGACCAACTTCAACACAACAGAGGTATTCCACTGCTCTGAGAGCATCACTTAAAAAAAAAAATCTTTGGCATGTCTTTCATCACATGTTCAGAAGAATCCTTACAAATACAATCACTGGTTTTATACTGACACACATTTTTACGGCTTTTGTTATAGTGTGGTAGTCTGCAAAATGGCCACCATTAACTTCTTCCCTCTCTGAGCAAGGCACTCACTCATTAAAAAGTGATGTTTCCTTCCCTTATTCTTTTTTTTTTTTAAATACAATTTATTGTCAAGTTGGCTAATATAGAGTGTATATAGTGTGCTCTTGGTTTTGGGGGTAGATTCCTGTGATTCACCGCTTATATATATAACCCAGTGCTTATCCCAACAAGTGCCCTCCTCAATGCTCATCACCCATTTTCTGAACATCCCTTGTTAATAGAATATGGACTCCGAGGGTATCCTTATCCAGCCAAACCCACTTTAGTGGGTCCTGTCTTACAGGTAGGAAATCGGTGCAACCCTAGGTCTAGCTTCCCAGTTCCTGCTCTGGTGACACCCCAGAACATCCTGCAGCTGAGTGGCCAGGGTAACACAGTCTTCCTTTGCTTCCTGGTTGCCACTGTTTTCCGTTTTTCTTTCTTTTTTTTTTTTTTTTTTTCAAT
>NW_027527551.1:5755311-5913499 GCF_008692635.1 Crocuta crocuta | reverse complement strand
TTTTTCTTTTTTTTTTTTTTTTTTTTTTTTTTTTTTTTCCAATCAGTAAATGTTTATCTGGGGCAGACCACCATGCTGGACCTCATCAGCACTAGAGGGAGTGGAGAGACTGGGAATTAGAAGAAGAAACACATACTCACCATCTCTACTGCTTTCAGGCCACTTCTCAAGGTACTTATTTCTTTGTCCAACTCAGTCATGCTGTTGTAAATAGCAACATTTTAGTAACCAACATGTGACTTGTATGAATTAAATATATAATGGGCTTACTATCTCCTGCTTGGAAGTCCACCCTAGTTTATTTTCAATGTTTAAAATTCCCTTCCATGCTCAGATCTCACAGAAAGATAAAATTTTAAACTTAAAGAGTTTAGATATGGAATTATGGCTTTTAGTTTCCACAGTCAGTAGGTATATATTGTAGATTAAAAATAGAAAAGAAATATCTTTCATCTACACAAATATGATTCATATTTCAATTTCACAAAAATCTCACTTAGGCAAATTATCATACATAGAAATAAATATTTTGCCATACGTAGCTCCCTTCGAACATGTGAAAAAAAGAAGCCACCTTATCCACAATCATGCTCACCCTGTACTCTTCATAATTAGGGCACTGTTTTTCACTAAAGCTTTGGGAATATGAATATTACAAGGTGATGGCTTAAGTTTCAATCAACAATCGTGTTTCTTCAAGTTGTATGAACTAGATCTCATTGTCTTTTTTTTTTTTAATTTTTTAAAATGTTTTATTTATTTCTAGGAGAGAGAGAGAGAGACAGCGCGAGCAGGGGAGGGTCAGAGAGAGAGGGAGTGAGACACTGAAACAGGCTCTAGGCCCTGAGCTGGCAGTCAGCACAGAGCCTGACACAGGGCCCAAACCCACGAACCGCGAGATCACGACCTAAGCGAAAGCCAGACGCCCAACTAAGCCACCCAGGCGCCCCTCATTGTCTTCTTTTATAGAGAAAGTTTCCTGGATTTCTCCCATAAAACTTTCTATTGGAAGGCTTTTAAACCTGAGAGATTATAACAGAAATCTTGTGAATAATTCAGATGTAAGCAAATTCACCAAAATGTCATTTAACATTTTAATTTCATGTCTCACATTCCTACCAAATTCTGCAAGGAGAGGGAAAAAATTAGCCTGCTCTTCATCATACTTTTCAAATTTACTGCAAAAGATACAAATAAATTTTTATGTATTAAATTTTTAAATGTTTATTTATTTTTGAGAGAGAGAGAGAGAGACAGTGTGTGAGTGGGCGAGGGAGAGAGAGAGAGCACAAGCAGGGGAGGGGCAGAGAGAGAGGGAGAGAGAGAATCCATAGCTGACTCTGCGCTCTCAACACAGAGCCCTATGTGGGGCTCAAACCCATGAACTGCGAGATCATGACCTGAGCCGAAGTCCAGAGTCGGCCGCTGAACCGAATTAGCCACCCAGGTGCCCCCATGCATTTATTTTTTTTTAAAGGGTCCAAAGCAGCAGGGAAGAACAACAGGGAAAACTGTCTGCTCTTTAGTCTCTGAAAAAATGGTGTGAAGTTTGTGGTGAAAGTTTGGCAACTTTCCATTTTATTTTTAGTTTCTTCATTTGCATAAAGATTGCTTTCCATTAAAAGGCTGCCTTGGTTTCTGAGAGCGTGTGCACATGTGAAAATTACTAGCAATGCCCTGACATTTATGTTTTATTTGCTTAGCCGTGCATCCTCATTAAGAGTGCTCCTACCTGTATGTAACCGAACTACCTTTTAAAAGTACTAGTGAAACTGCATTCCTTTCTTATACTCTTAATAACCCAGAAAATTGGGTTTCTTGGCAGTTAAAAATTGCATGCAGGAGTAATCCAAAGGAAATACAAAACATATATATATATATATATCTCCTTGGATAGGATTCAAACTTTACTTCATATGCTGCTATTCAGGGGAAAGCTAACAGAAGGGCCCTCTTCACGCAATGCCAGCTAACCACCTCAGTGGCTAAAGCACAGCCCAAGTGATTTAAAAGACTAAAAACAATTCACCAGTAATTTCACTACTCACTTTACTTTTGCTGCTTGAGGAATGTCCCGCAGTTCTTCATTTAGATTGAGGACCTTGGGGTATTTATTTTCCACAATAGTTATGAGATAGTGCAAAAGTGTAATGTTCCTACGATTAAAGAAGGAAAAAGTAGTAAACGTGGTTAATATTCTGCATATGATTTGCATACCCAAGTGGCTGCACCTGCAAGAAAGCTGTATTCCTGCGTTCATTTCAAAATTTGGAGATTCCTTTAAGGCAGGGATTCTCAAGAGAAGGGGATAAGGGGCAAGCCTACATGGGATTTACATAACTACATGACAAAAGGAAGCATATATCTTCTAAAAGGGAAGGGGATAAGAATTACTACTTTGGCTCACAACAAACATGCTTCAAAATCTGGATGATGGAAATGAATCGAAACCACTGCCAGTGGGGACATAGCTTCACAGCACATCCTCCCAAGGACAAAGGTGTGCCCCGAGGTTCATGACAAGCGGAATGGGGTGAGCCGAGGCGGGGACTGAGGGATGTTTAATTCACTGAAAAGGACAGCTATTTTTCAAATCTCAAAGTACAGAGCAGCAACTCACTGAGAAGAATTTATTGATAATTGAAAAAGCTTATTTTCAACAGTTTGATAGCCCCCCCACCCCCACCCCCGGTCTGAGTCATTTAGTTTGCTGGCTTTTTTCTCTTCTGACTCGACTGTTTTGCTGTTGCAGTGAAGGACATTCAGGAAGTTAGAAAGCCTCCTGCGTTAGGACTGGTCCTGCAAGTGGACCAGGACTGTGCCATCATGGCTAAGACCTCTTTGCAGCCAAGAATCCACTTCCTAATTTGAGCAACGTTTGAGCTCCTAACTATATAACCCAGCTTCCTCTTTGGTGGTGACAGCACTGAACCCTGACTGACCTGGGTTGAAAAAGTGGATGTCTGATAACACTGTCTGTTAGGCACAGCTGTGGCAGTCTGGTCCCATTGTCCTGGACTCCAATGCACATTACAGTCACCTGGGCCCCGGATGCCTGGGCCACCCTGAGATTCATTTCACTGGAATGAGGTGGGGCCCAGCATGGGTATTTTTAAAAACCCCCCATTAATTCTAAGAGCCAGGATCGAGAACCACTAGTCTACTGAAAGTTACCATAACCAGGAGGACACAAATGTAATTCTTTAAAAATGTCCATAATTTTTAGGCAATTTGTTACCTCATGATGATGTTATGTCCCAGCAGTCCCACCCACCCCCAACCACAGTGAAGCAGACCTGTCAAATCATTTCCTTTGCCACAACAACAAAATGCTTTCCACTTCTGGTTACCCTTGTATCTTCATAGAAGCCAATGCAGTCCCATCCCTCCGAGTCAACTGGCCCCCATGTGAAAACAATTTCCTCTTATTTTTCTTGCTTTCAAGAAATAACTGGAAAACAATAGCTCAGCAAAGTAGAGGGGTGGCTAATATTCTGGCTGCGTCCTTTGCAGACACTGAGGTGTTACCATTCCACATCTATTCTGCTGCTCCCAGAAGCTGAGCAGTCAGCCCAGGTGCCTGCTGTGTGACGGAGCAAAGTCCCTGCGGCCATCACATGACAGAAGGGAGCCCTTTCTCTTCACTAATTCAGAGATGCTTTGTGATTTGGAGAAACTGAATTAACCGTATATACTTTTCTCAGCGTAGAAAGACTTCAACCTAGGTTGGAGCACTCACATTTGTGTGCTATCCAAGTAACACCTCATTTGACCGAATATAACTTCTTGAAGAATGAAAACCACTCAACAGCCACACATTTGATTTTTTACTGGTGACCAGAAACAAACCTTTAATGCAGAGTGAATGCTCCCTTCGTGCGGACTGTCCCACCCTTGTGCAGTCTGAGTAGATTCAACTGACATTTAATGAGTGGCTGCTTATAAATAAGGCTCTGTGCTCGGGCACTATGGGTTTAGAAGACACTGGTACTATTTCCAGAGACCAAATATTCATAGAAGAATGGGAGAAAAAAGAACAGAAATACTTTTAATTTACCGTTTTGAAAAGCCTTGTGTATTAGATAAATTCTGTAGTAACTTTAATAAGCACATAATCACATAGCAAGTGCCAGGTGATCAGTAATGAGTAAGCAGAGGGTATTAAGGGAGAGGGGGAGAAGGGGAGGGGAATGGGGAGGGGAAGAGGAGTGGGGGAGGGGGAGAGGAGGAAGGGGAGAGACCGGGAGAGGGAGGAAGAGAGAAAAGACCTAACTAGTAGTGAAGGTCTCCTTCCTCTCCAATTTATAAGCCCAGTTGAAGAGAACGCCTTTCCTTAAAAAGGTGACTGCTCTTGAGCATCTGGGTGGTTCAGTCAGTTAAGCATCCAATTCTTCAGTTTGGCTCCAGTCATCGTCCCAAGAGTTGTGGGCTTTGCACTGAATCTGCTTATGATTCACTCCCTCCCTCCCTTCTCTCTCTCCCTCTCGGCCCTCTCATCACCCCCACGGCTCACATGGACTCTCTAAAATTAAAAAAAAAAAAAAAAAAAAAAAAAAAAAAAAAGAAAGAAAGAAAGAAAGAAAAAGAAAAATGGTGACTGCTCCTTATACCCAGGTGAGATGTTGCAGTTACCTACTACAACCTCCAAATATGATCCATCTGTTGTTAGAAGAGAGCCGGGGACAATAGAAGAGGGCAAATCCCTTGCTTGTGACCTTATGCAGGCTAAATGAGCCACTTGACACGGCCTCAGTTTCTTTATATGACCATAGGCAATGTAGCGCTTGGCCTGTACACTTCACACAATCAAACATGAAAGTGCTCTGGAAGGATCAAGAGCTCACATTAAACATAAGGTGGCAGTAGAACAGCTGCCCTTTGCTAATCTAACTCTGCATGATGCAAAAAATAAGGTTTAGCCCTACAACTTAACCCACTGCTTATTTCTTTTTTTTTAATGTTTATTTGAGAGAGAACAAGTGTGACTGGGGGAGGGGCAGAGAGAGGGAGAAAAAGAATCCCAAGCAGGCTTCGCACAGCCATCACAGAGCCTGAAGCAGGACTCAAACTCAGGAACCGTGAGATCACGACCTGAGCCAAAACTAAGAGCCAGGTGCTTAACTGACTGAGCCACCCAGGAGCCCCAACACTGCTTGATTCTTATGGGATGGATTCAGGGTTGCCATAATGCTGTGTCAGTAATCTTCTAGAAAATACTGAGTAAAAAGCCTTACTAGTTAGGAATAATTAGGGTGAACAGCCTATTTTTAAAAAAAATTGGATGTGGAGAAGTTTACCTTCAAAACAATTGTGCAAGTTGCTTTAAGTCAGTAAGAATCTTAGAGAAACCGCTCACAGGGCAACCGGTGTTATTATGCCTAATGATCCTACCTGTTGATGACACCAGAGCATTTTCACCTCTTCCTATTTCTAACAAGAATCTGTTCACTTCCAATGCACTTTCCAGGAAGCATTCTGAGGGGCCTTAGGAGCAGCAGCTTAATACCAACAGCCAAAATGCATTTATACTCCATCATTTTTTATAGTTGCGACCTCCAATGTATGAAGGAAGACAGACCCTAAACGCCCAACAAGCTTCCCATCGTCAGCTGTCAGTTTTCTTCTTTCCCCTGGAACACAGTTTTCTGTGGAGGGGTCATGACTGGGAGAGGTCATGGGGACACCAGCACATACGGGTCACATTCTGTTTCTTGATCTGGGCACTCATTACACAGAGGTGTCCAATTTGGGAAATTTATGATCAGTGGACTTGTCTTTAGTGTATTACACTACAGCAAAAAGTTTACCCAAGAAAACCCGAAAACTTAGACTAGATAATATCCCTGGGGACTGAAAATGGATGAAGGATAATTGGCCCGATGGGAATTTAGGGATATTTATGACTGCGAGAGAAGAGAGGGGTCACTTCTCTCTTGGAGAAGGAAAGAGCATGAGCAAGAGACCAGCAAATCAGAGGCTGCAGATCAGGGAGGCCCAGGAGGCCCCAGAGGGGTCCCGACCTAGGCTCCTGGGGCCTCCACGTGTTGGACGATACCATACTTACTTGTCAATACTAGATTTTGTGTCAGCAATCTTGTTTAGGCTGGATATCTTGAATCCATATGCATTGCCTCTTTGCCCTTTATTCATGTAATTTCCAAATGCCAAAACCACTTCCAGCAACTGCTTCAGGGCGTTGCTCCTAAACACCTCTTCTGAGCCAGAGCGAATTGCTTCAAAACAAAGCACACAAAAACACAACTACTACACCCAGGACCTTCCAGGGACACCCACCCTGAATCCACACACCTGGGACAAGGAAGATACAAGACTGTATCACTACACTATCAGGGAGCACTTACAAAATACCTAACCTAGAAGCAAAGAGCAAGGGGACAGGGAAAGCCAGCGGACGTTGTTGAAGACACCCACAAAAAGCCGCAGAAGTCTATCTTAGTCCTTTTCTTGGCTGACTCATCAACTGTAAGCAGGGATACATAAAAGTGACAGCATTTCCCACATTCCTCTGCAAACACTTTCTTGCCTGGTATGAGTAAAATGGACAGGATAGCTGATCAATTCTATTGACAGAAAAACTGGCCAAATGTGTTGCATGTTATAGCTTGCAGGTGTCCTCAGGGATAGGGGCTTGAGCAGGGTCCTGAGTCCAGCCTGCATTCCGTGGCTGTGTTCTTCAGATGCCCATTTTTCAAACACTTAAATATTTAATACCCTCAAATCTTCCTTCAGAAATATCCCGTATGGCACCATTGCCATAAAGCTAGCTACAGGTTTAATGCTTGTAGTGGTCAGATATAGTTCTCGCCAACACCCAGGATGTTACAAGCCTGATTCTACCAAGGAGTTCAGGAGATGTGCTGTGAGCTCCAGAACCCAGGCTGGGCCAGAGGGCCTAGTGCAGACATGAAGTAATTACTCATCGTAATGTCAAAAGATTTGAAGCAGGAAAAAAAAAAAAAAAATCACCCAAGGGATCCAGTTTACTACCAGCACTTGGGTTGCAGTTGCAAATGGACACTTAAGATGAACATCAGTTTCGGTCTGGAAACCTGACTTTACCTTCTACTTTAGGTTTCACTTCCGCCACACGCTCTGCAAACTTCTTTTTGAAGTATAGCGACTGCAGTCGTTGCTGGTAATGACTGATTCTGTAAGAGCAAGCATGGACTAATGAACATCTCCTTAATACATCTACGTTCACTCAATGGATATGGAGGTGGAGGTACCTTAGAGCGCCCCAGGCCCCCAACACACACGTGCACACGCCTGCACAATTCCTCTTCTGGACAGGAAATGAGGCCACTTTGCCTGGAGAGCCCATTTCCCTTTGACTAACAGGTGGTATTTGGGCAATGGGAGCAGGGTTTTTAGCTCTAATCAGATCAGGCAACTGCTCAAAGAAGAGTTGCCACCTTCCTTTCCTCAGAGTTCCAGCAGCTCTTGTGAAGAGGGAAGAGATAAAAAGGAATAAAGATGCAAAGCCTACCCCTTCTGCTCCACATAAGGGCCTGTTTCCTATGTTTCTCCTATGCTTCTTAACTTTCTACAAAGTTTGCCTTTGGCAAAGCTGTAGAGTAAAACTTGTCTCTGGCCTTCTCTCCTCATCTTCTCCCCACTCATGTCCCCAAACCTTCATCTTTCTTTATACTTAGGTCCCTCTCTGCTCCCTTCAGGGCTGGCAGCCTGTGCCTTCCAAGATGGCAACCGGTGACCAAAGGTAACAGGGTGCAAAGTGGCCTGGTCATCACCAAGATAGGCTGCTGCTGCCGAGAGGGCGAGGGTAGAGCATTCTTGTCAAGGTCTTCTGGAACCACTGCCTTACCTGCTCTCTAGTGGAAACTTCAGTCCAGTAGCCCCTCCTCCAAAATGATACCATATAATCAGGCAGACCTGGGTATGCAGCCTGGCTTCTCCTCTTATTTATTAGATGACCTTCAACAGGTAACTAAACTCCTCTGTTAGATGGAAGAGAACACCTCCCTACCTAAAAGCCCTCCTGTCAGGCAAGATAGGAGGATCAAGTGGGATGATGCATGCGCAGAGCTAGACAAATACAAAATGGCAGCTACTGCAGGTGATCATCTATTCATTGATACACAGGGTTGCAGGGCCCACTTGTTAAGATTCCAAAACTATCCTTTGTTCTACCTATAGTAGGATATGAAATGACAAGTTGGGATGGCCAAACAACAAAAATAATCCTGGATATGGTAGAACTGTAGAGTGAGAGACATGTTCACCTGAGCTACACTCATAGGCCTTTGGTATTCAGGGGAGAGCCCTGGGGGTGACTGAAAGTCTCTAGACCACTGGTCCTTGTCTAATGCAGAATCAAATTTCCAGGCCTGGGATGGCAAACAGACTCAGCTCACATGCCAAACAAAATTATGAGGCAGTGGCTGCCTCTGGGCTTTCTGGAGAAGGGTTGAGAATGCTTGCCAAGGTTCCAAGGGAAGAATGCCATGATTGATTAGAGATGTCTGCACGGGTCAGGATTTGACATCCAGATCCTAGCTGTTCAGTAATGGGGGCTCTAGGTCGACACTGGTGAGTCTATTTTTTGAGATGCTGAGATACAGAGAGGAGGGAGATACAATTCGCCCTAACCCTAGTTTGCCCATGGCAAGAACGCACATAAACAAAACAAATTCCACAGAACTCAGACTTCAGAAGATTTTGTGATTTAAAAAGGCTTCCAGTTAAGCCAGGTTATTGGTCCAAATAATTCAACCAGGATTGAAAGTTTAACTTCCTTAGAAAGGTAAGAGGCATGTTCACATTTTATGCATTTCTGAACTCACCGGCTCATCTCAAAAAGGAACCTGTCAGCCTTGGCCATCCGATCTAGTTCATGCTTATGTTCCTCCAACAGGTCAATGTCACTTTTTTCGGGAACAAATTTCAAGAGCTAAAAAGTACACCGCAAATATTAGAACCGAGGTTCATAATGAAATTATTGCAGTAATTTTTCATTCTTTCAGTTAACTTGCCCCCGAGATGAGACTGTAACTTTGGTTTCATTTAGAAGTGCTACTTCCAGGTCATTGTTAAGACATACTACAAATCTTTCCAGTTAGGTGGTCCAAAGGTACCAACTTCCAGGTACCAGATACATTAAGTTCTAGGGACAGAAGGTCCAGCATGATGACTATAGCTAATGCTGCTGTATAATGTAAAGTTGTTAAGAAGGTCAATTCTAAGCATTCTCATCACAAGGAAGCAATGTTTTTTTTTTCCTTTTTTATTATATCTATAGGACATAAATGATGCTAAATGTATTGATAATCATCTCACATTTTTAAGTCAAACTATTATGCTATATACACTTTAAATTTGTACAGTGATGTATGTCAATATTGCATTGAAATATTATTTCAAAAAACTTTCCTTTTTTTACTTGAAAGTAGTTAAATTGCTCTAAGATTTGTATATGGCACCTTTCTGTTCTACAATGTCTCTCAGATCGGATTGTGGAAGCTTTTTACCAGGGTCTGCTTTGCATAGACCATTAGAGGGACTTCGGAAATTCAATGCTCTCATTAAGTAGATGATAAAACTGAGGTCCAGAGATATTAATTAAACCACTTACCCAGGATTACAAAGAAAGTTCACCTATTTGTCAGAAATAGAACTTAGGTCTCTTGACTCCCAGCTCAATGCATTTTTCCATTATATCATGCTAGAATGAGTAATTCTATGTGTATTTTCCATTCAATTTTGTTTATTTCTCTGGCGTATCTAATTCCATCTCATTTTTTGCTCCATGTAAAGATGGATGAGAAAAACAGTAGGATTTGAAGTTGTTGATTCCATTATTTTGGAGGAAGAAATGAGCATGGAATGTGGAAGAAATAACAATAATATTTAAAGTTGAAAAAGTACTCTGTCTGATTTTCTTTAAAGTTACAAATATATGTATATATACCCACAGCCCTATCCATGTGTGCTATTCTCTGGATCAAATGCCCTTGGATATATACATTTAAAAAAAATTTAATGTTTATTTATTTTTGAGAGACAGAGAGAGAGAGTGCGATGGGGAAGGGACAGATAGAGAGGGAGACACAGAATCTGATGCAGGCTCCAGGCTCTGAGCTGTCAGCACAGAGCCCAATGTGGGGCTTAAACTCACGAACCGTGAGATCATGACCTGGGCCAAAGTCAGACACTCAACTAACTGACTGAGCCACCCAGAAGCCCCTAATATACACATTTTTTAATGACACTGACCCTCTGGATCCCTAGATCCCCCCCAGCCCCCCATAACTTGAAGCTGGCATTTGGATGTTTCATTTAGTAGGTTTCTAAAGTTTGTCAGATTTAACTAAGGAACCGCAGAAAACGCAGTCAGTCTGGATACCAGCAGCAGAGAAAGAAGTAGAAAAATAGGTGAATGGTGTTTGGTTGTACATATATTCCAGGCAGAGTGCATATCGTGTGCCAGGGTCCAGAATGGGTGGCACAGCATTTATGCAAGTAGAAAAACAGCTGCAATGGCAGTGGGGGAGGGCAGCAAGGGTCAAGGCCACGGAGTAGCAAGGACCTTATAAGAAGATCAGTCTTTATGTGGGCTTAAAGTCTTAAGTAGGGGAATGAATTTGCATTGTAAAAAGACCACCATGCTCATAGAATGGAGAAAGAACTAGAAAGGATCAAAAGTATTAGGGGCTTGGGATCAGACTGTTGCTGTAGTAGTCCGTGTGAGAGATGGCAGTGGCCTAGATTGGGTAGTGGGTAGTTTCTAGGACTATGTAGGTGGAGGTTGAATAGAACTGGTCTGACTTGCCGATGCATGGATTATGGTAGAGGCTCCAAAGGATGAGATCCAGACTTTTGGGTTAGGCAGCAACGTACACAGAGTGTAACAGGAAACCAAGGAAAAGATTGCTGGAGGAGAGTGGGTGGGGAAGAAAGTGAGTTTAGTGTTTGAAATACTGTGATTCCTAGTAAAGAGGTGGACAAATGGGTCTGACATCCTAAAGACTATTTGAAAGTCAAAAATCTATCTGAAAGACAAAGCATTGATATTGGTTATAACATCCATGGATGTGAGAGTGGTAACCAAGGCAACCATCAAGAGAAACAAAGCAGGGTTGGAGAGAAGCCAGCTTCTGAGGAATGAGGACAAGAGGAGGAAACTTAAGAGACAATGAAATGCCANTATTTGAAAGTCAAAAATCTATCTGAAAGACAAAGCATTGATATTGGTTATAACATCCATGGATGTGAGAGTGGTAACCAAGGCAACCATCAAGAGAAACAAAGCAGGGTTGGAGAGAAGCCAGCTTTTGAGGAATGAGGACAAGAGGAGGAAACTTCAGAAGAGACAATGAAATGCCAAAAAAAAACATTTCATCATGGAGCAAGTGGCCATTGGTGTCACATACCACCAACAAATCAAGGAAGATAAGGACCGCAAAGGGCCTCCCTAGCTTTGGCAATAAGGAGGTGATGAGTCTTTAGTGAAAACAGCTTTAGGGAGGTGAGGAAGAATGAACAGGAGGCGAGTGTGGACAAGGTTTCAAGAACTTTGCTTATATCAGAAAAGAGAGAGGATGGTAGCTACATGGGATGTGGTATTAAAAGGTGTTTTGTGGAAGGCTGAGATGCAGCAGGTTGAGGTGTACGATCTAGGAGAAGGGCGGGGTCCTCTGATCTGGTTGAGCAGAAGGAAGGGCTGGGCCAGAGCAGAGGCCAGGGACACCCCTTTTTCCCAGTGGGATGTAGCTGATACAGATGCCAGTGCGTTCATAGGTCTGGTGGCCTGATAGCTTCTAGGCGTTTGTGTCCCTGTGTGGGTGCCAGTGGATGGGAAAACTATCTTCTTGCTCTGTCTCAGTGAGGAAGGAAGGTAGGAAGGCAGGGAGGAGGGAGAAGGGAGACAGAGAAAGACTTGTGTTTTTCCCGTTTAGTTCAGATTTTTATCTACTGGGCAAGGAAACTCAGTTCTAGTGTCAGGGATTCCCCCTCCCCCTGTGACAGACACACTGGTTGTGCAAAGCCCAGAGCCCCCTGTTCGCGATAACACAATCACCAATTCTCTTTTGTACAGAACACTGTAAGAGGCACATGCTAAAGGCTCGGTCCTTCCCAAAGCAGAGTCGAGTGACAGACTGTGTATGGATAGTTTTAAGAGAGGAATGAAGAGTTAGACAAACACCTGGGAATAAGGAGAAAGGTATGTATTCCAAGTAAGAGTGTATTAATCTCGTCTGGGTTCTGAGCTCAGCAGCTAAGAAAAAAAGAAAACAGTAGAGGAAGGAATGAATGTGGTTCAAATGCAAATCATAATTAGGAGTAAAGAGAGGTTAGCTTCAGAGCTTGTCTGGGAGAAGTGCTGGGTGAAGAGGAAGCAAAGGAAGAAGAGAATAAGAAGAAAGAGCATGGTGGGTGACCAGAGAGTAAGACACAGAATTATCAGGGGAGACCAGGTCAAAAGTATCCCACTTGGCCAGATTCTGCTTCAGTAGATTGATTTTCTTACTTGTATTTATTTGAAGTACATTCTATTTGCACTGCAAGCCCTTTTGGCAAGATTTTGAAATCCCTTCCCTCAAGGAGGAATTTTGCTGGATGCAATTTCACAGTAAACAGATCTTGTGGAATTTTAAACATACGACCTTGTCAATAGGGGCCGAAGGCCTAAGGACCAAAGAAGCTTTCTGCAGAGTTCTTCCTTGTGTGATGCAAGCAACTAGCATGAGGGTCGCCTGAGCGCCAGAGAGGGGCAGAGGAGAGCTAGGCTGCACTTCTGGGTGGAGACTCTTGCTCGGACTGGTATGGAGACAGAGAGGGAAGACTGTGCAGAGAAGCTGTTAAAGTGCCCTAAAAAAGTAATTTTCGGTTTAGGAATCACTTTTAAACTATTTGTACACAAAGTATCCCAACAGGCTTGGATACAGAGTCATTAAGTATTAATAACTAAGTCAAACCACAAAAAGCACAGCATGGGGGCACCTGGGTGGCTCAGTCAGTTGAGCGTCTGACTTCGGCTCAGGTCACGATCTCATGGTTTGGCAGTTCGAGCTTTGTATCAAGCTCTGTGCTGAGAGCTCAGAGCCTGAAACTTGCTTTGGATTCTGTCTCTCTCTCTCTCTCTCTGCCCTTTCCCGGCTCATGCTCTGTCTCTCTGTCTCTCAAAAATAAATTAATGTAAAAAAAAAAATAAAATAAAAAGGACAGCACGAAAAGTTGTTCCACTGCTAAGTGTGAGGCCTTCCCCAGGACGACTCCAGTTCTAAGTTTCGGGTGGGGCAGCTCCACTGAGGTGTGGTGACACCTCATCCATCATTCCCTGCTCTGTGTCTGGGGCCTTTTAGGACACCAGTGAGAACACTACAGAAAATGCATAAGCAGGCAGGCACTGCACCCGGAGCGGCCAGGCCGCCCAGGACCACTGTTAGTAACGCAAAATAGCCCTTCCTTCTGCCTCTGAGAGCTGAGCTTGCCTGCAGAGGAGATGTCTGGCCCAGCCTGGCACCACTATTGCTGGCGTCAACCTTCAGAGGACCTGGCACTAACAAGCATGGACCTCTTGACCAAAATCACTCAAAATAGGATTATGTCCCAAGGACTATGAGACAAGCAGACAGAACAGTCTCAGAGCACAGAAAACTGTAGGTCCAGACCAAGAAACAGGTAATAATTCTGGAAGCATGTGCTCTCATTCAACAACATTGTCATTTGGGTGACAGCTGAACAAACCTGCTGAGAAACACGTAACAGGGTTGGAGTGGCTGCAGAGTGTGTTACAGAAAGACTGCACGGAGAGAGCAGAGTCACCACAATCGGCTTGCCTGGCCATGGTTAATACTAATGATTTCGATGCGGGTGACAGGTGGGGGTGTAACGGTAACTCCTATGGTGTAGGAAAGGCGAGTCAAGGCCAAGACACAAATTGTATTAAGAATTCCGTAATGAATCAGTTTATGCAGCAGTCTGTGACCTCATAATGCTAGAGAGATTCTCTGTACTCCTGTCAAACAGGCTTCCCTAAAGCTTGGAGATTTCTATGACCTCTGAAGGCATAATACCTTATCTGCAGCATGAGGGACAGAATCTGGCATTGTGGGTCTCAGGTATTGGACAAACTCGTGATCTTCCTTCTCACCCATCATTTTGAGGAGCAGTGGGAAAATAAAGTCTCCTAAGAGAGCTGCATTTAACGTTGGTTCAGAGATGAGGAAACTGTCCACCAGCAGCAACAAGATTTTCTCAGTATCCCACTCGCTGCTGAAAGCCAGTCGTCACTTACGCTCTGAAATATGTCTGGCAGCTCACCTGTTCCAACATGTCCTTGGGCAGATCTTCCTGCTCGTCCATTGTTAGAATTGCCCGTTTGATTTCATCATTGGACAATTTCAACCTGGAGAAAGAATATTTTATTTTGTTAACAATACTGGCACCAGTATTAAAATTTAGTGCAAGATCATTCGTTTTGCTACTCCAGCTGCTGACTTTTCAAGAACCATTTTTCTCAAAATCTCTTAGTGAAAGCTTATTTCCTGACAATATTGCACCTAAAAATAGTATTTTGAAACTGCTTTAACATTCTTTCAGGACTTCGTAATGCTCTGCTGACACAGAGAACAAAGCTATTATGTTCTATTGTTTAGTTTCCTTAAGTAAGGGATTGGAGGATGAGAAATAGGGAAAACACCTAGACACAACTGCTCTCTTTAATACACAACGTCCATGAATTATAGATGAAAGAGGAAAACAGAATTCTTAAATTGACTGTTCATCAGGAGTGTTTAAAGTTTGCTTTCAGATTAAAAATGGATTTAAAAAAGGCTGGAATCTGTGGGTATCAAAAAGTTCAATAGTTAATACACGGAATAAAATGTGGAAGGCACTTCATGGTTGAGGAGTTTTCACATATATTATTTCATTGGAGGTTTAAAATGACAGTGATGGTCATTTTTTTTTTAATGGAGGGAGAAACTGAGGCTCAGAATGGCTGATCTACCCAAGGTCAAACATACGGAAGGCGGCAGTATCTAGCACAAACATGAAACTTCTGATTCCTAATGCCAAATTCCTTTTTACAAATTTGTTTATCTAATTAATATCTAATGGGGAAGAATTTAAGCAAAAGCACAAATGTGTTTTCTGTTTACCATAAATTTATATAATTAACTAATTTAAGGACTTATATCTTGATTACGTCAGGAAAACAAAGTGTTAACTATAAATAAAGTCATGAAGTTAAAACGTACTTGTAAAAATGTGGTTTTATTAGGCACAACCAATAGTCTAAACTTGGGGGAAAATCTTAATCAGATTATTAGCTAGAAGAATAGAGTCATTCTTTTGCTCTATTTGTAAGCATTAGATTCAAACTTACTTAAAAATATCTTGCTTCCATATTAAGCTACCACTAAAGTGGCATATTAACATTATTTGGTCTGTTCCTCTAGTCTATGATTTTCAAGAAAAATCACATTTTGGCCTGGAGGTAAAGACATAAACATACAAATACAGAGCAAGATGTACACCCTTCATGGGGATTATTTGAAGGCAGGGGTTTTGGCATCAGACTGGGCCTCAGTCCTGTGTGACACTCTCTGGTCAGTGTGGCCTTGGGTCAAGTTTTCCTTAAGCCTTAGTTTTCTCAGGGCACCTGAGTGGCTCAGTCAGTTAAGTGTCCTACTCTTGGTTTCGGCTCAGGTCATGATCTCACGGTTGGTGGGTTCAAGCCTCGCACTGGGCTCTGCACTGACAGTGCACAGCCTGCTTGGAATTCTCTCCCTCTCCCTCTCCTTCTTTCTGTCTCTCAAAATAAATTAATTAAATAACTTAAAAAAAAAAGCCTTAGTATTTTCATCTATGGAGTGAAATAATGCATGTAAAGCACTTAGCACCCTGCCTGGCCATAGAGAAGGCTCACAAACTATAGGTCTCACTCTCCACCAAACTTTTCTACACGGGGGACAAAAAAGCAGCAGTACTTCTGTAACCTCAACATTCACATGCAGCTATATGATCATCACACAGCACTTAGTAGGGTTATTACGGGCATTTCCCCAAGCACTCTCACAGCCATTATTTCACCAGAGTTTCCTCTCTGTACACAACACCCATTGGGCCTGGGAGTGTTCAACAAGAATTAGAAGATAGGGTTCTTATTTTAAAGGTGGTCAGAATGTTTGGGAGAATCAAATGATGAGTGAAACACTCAAGACACATGGGTATGAAAGCACACATGGCTACTGATGTTCTCACAGGTGAACGAGGGGGCAGCAGGAGCGCGACGGTGCACACAAAGGCCACAGAAGGAGGAAAGAACGTTGGGGTAGAGCTGGACAACACACGCCCCACTTTGGACAGCTGTGGCTTGTCCTTTTCTCTAGGTTTTGACTCAATCTCATTAAAACCACCTCTCCTGCTATTTACACTGAATGTTGTTTCATGTGCCAATAAGTAGCAAAGGGAAGGAACAAATTGGTCAATCCTATTGTACTAGTACCATTCTCTTTTTTTTAATTTTTGAGAGACAGACGGGGGAGGGGCAGAGAAAGGGAGAGAGAGGGTCCAAAGCGTGCTCTGCTGGTCGTGCCAGATGCAGGGCTCAAACTCATGAACCACGAGATAATAACTGAGCTGAAGTCAGAAGCTCAAACGACTGAGCCATTCAGGTGCCCCAGTAGTACCATTCTCTCTTATCTCATGTTTTCAAATCCAAATATAGCATTTAGGTAGCACCAAAAAATTGCCCATGTTCTAGGATGAGACCCATTCTACCACCTAGCCTGAGGTAAGGTGCCATCAAAATTCCCTGGACATGGGCAGACTTCTTCAGACTGTTTTAGTCATTGCTGGGACAATCATTGCCCACAAACATTTTCACCAGAACATCATGATGGAAAACCCCCAAACTTAACTGGAACAATCTAGCTAAGTTGGCATGGGTAAAACAGATGATAGGGTAAAAGCTATCATGTTGAAATCACTGTACCAAGGCTCTGGGTAGCCCTCAATTCCAGGACACTAAAGGCTCTCGAGTCAGTTAAGAGCAAACACCACAGTCCAGCCGTGCAAGGCCAAGGAAGAGGAACGCTAAGGAAGGCTGAAACCGCCACTAATGAAAACCAACTGGCCGTGAAAACATCTATAGGCATCATGAGAAAAGCTCCACTTATAAGAAAAAAAATAAATTAGTTCTGTGTCCTTTTCACACTGAGCTGAAGAAACTACTTTATGGTGTGGTTCTGCTGAGTCCTTCTGTTTTACATTTAAAAGAAAAGGAGTTGAAAATCAGAGTGAGAACAATACTTGAAGTATCAGATTTGCATTTCATTAGCTCCCCATATGGAGTGCAGAACTCCTTGCTTTTGAAATTGTATATATTTATGCTTCTCAACCCCCAGAGGCTGTCTGGACTAAACACTAGCTCTAATTCATAACAATTTTGGTTTCTCTTTATGTGTCCCGCAAAGAGACTTGAGACTTTAATGGATAGTACTTAAGAAAATCTACCTGTCAACATACTGCCTTGCACGTGGCCTGTTGGAGCAGACAAAGAAACTGTACCCCTGGGGAAAGAGGAGAAGGGTACTCCGCCCTCCCGGATGGTTCTATAGGTTGCCCGAGTTCTTAGTATCATCTGTCATCCACAGAATGAGTCGCTAATCTCTGTAATTTAAGGACCCTACCGATTCTAACGTTTTAATTGCTTTTAAAGCTTGGCAGTGTTCTGGTGTGCTAGAGGGTGGCACCATTGGAGACATCCACTTTCTTTACAAGGCAGGAAGCAAATCGGTCATTTTAAAACAGTATTTAAGTCTACCTTGCTCCACGCAAGTATTTCAAAAATTTGCCAGGAGAACTGAAATATCCAGGCGTAATGAAAATAAGTTAGGGAAGGATGGCTAGATCAGCCTTAGCTCTGCTACAGTGGATTTCAGCCAAATCCCCCTACTTTAAAGTAGCTTTTTGTGCTTTACTACACCCTGGCTGCCATGTTAAGTGAGCATCTGGAAAAAAAGAACAGTCGAACACTTCATAAAAGTGTATTTTAGGTGGGTTCATTTTGCTATATAAACCAGCTTCCAAGTTTCTTTCTTTCGGAAGGGAGAAGGCTATTTCGGGGAGTAAAGCAGGGCAAGTTTTAAATTGCCACATGTCGCCCATATATATATTCCCAATAAGTTGTTGCTCACTCTGCCCAGGGTTCTTAGTTTATGGAATATCATGTCCATTCCACTACTCTCTTCTCAAGTCCAAGAAAGGCAGGGTCCCTCGTGGCCTGGAGCTTCGGCTTCAATCTCACATCTTCCAGACAGCCTCTCTCCAGGAGCTGCAAGTGACCCTGGCCACTGAGGCTGTGAGCTCCATGTGAAGGGCCCGCACTTCCCTTCCCTGCTCAGTCCCATGGGACGGGAAGGGCCTTCTGACTGACTTTTCCACTCCAGGCAGGGCTGTGGCAGGTGCCCCGACCAAACGGTCCACTAACTTCTGCAGTGTGGGAGTAAAGAGTGTTTAAAGATAACCAAGCACTGAAGACATATGTGCTTATAAAACACCCCCCATGGAATACGTCACAGGCTCATATCATGGCGGAATCTGGTGTGATGACTGCTGCTGGGGATTAAATTTCTCGTCAGCAAGGTAAGAAACGGAGAGAGTCACCAGTCTCGGGGAATGAAATAAGCAGAAAAGAAAGACAGTAACTGTGGAAAGGCAGGAAAGCTTGACATCAACTTGGAAACATTCCTGTTCACTGTCCACGTGCACAAAACTGTCCCCAAGTCCTGCTGAGGCTTATGTCTCTCTCAATTCTCTCATGGGGTCTCACCTGGACATAAGGGAGAACCTCCTAAAATGGCCGCTGTCGCCTCCAGGTCCTTTCCAACCCGTCCTGCAAAACCCTGAAGGCAGACTTCAAACCTTATTAAAACAAAGTGTTTTCCTGAACAATTTGCACCAATTCCTGATCCCACGGACAACAGGCCGCTAACTGAGCAACTACTCCATGGAGACTCCCTGCTGCTGCTTCACACGCACCGGCTCTAACTCTCTCACATGGAGAGAGCGTACTGCAAGGCCACTACTTTCATGATCTCCATTTTATAGATGAGGAGGATGTGGCTTGAGCCTGGGCTGCCGGGTGCCCTTAATGAAGGCACCTGGCATGGACCACAGTTCCATTCATTACGACTGATGACTGCTACAACTACAGGACTGTCCGCATTAGCCGTGTGTTGAGCCCCCATCCCCCACCCCTACCCCAGCGCCTTTGCTTCTGCTGCACACCTCCTTGGAACCGCCTCCCATCCCCCTGCTGTTTAACTGCTGTCACCCTTTGAGGCCCACTTTCTTTGTTGAGCCCCTGGCTCCTTCCGGCTGAATCAGTCTAGGCCTGAGCTGTCCACAAGTCATCTTGTTTGGGTCAGTTTTCCTCTCCAAACAGCCATGAGCTTTCAAAGGCAGCAGCGCTGTCTCAAGTCATGGTGCATTCTATGGTGCCCCACACAGTGCCAGACAAATCAGTGCTCCAGAGTGGTAACTCTAAGAAAAAAGCATGACACACGCTTTCACAGATCTCTTCCTTTCTTCCAGCCCCTGGCTCCTTTAGTGTGTGGTAATGCATTGCCAATGAAAAGGGGAGAATGTAAACAAGGTGAACTGCTGACCGGTTATCCAGCTAAATACAACCCAAATTAGAACCCAATCTGCTTCATCTCTGTTACCTTTACCACACAGCATGTTACAGGTTAGTCCTGTGCTTTTCCTGACAGGAGTAAACTATTGATCATGGAGAAGAAAAGCATGTGGGATGAACCCTCTGTGGGAAAGAACATTTTAGAACCTGATCCATAAGGTCTAATTACCATAAGGTCAACTGGGACTCAAAATTACCTTGTTACATATAATATGCTTTTTAATCATGCTCATTATAGTAACACTTATTCATTAAATTGGATTTTAATAGATAATTTAACAGATACAAGACAATTTCTTAAAATTGTCTTCCAGAGAGAGAGTTTAGATATGCTCAAGTTCTAAGTCACCTTAGGCTCTGACACTTTTAAGGTAACAAGGGAATTATACACCAAAAATATGAAATAATTCCTTCAATAATGGGAATGGAAAGTTTGCCAGAAAGAACTGTAACCTTATCTATAACTAGTGTTAGTGGTATTATCCTCATTGACATCTCATATGGAGAATAATCTGTCTATGAGGAACTAGGTCACAGATTTTGCTCCTACAAGCACTTAAATACTTCAGAAATTCAGAGTGATAGCTCCCTTTGTCAAGTTGTTTGAAAGTGTTCCTGCAGACTGCAAAAGCACAAGATATAGGCAGAAATTCTAGGCTTCGGGGGGAAAAATACTTTCCCCAAATTTTCATTTAACTTCACTATTAAGAATGTTACTTATAAAAAGAAATTGTAGCAAAACAGATTATATATACTGTAGAAGAAAAAAAAGTAGACCTTAGGATTATTTCATTGGTATCTTCATTAACATGTGTTCAGGGAGAAAAACGGGGACTAAGTACAGGGCATGGACATTTACATAGCTTCCAGCCAGAGGCAGAAATGAAATGCTAACAGGAGAGTTCATGTTACCTTCCTAGTTGTATTAAAATTCAGGGATCTCACTAAGCTTCAGTTTCTCTTTTACTAAAAGAAACATTTGCTCCCTGAAGTAATATATATCTGGCTAATAATGGAGCCCTGTGCTGTAAACCAAGCAGCAGCACTTTGTGTTAAAAGAAACTCACTGTAAGGCCATCCGAAAAATAAAGACTGCTACTCTCCCTCTCTGCTCTCCCTGAAAGAGAAGCCACCTCACGCCAGCCTTAATACATACACAACATTCTTTCCAGAATGTGACCGATGGGACTTATACTTAATGCCCCAATCCAGGATTCTTTAGATCTTCGCTCACCTCATAAGCATTAGGTATCTTTGCGTGACATAAAAGGTCCTTTTAGAGAAAGGAAGAAATTAGATACAGAAAAGCTACTTGAAATGCCCAGGACGACCTGACACAGCGCCTGAAGCTACAAGCAGATTCCAGCCTCCCAAATTTCCTTTCTTCTTTTCAAGTTCCAAGGCCGTGATGGTTCACTAATTATGAGAAAGATTTCTGAACAGGGCTGAAATCGGTAAATTAGCATTTCACTGGGGTTTGAGATTTGCATATCTCTTTAGTCATAAAAGTGTTCCAAAAAGAGCATGAAATCATATAAATGTGAAGTATAAAAAGGTGACTTCAAAAAGCAAAACAAAAAAAACCCAAAGAGCTTTCATCGTTGCTGCTGACTTTGCAACAATGTTACTCAACAGTCAAAATATCTCTAAAGCCAGGAAATATAAATAAAAGTAAAGTCCATTTAACAGGCTCTCTGGAAAAACAAAACAAAAGAAAACACTGATTTGGGACGTTCCACACTTTAACTTTAGGAGTCTGTGGAAATTAAACTCTAAGGAAGTAGGCATCCAGCTCTGAAACATTCCACTCGGGGAAAGTAAGTGCCATGAATTCTCCTCACCTCAGACAGAAGAAAATCCAAAGAACTGAATCTCGGCAGAGTCCGATGAAAAGAACAAGTACAAACACATGCTTTGGAGCCACTGGAGAGAAAAGTTGGTCCTACCAAAAATGTTTATTCAACATTCAACAATACCTTGATAGAAGGATGTTGCAGTTCTGAGCTCTCCGACCATCAATCACTGAAAGTTCTTTGACTTTAAGTTTGGAACTCAGTGTGTCATCAATGGCATCTGCTTCTTTCTATAAAGAGCACGAAAGAAATCAATCAAAGTCAAACAGGGACACTCCGACTTCAGACACACACGTTTCCTTTATATTTTCTGTTGATGCGCACTCGCACGCACACACACACACACACACACACACACAGAGGCAAAGCTGAGATGGTGAGGGAGGGAGTGTAAGGAGGTGGCAGAATTGAAACGAAGGGCTAAAATCTAGTTGACAAAGGGAAATAATAAGAAATGCTGACCACCCACATTTGAAAAAGCGTTTTTGGAAGAACAAAGTGCATCTAAGTTGAAGATGCTAAGCGTGCATAAATTATCAGTGAGTGGTGCCCTCCTTTTGTCCCCCAAATCCCTATGGATAGCAGACAGAAGAACTGTCACTATGAATCAAGCTCGGCTGAGGCTTGCCATTGCTAGTCCAGCCATTTGCAGGGCCCATTCACTCCGGAGCCATTTGCATCATGAGCACTCAAAAAGCTGAACAATAAATCCTCCCAAACATCCTCATGTGCAACAGGAAGGTCCCAAGCCCAGATGGTACCTTTCATTACCCTGGAGCCTGATGGACAACAGAGAGGGGGCAATTCAAGGCATTAGTTCAGTTACTTGAATTAACAACAAAACACTACTTTCATACTCTGCCGCTGTACAAAAAGCTGTAAGCAAAGATGGCCAGTCACAATTTATGGTGGAAGAGGCACAGAACAATTATATATAAAATACTGTTTGGGTAAACTGGGCATCAAGGTGAAAATACAGAGCAACTTGATAAATAGCAAGTTTGATTTTATTAGAGGTCAGGATTAATTTCAAACATGGATCATGGCATTTTAAATATGTAAGGAAACCAAAGAGCTCTGGAACTGTCTGTCTAACAGTTTGGGAAAAACAAAGACAATATGGAGTTTATAGTAAGAGGCACTGGGTGATCAAACTTCAGTGGTCTCCTGTCATGCTTTCAAGCACACCGCTTGATAATTATCAGTTAAGAGTTGAAACCCGGTGTGGAATTACCTAAGCACTGCATTACACTATCTGAGAAAAAATAATGGATAACCAAGACATTCTGAGCGTATAGTGAGCCAAGAAGTTATACTAAGCAAGGTTTGGGTAGTTGCTCACTTACCTGCTTGGAGTTACTGTTCACAAAGAAATCCTACAGCCATGGCAGAGGCATGGAAAAGGCAAATCAGATACATGCAGTTCAGAAATCACAGCAACAAATGGGAGAAAGTCAAAGCAGTCAAGGAAATCAGTGACACAGGGTAAGAGAGAATTTATGCCCCAAGGACGAGCAATGAGAGTTGATGAAGCCCGGAAAGCCTGGCTGAAGATACAATGAAGGGCATGGTATGAAGCATTCTGGGTAGAGCACATGTGTTGGGCACAATTTTCATAGGTCGCAAATCAAACTTGGAGAAGAAAGGACTTAGAACACCCCAGAAAGACCCAAGTCGGGAAAGGAACACATTCTCTTGGAAAGAGAAATGGGCTCCATTTATTCAACATGACAATTTTCACTTGAAGCAGAAAAATATNGGGGTCGGGGGCGGGGGGAAAAAGGCAGGAATAGTCTGTCTTCTTATGTCATAAGGAAGGATTAAGAAAAGACAAAAGACAAGTTCAGCAACATAGGTCAGTAATATTAACCCTCAGTATCCCTCAAGAGTCCAAACAACGCCTGGCAGTGCTATGGATAGGTATGAGGAAAAAGACAGAACATGCAATTAAGAGACAATAAGTGATTCATGCTGTGTGCCACCATTGGTGGCCCTGTCACAACGGCCTCAGGACAGTTCAAGCATACAAGGTCTGGGCCTCTTCCTGAAATACTCCAGGCAAGACTTGGAGTGAAGAAGAGAAAGTGGAAGAAGTAACTGACATGGTAAGAGAAAGTTACATCCTTCTTTACATATTTTTGCCATGCTGGAAGAGAGAAAGCTCCAGTGTGCACAACACACCCCAGCTCTCAGGTCAACTGCTTCACGACCAGCAGTTACTCAGCGGATTCCTTAAGGCCTCACTGGCCCGGGCAGCACTGCCAAGGCCAATTTTACACAGATGAGCTGTTTCACATCATTCTTCCAGTGGGAAACAAAATGTGTCCTTCTTTTGCTACGCCCACACAAGGAAGGATTGCTTTTCTAGAATGGCATTTAAAAATAAGTTGATAACTTTCAACTTATTGACAACTTTCTTTTCTGATGTCACAGTTTTCTTTTGTCCCAGTAGGAATGGCCAGGTTTTCTACTTTCAAACGCCTTAGGACACTTTCCCTGTAAAAGTAGCCTCTCTTTTGAAGGGCAGAAAGAACTAAACTATGGCAAAGTGAACTCCGTGAGGTCATCTTGTTCTACTTTTCTCTCTTATTGAGACAAGTTGCTGGTTGAACTTAGATCCAGCACTTACTGTCTGGCCTTCCAAGAAGATAGTTCTACAAAGCTCTCTAGCAATTTATTCTCTGTAAGTTTGCACTATCGGAAAATTAAGACTTCTGACCTTGACTGTAGTGGGCTCTGGAATTAATTAGGTATGGGGCTTGAAGCTCAGCCTTACAATCTGCAAAATGGAATTAACAAGTGGATTACTACTATGATGATTAAACATGGTAATTCATGTAAAAAAGCATTGTGCACGGTACCTCGCACATATGTATGAGCTCAATACTTGGAATCTATGATACAGTTATCTTTCAAGCTGATGATCAAGTTCATTTTTTTTCCTACTATTGCTCTCTTTTTAACTGAGTTGAACAGCTGGCTAAGACCTACCATTTGTTACCAGCAGCAGCAGTAAGTGTGACTGTTAATAGTCAGGTAAAGGTATCTTACCTTTGCAGAGGCAATGTGAGGAATGCCATGGGACAGTGTGGTTAACTGTTAGCTTTAAGGTTTCCTGTCTTTAAGAGTCCTTTCACCCCATTTAAAATAAAATCACAAAGCTTATTAGATGGGCATGTTAAAAAGAATGATGCTTCCAGGCCTCTTTCAAATAAGATAACATTCTTTTTTGAAGCTTTAAATGATTCTGTAATTGGCTTGGGCCAAACACCATAAGATCACCTAACAGGAGGTCTGATTTTTCCAGATGATTTTTGGTGGTGGGCTTTGGAAAATAAAAGTTGGGACTTGAATTTTGAGGAGCCAGTGCTGATAGCTTTCTAGGGATAAGGTTCCACAATGACATAATGATTCAACACTTTATAGATAATAACAATCCTTACCTGGATGTTTCTTAATCTTTTTGAGGTTAAGATCCCTTTGCAAAACTGACAAAAGCTAGGGAGGGATCCCTCTCCAGAAAAATGCATACTATTCAAATAAATGCATAATATTAAAAAATTGTTTTTAAATTTTATTTTTGAGAAACAGAGTGGGAGTGAGGGGGATGCAGAGAGAGAAGATAGATCCAAAGCAGGCTCCAGGCTCTGAACTGTTATCACAGAACCTGATGCAGTGCTCAAACCCACAACATGAGATCATGACCTGAGCCAAAGCTGAATGCTTAATTGACTGAGCCACCTAGACATCCCTAAGTGCATAACATTTATATAAAACCCTGCCTTTAATGATCTCTTACCATGGAGTCAATTTTATAACCTCTATCTTATACTTCGGTTTCAGAAAAACCATCATGCATAATTTTCTCTTTGGCCCTCATATGCCATGGTGAAGGGCCAAGATTATCAAAATAAATATCTTAAATCACAATTTTTCAATGTGAAAACTAGGATCTATAGAATATTGAAAATGTGAAAAAAAAGAAACATTCTTAGACCATTTATTAAAAAAAAAAATCAGATGATAACATGGAATGTTCCAAATAGCTCAAGAATGACTTCTATATTGTATCATTAAGCAGGAAGAGGTCAGCTTCTGGAGCTTGGGGTTGCAGTTAGCCTTTGTTCCCTAAATCAGAGTAGAGAGGCTTTCAAATGTTCTACCATATACTGCTAATAGGACCTGTAAAGAAGGGGTGCCCTTGGGCAAAGAACTTGGAGAAGGAATTGAGATATGAACTGTAAATTTATTGCTATAAAGATAGGACTCACTTTAGGTAAATGTAAAATTCATCTCCCTCTATCCAACTGCATGGAGAGGGAGACTGAATTTATAACATCTCAAGGTGAAAATTTCCCACAAAACCAAAATGAGTATTGTTTAAGTGTATCTGAAATAGTACTGCTATCCTATGCACATGATGTAGGTGGTTGGCCTGGAAATCATACATAATGTAGGTTCAATGAGGAAAAGAGGTTCTGAGATTCAAGAAATTGACTTTCAAATGAACTTCTGGAATGTAAGCTGGGGAATAACTGCACACTATTAAATTCCATTTCACGTGGCACATAAGCTTACATAATCAGCCCTGCACACCTTTGATATCCACACTTGAAGAAAAAAAATCTTGAATAGAAATGGTCCTGTTCTTACAACTGGAGTTACAGAAAATCTTTTACAAAGCCTGACCTTCATAATGAATGAAGCCGTAGCCTAAGAACAAAGTAAAACTGAGAATTCATGCCACTTGCAACCCGACTGTGCTACCTGTTGAGACACTGAATATACACTAAGCCATATTTCTACTATGAGACAGGAATAATACCTCATAGAGCTGGTGTTAGGATTAAAAAATAAGTATATGAGTGCCTTGAGAACTAAGTTTTATAGTTGATGAGATTGGGACTGTGTATATTGTACTCAGCACCAAAAATGTAATGGATACTTAATATTGATTATCATTTTTTAGCCTATACAGATTGTCTTCCTCTTTGCTTTTATACCGTAAGTTGCATCATAAGCCCGTGCAACCACTTAATACATTTGCATCCTTTGAAATATTTCATATACAAAGCAGACAAATACATTTTGATTTTAAGGATAAAAGTATTTCTCAAATCAATTGGGCATATCTTGCATATGTGTACATATTTATATAAAATCTCTCCTAAATATCATTAATCAGTGTTCACCTAAAGTGTACTAATCTCGTACCTGAAATTTTTGTTCAAAACCTTACGCTGTATAGTATTCTTGTTACCTGCACACAGGTAATGGTATTCAGGTGTTCCTTTGCTTCTCTGAGAAACTGACTTGTTCAAACAACTGGCTGAAGTTCAGAGTTTGACCAGTGTTTTATAATTGGAAGGATAGAGGAGATACTATAGAAAAAAAAAAATAGGTTCCCAGTATTCATTGGGGAGTGGAAAGGAGGAGCAGTTCAAGTACGATGATAATTATACAACGTATTGCCAAGACTAAAATGAAAGCACACAGGTCTCTGACATTGCCATT
This sequence comes from Crocuta crocuta, assembly GCF_008692635.1. Taxonomy (NCBI): domain Eukaryota; kingdom Metazoa; phylum Chordata; class Mammalia; order Carnivora; family Hyaenidae; genus Crocuta; species Crocuta crocuta. The sequence continues at coordinate 5,886,448 of NW_027527551.1, read as the reverse complement.
AGATAAGGAGATAGGAAACATTTAATGACAGACACCCCGTTTCCTATACTCTGTCCTACAAATTCCTACTAGAATGTCTGCATCTTTAGATTTTTTTTTTTGTCTCTCAACATTCAGTGAACCCAATAAAATGGCTCAAATTACCTACATTTAGGAAATTTATCTATGGTTTAAAAATCTCATCTCAAATTTGTGCACCAAGAGGGGAAACCTACTTCAATCATCTGAGCCAAGTGTGTTGAAATCTTTTTCCAGAAAGTGCTATTGAAAATGTCACAAATGAATCTCCCTACCAGTCTCCTTAGTGTTAAGTACAACTGAAATGTTCTGGTCTACACTGACTGGAATGACTACTGATTACTTAAACAGTGATCGGTTGCTAGGAGACAATTACCCAATTGCTAGGCTTTCTGCAACTCTGTTTCCCAGAGCTCTTGAGAACTGTCCACATACTTGTCCCAGAGCATTTTGGCAACATCCTTCTGCACCTTCTGCTGAAAGCCAGTTAATTATGAGTCTTGTAAACTTGGGTCTTTTAACCACCTGCCTTCATAATGAATGCAACTCACACGCTCAGACTTGTGAGCAACTCACAAGTGCAACTTGTGCAACTCACACGCTCATCATTTGGAATAACTGCTGTTTTCCTTACTTTTCTAAGCTCCCAAACCTTCACCTTAGGCAACCAGAATGGACCAGAATTAGTGACTAAAACTCAAGTGGGAAATCAACTGGATGTTTAATGAGATCAGAGGATCACTGAATCTACCAGGAAATTTGCTAAAATGTGCTACAACTTCATGTCAAGGCCCAGAGAACACCTTCCTGGGTCAGAAGCAGAGAGACTGAGAGAGGAGGTTCATTGCAGCCAATCAGGAATGAGTCCGGGCCAATCACCTGCCATATGAGGACCCTAAACATACCCTTTGTTTGTCCCTTGAAAGATAAAGTGTCTTGCTTTCTACTGTATGTATCTTTTTTTTTTCTTCATTTCCTTTATACAACACTGCACAACACTGCACAAGTTTTCCTTTATACTTACGGAGGGGCCCCAGCCGAGGGCTCCTGATATACGGTCATGTTAACACGGCAGACAACGACCAGCATTTTTGTACTTTACTTAAATAGCAGAGAATGCATTGCTTTCCCTCTCAGTGAGCATATTCTGGCTAAAAGACACTACTTTTTCAATAGTTTCAGATGCTTCAAAGGTTTTAAAATAAAAACCTGTCAGCTTCGGTTTCTCCCCAGCCTCAGTCCATCTTCTCACTCCATGGTTGGTAGTTCTGTTCTAAGACCCTCTTTCTTGGGAACCAGGGAAGCCTAAGGAAACTAGGACGTCTGCAGCTGGTCTAAGGATGCTCTACCCTGGACGGGATTCATTTAGGAGTTTAAGGGCTCCCAGGAAAGGCAGATGCCTCTAGGTGTTCCTAGTAAGATGCACTCTGCTCTCTCCATCATCTCTCAGCCACCCTGAAGAATCTTTCTTCTTCCACTCCAGGACATGATGTTTCCCTTCCTAGGTCTCTGACTGTCCATTTGGGACCCTTGTTGTGACCTCTTCTGGTCCACCCTTAGGGGGATCTAAGATGCCCTCTCAAGAGAGAGAGGTACCATCAGATGTGACGGGAGCACATGGTATAAAGCTGACGCCCTGGCCACATCAACCTGGATAGCCAGCAAGCGCCAAACCACACGTTCCTACTAGCATCACAAAAGCTTGGCTCTTGTTTGAGAAGCTTCTCTGGTCCTTTTTCTATCAATGCCATCCTCCAAATTGCTCAGTCTTCTCAGCCCCGCTTCTGAGTCTATTGTGTTCATGACACCCAGTAAAAACTTCTAAGGTTCTGGCTCGCTGCCAAATCATAGTTATTTACAAACCCTCGTAGTCTAAAGGTTCCATCTATTTCAAAAAGCGGTTCGCTTCTGATAATAACCAATGGATATATAGATTTTTAAAAGTCAGATCAATTAAAATGGCTTGAGAAACAAACCCTGCGATAATTACAAGTTAGGCAGCTCTCCTACTAATATCTGTTCCTGGTGACCCACCTGGACTAAGCACAAGGGATGTTACTACGCAAAACTCCTTCCACCAACGCAGATAAGGTCTTGGCCACACACCAGGGTATGCAGTTAACAAGCAGCTTCAACACGTTCACATACATACACTGACAGGTACTGAGACACACGTGTGGTACAGGGACAGAGCAGGGTAGGCCAGACAGCCTTGGGCCAAGATGCCCATCACCTCACTGTGTGGCACACAGCCCGGGGACCATCCATGAGGACAGGACTTCTTATATATATATATTTTTAGCATCTGGAGAGCACACGGTGCTACCTGCTGTCTTTGGTAGGCAGAGAATGTTCTCTCCAGGTCTTCCAGGTCCAGAATTTTGAAGACTTTCGTATCATCAATTTCGGTCCATACTGTTCCCTCCAGTTTATTCTGCAAACATCAAGTTAGTAAGTACTAGAGTTTATGGTTATAAACAAAAAGAACAGACGTGGTTTTTTTTTTTTTTTTTTTTTTTTTTTTTAAAAGTGATGCCATCCTCAATTTTTCATTCTACCAGATGCTCAAAGTGGTCTGGCTTCAAACAACATGTCATTTATTTCAGCTCTATCACTTAAGTATCTGAGCTAGTGAGAACCGAATCCATACTAGAAAATGCAATCATTTAACAGTCAGGGCTGCTTCTCTTTTCAGTGACAACACAGTGAGCTGCTAATGTTATCCATTAGAGGGAAAATCAGAACAAATGGCTTACCTCAGGCAGCTTAGACCAGTTGAAGGATTTCAGAGCATTTGTGGGCTGAGGAATGTTTTTCTTCTTGAGTGCCAGACCCAGTGGAGCACCAGGAGGTGGCATGATCCCCCCTAAGGGAGGAGGCCCTGGGGGAGGAGGAGGGCCGCCTGGTGGAAGGGGAGGGGGCGGAGGAGGAAGCATTCCACCTGGTAGGGGTGGAGGTGGTGGTGGGGGAAGGAGGGATCCTGGGACAGAGGAAGGAAAGGGTCCCCCTGGGGCTCCAGGGGAGGGTCCACCTGGGATTGACGCACACACAGCTCTCTGCAACGGTAAAAATAGGAAAAGAGAAGGTCAGTGGAAGAAGTAAATTCACTGGATGATTCTGAGAGTCAGAAACTTTGCCTAAAACATATGTTATAGAGAAAGTCACATTTCTGAGAAGATGGGATTAAAGGGGCAGTAAATCAAACAGACTTTAGGGTCTTCACGGACTTACTGAGTCAGCCTTTGTATGTGGCACATTATGCTTGTCTGTATAGCACTCACATACCACTCACTTCTTATAACATCAGAGTTTTGTTTTCATGAAATCAGTTTTCATTTTAAGAAGTTAACGTGGGGGTGCCTGGGTGGCTCAGTCGGTTTAGCATCTGACTTTTGATTTTGGCCCAGGTCATGATCTCACACTTGGTGAGTTCGAGCCCCACACTGGGATCTATGCTGAAAGCATGGAGCCTGCTTGGGATCCTCTCTCTCAAAATAAATAAATAAAACTTCAAAAAAAAAAAAAGCTAATGTGATCTCTTTTGCTCTTCTTAGAGGATCTGCATTTAAATATGTACACACCCAACCCCGCTCTGCTGCCTAACCTACCTACACAATAGCAGATGGAGCACGTCTTAAAACCACTATGGTAAATCACAAGCATTTAGTCCCCTGGGGCAGAAGGTGTCTGCCTCAGGTAGAGGGGTTCCAGGAAAAATGAGGCCCAGCAGCTGCCCAGAAACAGAAGACCCGGCCTGGCCCGTGGCCCCGGCCCTCACCCTGCTGAGCTCATGGAGCTGTGCTGTGAGATCCGCCACCTGCTGCTTGACTTGCTTATGCTCGCTAGTCTCCTTTTCGAGCTTCTCTTTCATTTTATTTAAGGTCTGCATCATCTCCTCCTTCTCTTGGGTCTTGGCATCACATTCGCGCTCTTTCTTTTCCAGTTTCTGTTGCAACTCATTGTGCTCTACACAGGAAGACAATGGGACATGGAAACAGGGGACTCTTCAAAGCTGAAGCGTTTTTCTCTAAACAGAAAACTGGCTGAGTATGATTGTGAGGCTCTTTATTGGGTAAATATTATTCCTCTCTTCCATCAAAGGGAGTGACTTGTGGACTCAGTGGTGGTTGTGCTTGGAGGGGTCTTTAGGTGAACAATGTTATGGTTCACTCCATTTTGTAAAATACTAAAGAAGAGACCCTAAAGTCACAGTCCTAAAGACGGAACACAAGTGTGAGCACCTATTCGTGGAGGATAATGGTGCCTGCTTGGTATTTAATTCAGGATCCTGTCATAAAAATGGCCCTTTAGCCACACTAGGGAAAATGAATATTAAAAGGGCTTCTTTTCGCAAATTAGAAATGAGAACCAGAGAAGCCATTGTTTGTTAGCTAGGTTGCTGGCTCGTGTCCAAGCAGCAGAGGGCTGAGAGGGAAGATCTTGCTCCGTAAGGATAAGCTGAGACCAGAACGCATCGGTCCCGACATGGAGTCCTCTCTCCCATTCTCCTCTCAGAAGGCTACTTGGACTTGAAGTATCTTATGCTTCTGGCAAATAGTCCTTAAAACTTGTGAAAGCAAATGCTGTCATTTCAGCATTAAAGACCTTAAGAGCAGAGCAAGAGAATCACCATAATATGGGGAGGAAAATATTAAGCTCTCAGCTGTAGTTTTACTAACTTCCCAATCTTGCTATAATGGAACAAGGCATCCAATTAGCCCAATGCTTATTTACGTCGCCAATACGCCTGCTGACTCCAGCCCTTACAGGAGGGAGGAGCTTTGGGAAAGAGGACTAATGAAGTTGAGGCTGCAGATTTTTATTTCAAATGCTTGGCCCCAATTCCTACTCTTTTTATAAAGTAAACCCACTAGAGATAAAACCCACTGGGACTGAGCTATGCAGAATTGGTCTCTATTTCTGAATTGGATAGCACATTTCAATTCTTGCTTTCTCCGTCTCTTACTCTCTCTTCTGAGTTTGCAGAGAAGAGTTCACACCACTTACAGCCTTGAGTTTTACCAGCCTTGACATTAAGATGACCAATAAGAAACGTCTACTGCTCCGTGAAAGAACGCATCCCTGACTTCTTTAGAGACGTGTCTAAAAACCACCTCACTGTGTCCTATTTTCCTTCTTCTGTCTCCTCGTCACTCCTCTTTCACAACTGTAAGACTTGATTCTTATAACTTCTTGTCACTAAGCTTTGACAAAGAACCACCTCAGAGATTTTAACATTTCAGGGGCCCCAGACCCCATTCCAGGGAATCTCCTCGACGGGTCAGGGACAGGGCTTAGGAATTTGTTTTCAAACACTCCTTAAACGATTCTGATGGAATGCCAAGTTTGAGAAGCTGTAGCCTAAAGGATTCTCCCTACAAAGGCGTTAATTTACCATCCATTTGCTAAGACTTTATTGAGCACTTACTACTGAGTATGCCATAATAAAGAGAATTCTCTACCTTTCAGGTCCAGAGAACTTCCCATCTCCTCACATCCTCTGACTCATCATCGTGTGCCCTCTTTAATACAGCCTTGCTACTTGAAGATTTCAGAAAAGAATTTTATCTACAACATCTCCTCTTAACACTCCACCTGTGACCTCACGTTAAACCATCCCGTTCCACTCACTGACCTTGGCCCTTATTTCCTGTACCACCTCAGCCGCCTAAATCTTCCGTAGTCCCTATCATTTACTGAGCAATCAATATGGCACTGTGTGAAAGTCCTTATATTTCTTTTGTCATTTAATCTTTGCAATCTTTAACCCTGTCAGTTAGATGTAATCTTCAGCTTACAGAGGAGGAGGGCAGAGAAGAGGAGTCTGTGTGCCTACGCACACAGTCAGTGAGGAACAGAGCTGAGACGCAGACCCAGAGCCCAGCATGGTGCCTGACACATACAGGCATTCAACAAGCATCCACTGAATGACTGGCTGAATGACTCCCAAGTTTCTCTCCTGTGCGCTCTCCTCCGCTTGTATCCCCGAATCCCCGTGCTCTATGGTTTGGCCCTAACATATTACCTGACCATTTTCTCTTTGGTATAATCTTGCTTCACCCCAACTCTTGGCCAGTGTTTCTATTCTTTCTATAGCAGCTTCGGGAATCTATTTATAAAAAGGTATGGGGCAACCTCACTTGTGTGAGAGCAATCTGAATTCATAGGAGGAAGTTGTAAGACAAGTGTACTGCATGTTCGGTATTTTCTGCTACCAGCGGTGGCCCTGCTTTTCTGCTCCATGAAAAAGGACAAATGCAATGAGGAGAAAGGAAATGCTTTGGCATCTCCTGGACCCTCTTTTCAATGCACTAAGTATCAGGGGTGAGTGTTACTGTGTTTCACTGGCTGTGACTAAGTAAGTTGGACAAGGAAAAGGAAGTCAGTTAACTGGCACAGTGAAAGAGCAGAGGTCAGGAATAAGAGAGTTTTCCTAAGACGGCCGACTTCAAGCTGCAAGCATTTGGAAGGGAGAGGGCGACTTCCATCCATTCTGTGAGTGGCTGGCACAGTGATGGGTACAAATGACTCTCCTATCATTTGATGCTGAGTATTAAGACCAATGACATACTCAAATACCAACAGCTGGCCTAGGAATGTCTCATAATGCATACATCTATGATGGTCTGTGATTTTCTATATGATTTCTCTTTTTATAACTGGTACCAAACTAAGGTCATGTGGAGAACTGGGCTGCTGAAACCAAGTGGCCTGGGTTTCTCTTAAAATTCTGGGTAGTCCCCTTAAAAGCTAGTGGGATTTAAAGAGTAGTTATGGGGTTGGGGAAGGGCTGGCATGAGTGGTAGTTAAGAAAATTTGAGTTAATGAATGAATGCCCAACAGCAAATGCTACAAGTTTTTAAAAAAAATTTTTACCTAATTATAATAAAAGGATAAACTGTTTGGCAATCAGCATGACAATTAAAATAGTTGGATTCAGGAGAAAACAGGGCAAAATGCCCTTAGACACAGAAAAAGAAAGACTGTTGGATACATTCAAGTCAGCAAGAAGTATCAGTGCAAAGTTCTAAAACAAAGAAAGCCTAGAGCTGTCCAATAACCAAATATGTGGCCTCTTCTCTCGTCAGGGCCTCATTATTTACCTTTTCTCATTTTTTCTGCTTGTTCTTTCCACTGCTTAACTTCATTTTCATTAACCAACCTGTATAATAGTTAAAAGAGCATTCATTACAAAAACATAAAAGGGCCATTGCCAAAATGCGTGCTCTTCTAGGTACAAAAATAGTCCACTGCAGAGAAAATCCTCAGCATGCTTGAAACCCATTTAAACCCAGATGTTACTCAGATACATTACGTATGTATATATAGGCGCTCATATTTGACCTCTAGAACATCTCGGTTCTCCCAGCTGCTATTTTAAAGTAGGATAAAGTAAACGTCTTACATGGTGACTACCATCTCACAGACAGCAAAATAAGAAACTTACATTCGTACGACATTCTTAATGTTAAAGTTTTCCAAAGGTGTGGTGTCGGGGTCCTGTCCTTTGTCATTCTGAATGACTATTTGCTGTACAATTCTATCTAGTAGTAGCCAGTACTGAACGGTGTTGCCACTTCTCTTGTCTAAAAAAGAAAAGAAGGGTGGAAAAATACTTCACGTTGTTTCTAAACTAGGATGAATATTTTTCAACAGCGGTCACCCACCAGAGCCATGGAACCAGAGATGTTTACAACATCTGCACCAGCACTTCCCAAAGTTTCTGGAATTCTGACATGTGATGATCGTTTATATGATTGAGAGGCACTTTCTACCCCTTTCTAAATGTGTTGCAAGGCATACATTTATTTTTAAAATCAAAGTAAGTTATAATTCATTTCATTTTTAGAATGTCATAATACCCCTTAAGCTGTGTGGAAACATTTTGGACTGTCACAAAAGCAAGGTTTGGAATCCCTGGTGTGCACCCAACTTAATCAGCACTGCTCAGAAGACAGAGCCCTTTGGATGATGTCCAAACATTCAAAAACACACATGTAAGTCACAAACACACTCACAAGGCATTTGGAGGCAGTGGTGCAGGATGGACATGAAGTGAGGGTAAGCTTCACTATGGGTCAGCCTCTTCCTGGTCAGCTCAAACATCTGGGTCGCACTTTTTGTGTCTATGTGAACCTATTCCGGATGAAAAAGAAATCTAAGTCAACGCCCAGTATCCTTAATACTTGCAATGCAAGATAAGCAAATCCAAGGCACCCAGAGCTAATCCTGCCACTTAGGTAGCAAAACAGAACCCGGATTTCGCTTTTTGCAAGATCCTATACTGGTCCATGTCAACTCAACACACATTACAACAGGGGAAGTCCATGAGTTGATGAGTTAAATCGGAATAACTGTGAGGATACATACCAGTTCAAATCTTTTGGCAAATTCTAGTTCATCTTCATTTCTGAGCATTTCAAAAAAATCTAAATGCCTGAAATCCAATAAAAGAGAAGCTATTAAAAGTAGAACACCCTACAAACATAAGCACATAGGAACCAGGATATTAATGCTAAGGCCTTTCCTAAATTTTCAGAGATAGCTCTAAAAGACGACGACCACAAAATTTTGAATGCCTTTGCTTAATATGTTCTAAGGGAAAAAGACACTCTGACTGAGATCATAATAAAAGACAAGCTTCAAAGCCTAGGATGCCTAGTACACAGTAGACAACTAATAAACGTGTATCAAATCCCAACATAATCAAGTCCAGCTTCTGCTCACACACTCCCTTTATGGAAAAACAGGTCCATATATCTACACTTGCCTGACTGATGAATTAAGATCATGAAAGAAATATTCATGCCACTCGCTATTCATTCAAATATTTATGGAGCCCCTACTATGTATTTTAGCAACTGGGGATAATAAGCTTTATGAAGACAAATACATCAGAGTAAAGGGAAAAGAGAATGATGGGAGGTATGGTGAGTGGTGGACATACACTGGCTTGAACAGGTCTCTTGGAAGGGAACAAGGGAATAAGCAATTTGGACAGATGTGGGAAGATCTTTTAAAAGCTGAGCAAATAGCAAATGCAAAGGCCCTGAGGCAAGACTATTTTGACATGTTCAAAGAACATCAAAGAGAAGAGCATGTTAGAGCACATGAATGAGGGGGAGAGGGGTAGAAGAGGAGATCTGAGAGCTGGTGGGAGATCTTAGAAATGGTAAAATGATTGCAAATAAGAGCAAAGGAACGAGTGTGAAAAGTAACATTCACAGAATGCCTATCAAGTTGCCTCCATGATTTACAGTCAATTTTCCTAACAGCCCATAAAAGATAGTTATCATCATTGTCGTCGTCATATAGCTTAGAAAAAAAATACACAGCAAGTTAAAGAGGTAAGACTAGAATATGGATTCAGTCTGATTTCAGAACCCACATGAAGTTCTCCACACAATGTGCTGCTTCCTTCATGGAGAAAGTCCTAATATTTAAAAAAAAAAAAAAAAAAAAAAAAAAAGCACCAGAGTTGAACTAACAGTCTGATGCCAGCTCCTTATGTTACACAAAGGTCACAAGTAGTTCACAGGCTGGCACTACACATACGGAAAAAGCTGGAGAACCATCTTAGAAGAGAACAGTCTGACTTACCTATCTAATGTTGAATTTTCATGTTCCCTTAATTTATCTATTACAGGTTGAATTCCTAACATCAGAAACTCATAGCGAAGATGAAGTCTAAAGTCCAAACTTTCCTGAAAGTGAAAGGGTGATAAATTATATACTTATGCTTTTTGGACTATATAGGAATCTTTTTTTAATTTTAAAGATTATTCTTTAACAATACATGTCTTCAATAGCAAGTACAGAAGGTTCTTACCACTCCAGCGCCTTGGCTTAGCACTGCATTGATGAAGGACATGATGGCAGTTTTGAGGCTCACCTCATCTCGATACCGCCCTGTGCTTTTATCCAAGTCATTGATTAATGTCTACCAAGGATACAAACATAGAAACAAAGGACTGAATCACTACTAATCATACATTCACTTTATTCTTATACTCAGAAGTAAATTTTTAAAATCTTGTGCTTAGAGTTACATGGATCTATAGAGAGCCATCTTTTATTTTTCTTAAAATTAGTTAAAAAAAATCTCTGACTTGCAAAATGCCTACATCACATATATTCATTTATATATACATATACAAGATACAAAAAACTGTGCTTTGTCAACTCAGCTCTTTACATTTGAGCATAAATATGGTGACATAATCCCACTGTATATATCAATACTAAATCAAGAATGGTAACCTGTAAAATTTTCAGGGAATAGTGTATTACGTGGATTCAAAAGATATATGCTATATGACAGGTGGAAAGAAGGGCCACGTTTTCAAGTTCAGTAAATCTAAAATCCCAGATTGATTAACTATAGAAAGCATAATCGACTCCGGTAAAAAGACACACAAGGAAGGAAAGACTGGAAGACACAGTTTGAGTAATCATCACAGGAGGAAATAAGTCACGTCCCCACTACAGGGCCAGGAAGGCACCTGTCAAACGGGGTGAATGACAAAGTGGTGAGAGAGCATGCCCACCTGAAAGCGAGTTCTTTCACTGGCATACTTCTGGTAGTGCAGCATGGCTTGCAGAACCTTCTTGTGACCCCCGGGAACCAGGCACACGGCGCCCAAGATTTCCAGCACGGCCACCTTTGTTTTAATGTTCTCTGTGCTCAGACTCTGAGCAATCACGTTTATACTCTCAGAGTGAGCCAGGACATGAGCCCGACCTTGAGAGTTGTTCATTAGCGCCTTTATACAACCAATGAGAGAGGTATGTATTCGAGACTCTGACGTCTCGTAGTCCATGGTCTTTAGAAAGTTGAGAATACATGACAGGCCATCCAAGTCAATGAATCTGGTTACAAACCTGTCAGGAGAAGAAGGTTAAAATGTATCAGACTTAAGTCTATTTGGAATTTTCTAATAGCCCTTAATGGAAAAGTTTCGCAGGGGCAGGAGGAAGGAAGATGTAGTTCCTGAATACCAAAGACCTACATTGATGAAGTCTTAATTCCTGGCCTCTTCCTCGGCACAAACCCAATGGTCAGGTCTCTCAGAAAGGTGAGATACTCTCAATTTGAGATACAAAGATCTCTACTGATACAAAGAATCGACTAGCAGATCACACAACCACAGAAAATCTGGATCAAGAAGACACTCAGAATACGTGTCTTAAGTTAAAGTCATCTGCTGATCCTGTGTTATAGCATCCAGCCCCCAGATACCTTTATATTAACCAATGATGCATATCAATGAACATCAAAGAGCCTCCTATAATTTTAGGATATTTGCTTGTCAAAAAAATGATCATCTATATTACTAACATTTTGTAGCAAAACTCTTCTTTTGTAGGACATGCAACTGGAATCCCAATATATAAAACAAGTAACAGCAATTCTTTGTCACTGAACATTAATTTGACATCTATAGTGCTTATTTACTGTAAAGGCAATCAATTAGAGTAATTCACAATATACACATGCATTTGAAGTCTCTGAAATTTCAGAAGTAACATAACTTGTTTATATGACTACATCAGAAATGTCCAAATTTATTTTGCCTTGGATACCCATTAACATCTGAAAATGCAAAACACACACAAATAGGGAAACACTGAGGTAGCTAGGATTGGGTAGAAAACCTCTGTCATACAACTGCATAGAATTTTTGATAAATCAATAGATATTTCTTAGCATTTTACAGTTAAATAAAGAAAAGGAAATCTTTATTTTTCCAGCCATTTCACGCAATCACACAATCCAGATATAGCCTAACTGCTTGAATCAGTTGGCTTCATTCATAGCACCTATGTTAATGAAATGTACTAAAAGCACCCCCAACATCTCACCAAACCTTAAAGGCTAATTAATTGAAACTGAAGGTGTGGGAGACACACAGAGAAGGCAGACTTCCCACCATTTTTCAATAACAGTTTTATTGAGATATAACTCACCTGCCATAAAATTCATACTTTCAAATGTACAATTCAGTGCAACCATTCACCTCATCTGGTTAAAAAATTTTCTTTTATTTTTTACTTATTTTTGAGAGAGAGGGAGGGACAGAGTGCGAACAGAGGAGGAACAGAGAGAGGGTGATGCATAACTCAAGCAGGCTCCAGGCTGTCAGCACAGAGCCCAACACAGGGCTCGAATTCATGAACTGTGAGATCATGACCTGAGTCAAAGTAAGATACTTAATCGACTGAGCCACCCAGGCACCCCCACCCCACATTTTTTAATGTTTATTTATTTATTTAAAAAATATTTTTTAAGTTTATTTACTTTTGCGAGAGAGAAAGAGAGCATGAGCAAGGGAGGGGCAGAGAGAGAGAGAGAGAGAGGAAGACCCAGAATCTGAGAAGCAGGCTCTAGGCTGAGCTGTCAGCACAGATCCTGTTGCGGGGTTCAAACCCACAAACCATGACATCATGACCTGAGCTGAAGTCAGACACTTAACCAACTGAGCCATGCAGGCACACCAATGTTTGTTTATTTTTGAGAGAAAGAGAGAGAGAGAGCATTAGCGAGGGAGGGGCAGATAGACAGAGAGACAAAGAATCTGAAGCAGGCTCCAGGCTCTGAGCTGTCAGCACAGTGCCCAGTGCGGGCTTGAACTCACAGACTGTGAGATCACTTTGAGCTGAAGCCGGATGTTTAACTGACTGAGCCACCCAGGTGCCCCAATATCATCTGATTTTAGAGCACTCTAATCATCCCCAAAAGACCATTTTCCCCTCGCCCCAATCCTAAGCAACCACTAATCTTTCTGTCTGTATGGATTGGCCTTTTCTGGAACTTTCATATAAATGGAATCATATACTATGTATATGTGTTTCTTTCACTTTGCATAAATATTCTCAAGGTTCATCCATGTTGTAGCATATATCAACAGACTATTCCTTTTTAGGGCAAAATAATATTCCATTGTATGCACATGTCACATTCTATTTATCCATTCATCAGCTGATAAAATTTGGGTTGTTTCTACTTTTGGCCATTAGGAATACTACTAACATGAACACTCTCACTCCCATGAACACATGGGTTTTTGGGAGACAGGTTTTCATTTCCCTTGGCTATATACTGAGGAAGAGAATTGTCAGATGACATGGCAATACTATGTTTAACAGTATGAGGGACTCTGTCAAACTGTTTTCCAAAGTAGCTGAATCATTTTACATTCCCACCCAGCAGTGTACGGGGTGGGTGTGCAATTTTTCCACATCAGCAACCGACACTTGCTAGTCTCTTTTTTTATTTTAGCCACTTAACAGCTGTCTGCATATCCTTTAAGTGAAGAAAATCAATTCATTGAATGTTCAATGATTAAAGTATTTCACTCATGTTCAATTGCATGCACTTAAGACGTACTTGAAAGTTTGGCTACTGCAGAAAAAATGAAAGGAGGGTAGAGAAAAAGGGATAAAGAAAGGAAGAAAAAAAAAAGTGACAAGTAGCACATGCTACCAAGAAAAGAATTACCTCATTGGTTTTGTCCTTAGTGCTGTTTTCAAACTCTCTATAGTTTTACTTCTCTCTTCTTCCTCTTCCTTCTCTAAAGCCAGGAGAGATTTTCTCTATGCAAAGAAAATGGAAGTTACCTCTTCAAATTCTATGATTTAATTAGTGTACAAGCAAGACAAGCCTACAGATTACATGCTATTATCACTTTCAAGACAAATAAACAATCAGTACATCTATAATCAAGATTACTGCAAAACCAAAATACAGAGCAGAAGTGCTAAGAATTCCAAATTTGTTATCTCTACTAAAAGTTCTTTCCAATTGTAGATAAACCTTTAAGAAACATTTAGAAATATTCAGTAGAAATTTTAGTTTGTCCGACTACAGTTGTATAACTATTCTGTAACTACACTCTGATGAAGATATAAATAGTAATATCTTTATAGAAAGAATATTGGACCTGCAGTTAAATACAGTATTCTGGCAACTAAATTTAATAACATTATCACACTATCAAACCGAGGCAGTTTGTGTGATCCTCAGGCCAAAAAATGTAATCGTTAACACTATTTGCTACATCAAATTATTTAAGAGGAACAATTAAATCAGATGTGATACTAAGTCAGGCAATTCTTTCACAGTGAAAATTTAAGCTTTAGAAATCATTCACCACCATTTGGAAATTCAGCTACAGAGTACTTGTGTATGTGTTCGTGGTGGTGGAGGGGGAGTGTGTTTATACTCTCCCTACACAAGGATCTTTTGAGAAGTGCTTCCCAAACTTTAATGTGGATACGAATCATCTGGGGATCTTGTTAAAATGAGGGTTCTGATGTGGTACTGTCCGGAGTGAAGCCCAAGGCGCTGCACTGCTGATTAGTTTCTACGCGGTGCTGATGCTGCAGGTCTATGGACCTCACTTTGAAGAATGAGGCACTAAGGAAGCAGATCTCAGCTGACATTACAGTCACGGATGCTAGTCAAGTTCATACTTGTGAGACAGTTGTTTCCATTCCTTTGAGCCCCTGATCACTTAGTTGTACTAAAAGTATCCCCAAGTCTCAGGTGCCCTCCACTCACGGAACCACGGGTCCCGTCCTTACTTTCATCCTATTCTGAACATGTGGCTTTTCTAATCTCAGTCTCTCTACCTGTTACCAAATCTGATTAAATGCATGGCTGGGAAACAGTCTGGGGTACTGGGAGTGGGGGGGTGGGGGGTGGGAAGCTTGACTGTTAACCATATCTCAGTGATCCAGTCTCTCCCTTTCTTTCAGGACCACAAATCATTAAAGGGTGACTTTACTTACTTTTTTCAAGCTAATCGTATCAGCGCTGAGTTTAACTAAAGCCTAAATTTGACTTCATGAGAAGGAGGGGGTAAATCTCCAAACAAATAAATATATCAGTATAATTTAAGGCAAATGAAATAAAAATCAGTAAAATCTTGTTTTTTCAAACTTGCTCTACAAGACGTATTCCCTGGAAAATTCGGTATGAATCTGGCTAAGTGTATTTAATCCCCTAAGGCAAAGCTGAACTTGTTTAGACTCTTAAGCAATCACTTTGAATCTGCAGCTCCAAATCAAGCCATCTATGATCATCACTGCTCATTCCTAGGCACAAAACTATACCCAAATTAAAGACACACATTTCTTATTACGGTTCACTAATACTAAAGAAAGATGTATGGATTTACTCTTTTAACAATCTTGGAGAGGGTGAAACATCTGAATAAAGACAGACTACATGAAGTCTGCCTTGTAGAGCTGGGAGATTTATGAAAAGTCAAGAAAATTAAATTAGAATTTCATTTCCCAGTATAAAGACCATTACCTTCCTCTCAAAATGGAGGTGACACACTCTCTTCTGCATGTGACGTAATCAGATTTGAATCTAAGATTGTGTTTGTTGTACTGAGAAAACGGAGGATATATAGATGGACGTGATACTGTAATGTGACTTCAAAATAATTTATATAAAATTCAAAGTTTTCAGGCTTCACATGTAGGAAGAAGGCTTGATTTGCCCCTTTTTGGAGAAAAAGGAGCTATGCCCACCTTCCTAAAGATGGCTGCTGGGACAAACATGTAGTGTGCACCCGTGGTCTATACAGGACAGGCTTGCGGCAGCCTCCTGGGGTGTTCTGTGCACTTACCAAGTCCCTGCTCACTTGAGAAGTGGGCAAAAGACAAAGTGCATCCCTGGTAGAGGATCTTCTGATGAAGGCTACTGGCTATACCTTGGAAGATGCAAGTCCGAGAATGATGGACAAACCAAGCACAGAAATCATTCCTGGCTCGGAGTCTGGAACTAAGCTCCCATTTGAAACATTTCACTGGTGTGAAGTCAATAAGCCAGTCAGCTAAGCACGCTGAACTTCACCTCACATCTTCCTCCTTGAAAGCGCATGTAGAAGCCACATACAAAGGCAGGCCAGGCCCCTCTGGAACCTGTTGGGCTGTACTTTTATTACACTGTTTTTCACTCTTTAAAAGCCAACAGATCACTCAGGGGTCCTTTCAAGAACAAAGCATTCTTGTTAAGAAGCTTACGTAAAGTAACTGAACTTGTTCCACAAACGGCCTCACAGACCAGTAAGTGCTACAGTTCTCGACCTGGACAATCCATCAGACCCTGGAGGCATTGAAGAAAACAGATGCCTGCCCCACTTCAGAAAAGTCAGAGGTGGGGTGGGGGAAGGTGGGGGGGAGTGGGATCACCAGGCCTCTTTTACTTGCCGAAGGTTTTTAAAAATCAAATTAGTGAGAGGCAAATTAGAAAGTAATCTGTGAGCTCAGACTGATAGGTTTAAATTCCAGCTCTACTGCTTCCTAATTTGATGACCTTGGGCAAGGTAACCTTTCTCCAAGTCCCAGACTCCTTATCTACAAACAGCACTTACAGCACTGGGTGCTTATAAGGATTTAAAACAACACGTAAAGTGCCTGTCACATGGTTGCACACTCAGTGGCAGTAGTCGCGATTGGTGCTGAAGACAATGGATGATAACAGTGTGGATAAATGCCCCTTCAACAAGTCTCTACACTAGAGACGTGTGTCTAGTTGCCTGGCCATGAAAGGATATGGAGGAGTTGTAGGTCTTTCCTGTCCCCAGGGACAAGGACTCACGATTTCTGCTGTGTGCCACTGGGAATTCTCTGACACAGTTATCAGAGAGATCAACCAGAACTATAGTAGCAGGTGGTAGCAACAAATTTGGTGAGAAAAACAGAAAAATTCAGCACAGGGGTTTTGGTCTCATCAGACCTCCTTGTTCTTTACATATGCAGGAGTTCTGAGGTCTTATAACTCATGAGCTATTACTGCTTTTTACCTTGAACCCTAGAAAGATGCCAACTCCGTTCTTAAAGGAGCATTAGAAAGCTTTGTTAGGTGTTAAGCACAAAGAATAGCAAGGTGAGGGACAATTTAATTGCCTTGTGATACTCTTGGAGACGAATTTGGATTAGGAAGCAAATACAATTAAAATGTAGATGACTCATGAATGTAGCAAAAGGTTGTCCAAGGACCTGGCCAAAGGAAAAAGGAGGCTCTGAAAGAAGTGCCTTGTATTGGCACATCACAGTCCTTCTGGTGCAGGAAATGAACGAGGTTGACTCCATACATGGTATGGAGTAAGACACTAAAGGACAAATTAACCTAATTGTCCCCGAAATTTGAAGGAAAGAAAACGCCATAGTATTTAGTACTTCTCCATTGATAGAAGTGAATTCATTAACAAAGAAGCAACTTCCCTTGTTACATCAAACAATGCTGACTTAATTAGAAAGACAGACAGCCTGCCCCACAGCTCTATTCTTCCCCCCTAACAGCCAGGAACAAGAATTGAGAATACAACCTTCAGATGCAGGAAATGTAAATGGCTCTAAATTATTACTGCTTCGGTGATGCATAGAAAATCCCGGATGGGATGGTCCCCACAAGCCTCACATTCTGCTAACATATTCATACAAATGCTGAGATCACCCTTTTCCCATCTTTAGCACTGTGTAGGATGCCTTATACAGGGAGGCTGTGGAGGTTATTTTCTGCCATGAGTTTAGACTAGAAATCCTCAGGGCAAAAGCTTAGCAGTTTCTTCTATCATTTATACAACCCTGTTCACATTTACCAGGCTGTTTATTATTCATTGTGCAACAGCAGAAGTATCTTCAAAGAAAAAACTAGAAAAGAGGAAGTTAGTAAAAGTGAAGGCCGCTGAAAGTTTAGTAAAAGCGTGAGTGATTCACATATTCTGGTCAGTTTTTAATGTTTGCAGCAGCAGCAACAGCAGCAGCAAAATATTAGACGATGTTTTTTAAAATGTCTGCCTTAAGTCTTAAGAAGCTAATTCTCCAAAAAGGCTCAGCGGAAGGAGGAAAGGAAGAGGTAAAGTATTTGTTATGGAAGTTATCATTTTGCTTGCATGTTATACATTGAATCTAACACTGAATCTAACAGAGTGACTCTTAAAATCATGAGACTCTCCCACTGTGGGCAATCCCAATTGTTATCAACATGAGCAGGATTTGAGCTACAAATGCTCAAAGGCTGAGGGCTTGTTTTCTGCTGTGTATTTTAGCTTGGATTGATAGGTGCTGTTCAGGCTGCTCGAAGCGCTGATGTTAGAGACATCCATGTGATAAGGATGTGTATTTCAGATACTAAGAATGCGTTTTAAACAATTATTTAACCAAAGATTTCCCAAGGACATCTTGACATAATTATTATGTCTTTTCATTCAATCACCTATTTCATAGACTCCTTTTGTTAATTTATAGGAGTAAAAGAGTACCTGGCTGCCCTGTAAAATCCAGAATCCAGGAATTTGTAAGCAAGTCCTCCATGAACAAGAGAATGGGAGAACAGTGAAGGAACGGTTTCATTGTATTACTTGGAAATGGTATTAACCCATAGAATAGTGCCGCCATAGCCAAACTCCAAATGACTGGTAAGAGTGATTGCAAGCTAAAGTTGAACATAAGCCAGATTTAAGATTACATTTCCTCTTACAACATTAAACTCACTTATATTTTAGTGTGTGCTAATTTTATGTAAAACATGCTGGAAAAAAATCATTTTGCCAAGTACCACTTCTGCCCTCCTTCTCCACTCCCTCAATCCCCACTAACATTGCATGTTTGGAATGGAGTTGGGAAAGATAATGACATTTGGTAGTTCTTACTCAAGACAGTTTACCTTGCAACTGTGTGATAAATTTGCATTTTAAATTGTGTGTCATTGAACAGAAAGTATACCTACAGCAGCCATTGAATTGAGCTGATCAATGTAGAATTCAGGCCAACTTGTCGCTCCCTTGTTTTCTTCCTGGTCCTAGATAGAAAGAAAAGAAAGTAAGAATACCACCAGATATATACACACAATGGCCATAAGCACATCTGACTTTCAGAACATGTAGACAATCGCCTATGTAAGCCATTAGAAGACAGTGAGATAGAAGATATTGGTCTTCAAATGTTGGCTTTAATCATCAGACTGTCCATTTGACTAGAGACAAGACAGTGCTACAGAGTTAGGTGTGACAAGGGGACATTTTCTGAACCATGAATTAAGAGGAATTTACTATTTTATCACTTTTGTAATGTATATATTTTTTTAAATTCAAGAACAATGGACTTACAACACTGTATTAGTTTCAGGTGTACAACATAGTGATGTAACATTTATAAACAATATGAAGTGGCAACCACAGGAAGTCTAGTTACCATCTGTCACCACAAAAGTTGTTATGGTATTATTGACTGTAAAGAGGAATTTAAATGGGAACTTAGCCACATCATGGTATGATATTGCTTTCCTTCAGGGACACAATCATACTGGGAAGGGCACAGTGTTTGTTGTGAGGACCAAGGATCTCTAGGTCCTGTGTCACACTGAGGACAAGTATTGCTCAATTATATGTCTGGATGAAATCCACAAAAGAAGGAAAGTTGTCTTAAAAAATGACCACAGGATTTGGCCAGTTGTTAATTAAACCTTTTTACTTAGTTTATTCAGACTCCAGAAGACAGTAAAACTTTTGAAGGGTTTCATTTGATGTAACCAAAACTAGGTACTGCTTCAGATGAGAAGGTAGAACAAAACCGGACACTGGATGGAAAGTAGTAAAAGGAACACACATTGCTCACAGGCCTAGCCCTGGTGCTGTGACAGCTTATGCGCTTGGGAAAACGTAATGCCTCTGAATTGAGGAGAAATGAAACACGTGGAATCCAGGAGCCCCTTCCTAAACTGCTCTAGCCAGTCTTTCATCTTAAAAAACAGGGTGACGAAGCCAGCGCCAGGGCCTTCAGGGCTTCTGTGGATAGCAGCTCCCTGCCAGCCTGAACCCTCACCTCCCCCCAAAATTAGGGGGCCATGGCTTTGGCTCCATGGGAATACTGAGTTCATCAGAAGATGACACTGCAGTTGGGGCTTTCCAGGCATGTTTGCGAATCTACATGGCTGTAGGTCATGTATGATCAGACGGACTCAAAAAGGTCAATTTCATTCTTCTCTAGCTTCACATTCAGAGAGCACCTCCGTACAATTGCTGTCCCCTGTCCCCTTGGAGATGGTGCTGGGCCAGGTACACAAAGCTGCTACGAGGCAACGAAGTAGTCACTACCTATTAACTGACCTCAGAATCTCATCAGTCCTTGGGATAGCAGTTTCAAGGTGGGAGTTTTCATTTCAGCCCTATACTTTATCTCAAAAACACTTTTCCTAAGCAAATCTTTCTAGGCAGGTCTATGGGGTAAGATAAAAGAAACATAATTTCAAAATTATTCTCTTTTTTAAATGTATTTATTTGAGAGAGAGAGAGAGCGTGATACAATCTCCAGCAGATTCTGTGAGGTTAGTGCAAGTGCCCCACATGGGGCTCGAACCAGTGAAACAGTGAGATTATGACCTGAGCCGAAATCAGGAGTTAGATGCTTACCCAAATGAGTCACCAGGCACTGCCCCCCCCTTTTAAAAATGTTTATTTTTGAGAAGGGGAAAGGCCAGAGAGAGAAGGGGATAGAGGATCCAAAGCAGGCTCTGGGCTGACAGCAGAGAGCCTAACATGGGGCTCGAACTCATGAATTGTAAGATCATGAGCTGAGCCTACATTAGAGACTTAACCAACTGAGTCACCCAGGTGCTCCTCAAAACTCTTAAGTAGTCACTAAAAGAGGGCAAAGTAACTAGTGCTTACGGTGTCTTAAAAGCTGGCAGTAAAGAATATCGGAACTCATCTGGAGACTGAGCAAGCCAGGTGGTGGGGACAAAGGCTATAGCAGCAGCTTTGAAGTTAGACTGTATTACACTTGCATGGTTTTAAAAAGCTTAGGAAATCTGGGGAGTTTTTAGAATGGTCTTTGACTATAACATGTTAATAAAATAGTTACAACGGCAGTGTAAATGCTGAGCCCTTCTCTCCTCCTAAAATGGAGTATTAAAGTTAGCAAAACCCCAGTTACCAATGCATTCAGCAAGCCAAAACCCACAGTGATAGTCAGTGGTATTTGAACCTATAAAATGAAATAGAAAGTGCCAGATCTTTCTAGTCCCTCAAACTAGGGCAAATGTCCCAAACTACAGGAAAATTCTGTCCCCTGTCTGGGGTCCCATGAGAGCCCATCTGTTATAAGCTTAGTAGTCATGGCTAACAAAAGAGGAGATCATCTTAGAAGCTGAAGATTAGCATAGACAGAGAAATCTTTACACTTTTGAAATGCTTTAATAATGTAAACATATTAAGAGGAGACCTAGATACTGTAGTCAAAATAGGGGAAAGAGAGCTTCATTTGTATTTCACATGCCTCAGTGCTGAGAAAATCAAATGAGCTAACGTATATAAAAGCTTCTCATAAAAGTACTGTTATCACTATATTCCTGGGGGTGATCCTCGGAGTTCTTCATTTTGGCAATGTGTCTCCAGTGTCCTCTGTGCACTCCTGGTCCTACACAGATGTGTGCTACAGGAGCCAAGTGAAACACATCTGTGAATCAACTCTCTGTTCCTACGTCATGCGGCTGCTGTTATGCAGAGACACGGGCCAGGAAGAGATGAATGCGATTGTTCTCAGGGGTCCCCAAAAGAGCACTGGACACTGTGACGTGCCGATGGGGAGACTCTGAGAAGCCCATGAGAGAGGCTGCTGATGAAAGTACAACATGTCTGATGTCCCTGGGAAGCAACTGGGACCTATGTGTTACCAGCCTCTACCATGTGTTATTCTTTGAGCCATCTGCCTCCCTTCTGGGTTATTTGTTATGGAGAAACAAGTGGGGAAATAAACAAGATTGCATAAGTTGTATTAGCTGTAATGGAACAGCAGCAATATCTAACACATGCACAGCTTACTGTGTGTCAAATGTTATTCTACGCACTGCGCTCTTCATGTACTCTACCAGGTGAGGTAGGCAGTTATCTCACTTATTTTAGTGAGAAGGAAACAGGGGCAAAGAGAAGACAGGTGAGCTGCCAAGGGTCCCCCAACCAGAAAATTCAGAGCCAGTGAGAAAGAATCAGGGCATCTCTTTCCTAAGAGATTAGATCTGAGATTAGACCTCAGGTTAATCACAAGCAATACACATTGAGTGTGAAGCTGGCCTTTCACTCTTAACTACCTTATTGTATGTATAAGAAACTCAAACATGGTTAGTGGCCAAAAATGAGTTTGCTTTCCCCCAAATCTTTATTGCTATTTTTGTTATACTCAACATTTCTGAATATTATTCTAATTCTAAATATTAGTCTAAGGCCTGATGTCCTGCTTGGATTACTGCTGGTCCCCTCTCTAGACTTTTTCTGTGGGAACTCTTCTGTCCCTTTATCAATGCCTTATCTATTTATATGTGTGCATACGGACAGCATTTACAAAGCTTTCCCTAGCCTGTTCTCCTGCTCCATTATCCACCAGTCTAAGAGCCAACTTCACGGGGATTTCTCTAGAGTGCTTGAAGATGAGCTGATAGCATTGAGCAGTTCTGGACAGCGGAATTGCAAACAAATCCCTCCCTCAACCATATACACCTAACCCTACTTTTGATTACTGCCTTGACTGATCCCATTAGAACTTTTCCCTAAGAAGTGAGAACACTGGTTCCATTCTACATTCCTTTAAAAAGTTCTATTTTCTCCTTTTAAAACAGGCCATGGATATGGGGTGTCTGGATGGCTCAGTTGGTTAAGCGTCCGACTTCGGCTCAGGTCATGATCTCATGGTTCATGGGTTCGAGCCCCGTGTCAAGGCTCTGTGATAACAACTCAGAGCCTAAAGCCTGCTTCGGGTTCTGTGTCTCCCTCATTCTCTGCTCCATCCCCACTCACACTCTGTCTCTATCTCCCAAAAATAAATGCACAAGAGTACATTTATTTTTCTCCATACCACTTTGCCCACAAAAATAAATTTTGTACTATTTCTTTGTACTCTTCCTGAGGTAAACATTCACAGCTATGTCCCAGACTTCTGTCTCATTTCGTGATCATCTCTACCAATCCAAGTTGCCTGTGTTCCTCTTCTTCAATCCCCAACAGAAACAGATTTAAATTTTCAGCCACTCACTACTTATGGTGATGTATAGGTAGGCAAGTTAAGTAACCCTCCTATATGACTCAGTTTTAGTTTTCTTATCTGTAAAATGGGTGCCTACTCCACACGGTCATTGTGAGGACTCAATAGGTTATTATGAGTAAAGAAAGCACTGAGAACAGTACACACAGAACATGTTTAATAAATCTTAGCTAGGATGATAAGGATACTCTTCCAAAATCTCCAGCTATGGCCATTCTTTCTTTCTTTTTATTGTTTTATTCATTTTGAGAAAGAGAGAGTGCACGGGAGCACATGTGCAAGCAAGGGGGAGGAGCCGAGAAAGGGAGAGAGAATCCCAAGCAGGCTCCATGCTGTCAGTGAGCCATAGCTATGGCCATTCCAAGTCCTTGTTATGCTAGGACTGTAAAAATTGGACCAACCAGTACGGAGAGACATTTGACAGTAATTGAATTTAAAACCACAAACACAGCCTTTTACCCTCCTTTAAGTCTACTTTTAGGAAGTCAGCCCACAATTCTATATTTACACTTGCACAGATATACACTACAAAGATCTTTTTCACTGCCCTGCTATTTGAATCAGCAAACAACAAAGTGAACAAATATATGGAAAGGGAGATGGTTGAATAAATTACTTTGTAGCAGTAACACAGAATGAAGTATAATTATGTAATGACATTCAAAATGGCCAAATATAGTATGGGGGTATGTTAAATGCCTCAGAATATGATTTCTCGTCTGTAGAAAAAACATGTACACTTAACATACAAACATTTCTGGAAATATATAGAAGAAAACTGAATAATGGCTACCTCTGGGTAGCAATAGAAAAGGTCTTTCACTTATAAACTGTTGTATAATTCAAACTTGTATTTTGCCAAGAACATGCAATCTTTACAGTTAAAATAGAAGCTCTAAAGCACTGTTATGTTCTGTTAGTAGAAGTGCTTTTTAAGGTGTTCTATGTAACCTGAAATGCATCAAGTCAACGAGATTCTGCAACATTTGGGATGTCTCTATTCTCTACATGTGGGGCACCCCCCTGCTCCCCACAGCAAATATTTAAAAACATTCTGCTTCTGTCTTCTCGTGGGATTTTCTATTTCTAAAACACACTACAACCCTAATATCAAATGTTTGTGTGGTGAAGTTTTATGATTTGGACCAAGATTTGTGTACTCAAAGGATCTTAAAATTGTTTAAATTTCCACACTTTCATATTTGTGTGCCAAACAATTTCTTAGTAGCGGCTAAAGTCTTTCATTGAGACTCAAAGCACAGTTCAAAAATTAAGTCTTTAAGAATAGCTTCTTTTGAAATGACCACAGGGCAAATTTTTAATAGGACCATTTCCCAAGTGATAATATGTAAGAACTGGTAGGGTTCTTCTTCAGTTTCAGATGCTGTTAGTAAGACCCAAAGTAGGCTGTACAAAGGTCAATTAATTGCCAAGGACATGTTCTGTGGTTGTTCACAAGACCACAAATCACAGGCTGAAGCAAAATGCACTTGGCCAACTAAAGCCATAAATCTTCACGTTCACTATTACAAACCCATGAGATTCTTAGACCATACTTGTGAAAGACATGGTCTTTCACTGTCTATAATGGCTAAAAATCCTCTAACAATGTGCACTAGTACAATCAACCCAACAATAGTAGAGACATATTAAGATTTAACTCAATGAACTTCAACAGCAGAAAGGCACTGTTTCAGTACGATACAGAGTAAAGTTCATTCTGGTCATTTTCATTATAGGCTAAAGGTAACTAACTACTAATGGAAGCTTGTTCCACTTATAAAGAAAATGCTACTAGAAATCATGTTAGCTGTGATTATGTATAGGATCAAGAAATCTTATCTCTGTTAATTATCAAAATTGTTACCTGTTGCATTAAATTGTCATTATTATTTTGATTTCACGGACCCAGCCCTATAGGCTGATGAATGAAATGGATGTTAAATAAATTTACTCGATACCTAGAAGTTTTACAGAATACTAACAAGAAAGGGGTAGACAGGCCAAAATATTTTATCCTATTAGGTATGACTCCCTGATGTGTGTGTCCTCTAAAAAACTCAAGTGGACAACAGGAAATGGGTGCCAAGGAACAGGTCCGAGGAGCAGGTAGGAGGGAAGATGGAAAAACATTGTGTGGAAGACCGTGCTAATAGCTTCTGCTAATGTTCCCTCCTGACTCAGTAACAGTGTCATCAGCATCTTTTCCTAAGACGGTGACAGCAAAGTGTGGAATAACCTGACAGACCAGGCGCTGGCCAACTTCTTCTGTACAGGACTGGAAAACAAATATTTCAGGCTTTGTAGACCACAGAATCTGTTGCAACTACTCGGTTTTGCCCCTGTACACTGTGAGAGCAGCTCCAACTATTGCTCAGATGAAGGACCACTGCCATGTTTCAATAACACTTTATTTACAAAAAAACAGTTAAGTGGCTGGATTTTGCCCATGGGCCATAGTTTGTCACCTCCTGTGCTAGAATAGGCCTGGCTCTCAAGACAGCAGGAGTGCATCACAGTTCTAACTTGGTCATCAATTTTTTTCCAGGTTTTTCTCCTCTCCTTCAAGCCACTCCATCTCCAGTAAACCCCCTAAGTTAGGATCAGCTCATAAAGTATGTGGAATTTGCCCAGTAACTTGTACTGTTTTCCAGTGAAGAGGCAGGACCTGCCATGCCTGAAAAGTCTACCTTCTTACCAAGCTCACTGCACCTTGAAAGTAGTTTAACCCTAATTTTTAAAATAGCATGGCATCGTGCGGTCTTTTAAATCCTGACTTCTGCCTCCAAATCGTTGTCTTATTTTTCTTTCACTGGGAAGAAAAGAACCAGCAGGTCCACAAACCTGGGTTCCCGAGACTATGGCTTTCCTCAGTCCTTCCTGCTGCCCTTCCCTGTAACCCCTATCAGTGGGCTAAGACTACACCCCACAAGTGAAACTTGCCAAAGGGAGGCCGTCGGTTCAAAAAATAATTCTTATGTTGTCACATTTCGAGACAGTCACGTGGTCCCTGGGAGTGCCAATCCTGGTTACATTTTTGGCCACTGCCACAATTACACATCAAGTGCATCTGCTGCCCAAATCCGGTTGGGCCCACACGAAGAATGATTACAGAACAGCGGCTTCTGCGTCTGCCAGGAAACCCAACACCTCCTCCTAAGCCTCAGAAAATCAGTCATTTTCTGGAAAGACTGGAGGGTGACTTGCAATAACAATGGCTTTCATATTTAGCACTTAGAACCAAGTCCGAGGAGATCTTCATCCCTATTTTTCCTGGTTCTGTAAAACATCTATATGTGTTTTAAGGAAAGTCATCATAATTATATAGTGAGGTCTCTGACTCTAGCGACACCCTAGTCCAAGTTTCCCCTCATAGAGGTCCCTCATATAAGGTCACCAGCAGGTGACTGACTGTATGTTCTCTGAGAGAAGGCTTCAAGGGGTCCAAGAACCATAACCTTCATTGATGGTTAGAAACTTCACCTCAAACTAAATTGACAGATGTCTCCTTGGAACTTCAAGCACTGTTGGCCTTAGTTTTGCCCTTGGGAACTGCATGGAAAAGTCCAATTTCTCCTATGAACAATAACCCTGCAAATATTTAAAACAATTTGAATAAAGCTATTATGTCCTCCCAAAGTCTTCTCTTTACCAAACGAAAAATTCTCCACTGGCTATATAGAGTAAGTTTATCTTCCTTAATTCCATCAGTTTATCACATCCTAATGTCCAATTTTTATAAAAATAACTCCAACAAATATATCTAAATTCCTATGAAAGGAATCTTCTTACATGCCACTGATGCATAACTCGAGACAGTTTCTACTAGGAGGGCATCTGGAAGATTTCTGACCAAAATATCTCCCAAAGATGACACAGAACAAGTTCTTGCTTTCCTGAAGGTTCACAACAAATAACAAATTTATGATTTAGAATGAAAGATCCAGGTCTCATGAAGCATAAACATCCATAGCTCTTGTTTTACTAAGTACACATATTGTAACACATTGGCCATAAACTCAATAATAAAAATAGGTCTTATTATAAGATTTAGGATGCTTTCTCTCTAAAACTAAATACAAGTTTACAGAATTAAAACTGGGTGAGTAGGACCTAGGGTCATTAGCTGTCAAGAAACTTTGTGGGAAGTTTAAGCCTCATGTAGAGCACTGGTTTTTAAGCCTCTGGATTACACTTAGAGTGTCATGGCTTCTCTCCTGTACATCACCCTTTCAAACATCATAGGAATTTCTTCCTTGTATGTGTGTGAAGTTTAACACCTCTTGACCCCCAAGCTCCACTCCTTCCCCTTCTTTGGTTTATGCATATCTAACAAAAAGCTTACTAGCATCGATAAACAATGCACATTTTCCCAGAGAGCCTCTTGCTATCATATCCTGTACTCCAGTGTAAAATATAATTAAAGATCTCAGCTCATTTAGATAAGCTACCACTTCTCTAATAATTCTTGGTGATGGACATTAAGGAGGACACTTACTTGGATGAACACTGGGTATTACATGTAAGTGATGAATCACTAGATTCTATTCCTGAAATTATTACACTATATTTTAACTAACTTGGAGTTAAATAAAAAAATAAAATTCTATATTGATAGAGGATAATTGTAAAATCATGGCATGAACTGATGTCAAAGATTTTGCTGAACTCATTAATAAATGAGGGAATAAGATGTTACAACAGATTCAAAAGAGAATCCAAAGAGCAAAGGCATTTACACATAATTATGTATGTGTAAATAGACACAAAAATGATCAACAGGACATAATTGCATTGCTACTGGTTTTTTTTTTTTTAAACAATTTTCAGATTTATTAAACAGCTCAAAGGTGGTCAAAAGTAAAGATCCCTCTGAAGAGTGCTATAGACGGAAGTCAGTACATTCTGCCTCTCCGCCCCTCCCCCCCGCCCCATTTCAATATAATAACTACAGTTTAGAGAATAACAGACACATGACTGGTACTTCCTAGTTGAAGAGGACTTGATCTACAGAGGTGTAATGTGGAAGCCAAGCTGCATGATTAACACTGCTCTAGGCTCCTCACACCTAAATTACCCAGGTGTTTAGGCTTGCTGAAAGCTCTTGCTCGAGAACACCTACCTATCCTGATCACTTCATCTCAATTCTGCGTTTCCAGTGTCTTGTCTTGGCTGTGTGGCATGGTTTCTGTGTGTCACTGAGTTTCTGACTTGAAACCACTGAGACCACTGTACCCTGTCCCCCTTATACTCACAGTTACACCTGGTCTTCTATCCTCCCCAGAAATTTGTTGGACGAAAGAAAGCCATACTTAGCCACTGGACCCCAATGCCATTTCAGAGTATCACGTAGCTTAACTTGAGAGCAGGGCTAATACTATACTGTTGAACACAGAGCTTCTCAAGGGCAGGATAGGAGCAGAATCCCTCTGCTCATCATGCCCCAAAATTCACAGTGCTGAACTCAATCATTGGCTTCTCTTCTCATTCATTTACTCACCCAATAAATATGTGTTGAGTTTTATAATGGCCGAGGCTCTATTCTAGGTGTTAGAATACATGAATAAAAGAACAAGCCTCCTGCTTTCCTTGTTAGGGATCCATGAATACAGGATATAGGAGACTTTTGGCACTGAGAGTTTCTTAGAGCATCACAAACTTCTGACAATAGGTTCTCAGTTATGACAAGTATAGCTACAAAGAACTGTACCCATTTGTATACTTCACTCCCTTTTCTCATCATGATAAAAAGAAACAATCCAATACTATTAACTCTGCTGCCTTTTCACTAATCTCCAGTCTTCACTAATGTGTCTTCTAACTTCACTAATGTGTCTTCTAACTTCATTAATGTGTCTTCTAACTTCAAAATAAAAATCAAATGTAGGCATTCCTAAGCTCAACTGGGAAAAATGCTTTGAAGCATTTCTTAATAGCACAAAATGTTATATTAGTATTCTTAAAATTTTTTTTAATTTATTTATTTATTTATTTTTTAAAATTTATTTTTGAAAGAGAGACAGAGCATGAGCAGCAGAGGGGCAGAAAGAGAGGAAGACAGAGAATGTGAAACAGATTCCAGGCTCTGAGCTGTCAGCATTGAGCCTTACATGGGGTTCAAACTCATGATTTCTGAGATCATGAGCTGAGCCCAAGTCAGACACTTAACCAACTGAACTACCCAGGTGCCCCACATTAGTATTTGTATATATCACAAACTTTACTTACACTAATAAAAATGATCAAATATTTCTGAATGAGCTGAAATGAAACACTGCCCATTAAAAATTAGGCTTATGTGGGGCGCCTCGGTGGCTCAATCGGTTGAGCATCTGACTTCGGCTCAGGTCATGATCCCACAGTTTGTGAGTTCCAGTTTCACATCAGGCTCTGTGCGGACAGCTCAGCGCCTGGAGCCTGCTTTGGATTCTGTGTCTCCCTCTCTCTCTGCTCCTCCCCTGCTCCCTCTCTTTCTCTCTCTCCTTCAAAAATAAACATTAAAAAAAATTTTTTTTAAGTTAGGCTTGTGCTACTTCTCAGCCATCTGCCATTTTGTTCTCCCCAAAATCACAAACCCCAGAAAAGCAAGAAAAGAGTGACACTTTATAGAGATCTTGCCTCTGTTCGAGGACAGCAGCAATGGAAGAGAGAAGACTAACAATATAACTTCAAGAGTAAAGAGACCAACAGCATTTCTGAAAGAGCTCAGGGGATCAGTCTGTTCCAACACCCTGTTCTTTTCCTGAAAAAGCCTCGGCTGACTTTACAGAACCCAAATCTTCAAAGTCATATGCTACAGGATGCTGGGGGGGGAAGCACATTTAATGTGCTGATATAAGTAAGAAAATATCCAGAATCCTTACCTAGAACTAAAAAGCAGAGACTTTACAGTCCACTTCCTAAACTACAAGACATTTATTTTAACAAGTCATTGCTTTGGCAAAGCACTTCACAGCATGGAATATGACTGGAGTCTAAAAATCTCAATCAGTATAACTTCAACATCTGAAGCCAATTTCAGATGACAATTCCCCCTCATTTTCATGGCAAAGAAAAAGAAACATTCTCCAAATTATTATTTTCAGAAATGATACAAGCCCACATTTCCCTGTTGCTTAGGACACAAAGGCATACAATGACATAAAACAAATTACTTCTATGTGGTTTGTTAAGAGTCAAGTCTTTGACCCACATGCCACTCTGGAGTACTACAGATTCAGGTACAATTCAGTCCAGCTGGTTGGTAAATTAGCATGTTCGGACACACATCACCAAACCCGTATGCAGTGTGGAAATCCAATCAGTGGTGTCAATGGCCTTTGTTGCCTCACATCTTGCTACCAGATTTGCTGCTACCAGACCAGCCTTTCAGAATGTCGTAAAGCAGGTTTTGATGTTCTGTAACCTGCTCTTGGGAAAACAATCAAAGTGTGTTTATGATTTGCAATATAATGCTGAACACGAGGCTATAAAGAGAGGGCTTTGCAAAACAGTAATTAAACTAAGAAGAGAATCAGGGGAAACAGTAAGCCCATCAAGGCATATTCCATTCAGAGAAGCATGCTCAGGCTCAGGAGCTCAGGCTCAGGACAACTGTGAAAAATGCTAGGACAGGATTAATTGTCCCCTAGAAGGGGAGTCATAACCATATTTCTGATTTTAAGTGATCATTTACTTTATAGCATACTATTGAATTAATGACAGAATTGTTGGCAGAAGAAATCAAAAAAGAAAAGCATCAGCTGGAAGATGTCACCATCTAAGAAATGCCTAAATGTGAGGACATGGAGAAGTACATCTTAGAAACTCAGAACACATAATGTGTTTTTCCTTACAGAGGAAGACAGATAAAAAGATACTATCTGGAGACTGCTTAAGGCAAGTGTTGCTCCCGTACTGTGTTGAAGAACAACAAGAGAATTTAAGACACTGTAATTTAAAGTTGGTATTCTTTAGTACACGTTCTACTGTAACCCATTTCCAGTTCCACAAATTACTGGGTTCCTGGAGTGTAAGGAATTTGGAGAACCCCGAATTACAAGTATTAGCAGTATGTTCTACGTGACACTAGAAGCTCAAAGTTTCTTGCTATTTCATGAGGGGGTGAAGCTCCGAGATGCACCAAACATAATATGGATTCAAAAGCATTAGATGCACCAGCACTATTAATGAAATGAATAAAATAAATACACATATAGGAGAATCTCACGGAAAGTGGTTCTTGTTCTTTGATTCCTCTTCTAAAGTGGATACTTCCTGGGGTGCCTGGGTGGCTCAGTCAGTTAAGCATCCGACTTCAGCTTAGGTCATGATCTCATGGTTCGTGAGTTCGAGCCCCACATCAGGCTCTGTGCTGACAGCTAGCTCAGCACCTGGAGCCTGTCTTCGGATTCTGTATCTCCCTCTGTCTCTGACCCTCCCCTGCTCATGCTGTCTCTGACTCTCAAAAATAAATAAAAAAACATTAAAAAAATTTTTTTTTAAATAAAGTGGATACTTTCTTCTACTGATGTCTTTCACAGACTTATCTCCAGGAGATGGTGAAATGAGGCAGGCTTGGCATATTGGTTCTATGAAAGTAGGTGCTATAGCACTTAAGAGAGTCTGCAGAAAACCGAGGAGAGACCCAGGTGGGGTGAGAGGGAAGCATGGAATATGATACTTCGGTCCAACTGTAATCTAGGAGCGAGAGGAGCCCTCAAAGGCAAGGATGGGAAAATTTGCCATTCTCCCAACATGTGTCATGGCAGACATTGCTAACTGATTGCCACACTATTTTTTTTTTTAATATTTTTATTGATTTCTAGGAGAGAGAGAGACAGCGTGAGCAGGGGAGGGAGAGAGAGAGAGGGAGTCACAGACTGAAACAGGCTCCAGGCTCTGAGCTGGCAGTCAGCACAGAGCCCAACGCGGGGGTCGAACCCGCGAACCGCGAGATCATGACCTAAGCGAAAGTTGGACGCTTAACCGACTAAGCCCCCCAGGCCCCCCTGCCACACTATTCTTACTGAATCCATTCAAAACCTCTGGATGTTTCTTAAACTGCTCCAGGCTTCAACTCCCAACTGTTCTGAGTTGGTAATCAAGGTAAACCTTTTTGCCAACTCTGCTTGAGGTTATTCACAGTGCACTCTGTCAACCAGGGAAAGAGGCCACAGTACTAAGGAATACTGAAACAAAGGATGTGCATCAGTGTAGAGTATCTCTCATGCTGTTTGTCCCTAAGGGACTCAATGAGCTGGTGATAATCAGAAAGGGCAGCTCATATTGGACTCTCAGATGTGAGATAGTGATATCCTTTCCATCAGAGGTACAGCAATCACTGAGACACTCAATGGATAATTCTATACCCGTAGATGGCAGAATTTGGGAAGTGAAATGGGCCTGTGCCCGTGTGCTCCAATACACACAGGCATGGGGTTCAAAGAGCGTCACACAGACACATTTAGCACCTTGGTTTCACCACAGCACTGTTGACAAGTACTCTATGGCAAAGATTGAGAGCTCCAAGATAGTCATGTACTCCTAACTCTGCAATCAACACACGACAGAATCTGTTCTGTACCAGAGCTGTCAAAAGCGAGCTGTCAAAAGGAATCTGCTTAAGAATTAAGGTTTAGAGGCCAAAGATAGCTGCTCTATGGCAGTTGAGAACCATTGCCCTCCCGGGGATTCCATGCAAACCCAAAGCACACATCTTTTCCAGAGACTGGAGATGCAGTAGGAATGTTCTCTCCATAGTGTAGCACCGACACAGGCATAAGTGACAAACACAGAATGAAAGCTGGGAGAGTTGCTTCTCCAGCCCCCATTCCAGGGGGAAAATAGAGCTCCACAGGACAAGCAACTCCCACTCTCTTCCTGACTCTACATTCACTGATTTGTCCAACCAAGATAGCTTACTTTTCCCCAGCTCTATACTGCTCTTACTTTGTTTGGGTGATAATGATTATAAGTAAATGCAAATACAGGGTCATTCTCTCCCCCCTCTTCCAGCGTGGTGTTTCTTATTTACAGGGAAAGCAAGGCCTTGGATAACAAGGTGTTACTGCAGCAATGCAAGTATGAGGAAGCACAAAGGAGAGATGGTATGCACAAAGCAGATACATACCCACTGTTTTTACAATGCTGTCAAGAACCAAGCAGAGTATTTACAGACTGAAGAATCAATAATCCCCAGGGCGCCTGGGTGGCTCAGCTCGTTAAGCACATGACTTTGGCTCAGGTCATGATCTCACAGCTCGTAGGTTCAAGCCCCGTACTGGGCTCTGTGCTGACAACTCAGAGCCTGGAGCCTGCTTCAGATTCCGTGTATCCCTTTCTCTGCATCTCCTCTGCTCACATTCTGTCTCTCTCCCTCTCAAAGATAAATAAACATTAAAAAAAAAAAAAAATCAACAATCCCCATATCCAGGAACTCACTTATACCTAGAAACTAGTTCAGAATTCAGGCATGGAGGATAGACACACAGCAATTATACATCTCAATTTCTTAACATTCAAAGGAATCAAAGAGTCTAAGAAAGGAAAGGAGAGAGGCTTTCACATTTTTTTTTTACAGACGTTCAAGATAAAGGTACTCTGGTGAGAGGAAGAAAGAAGCCAATTGTGGCATTTCCAGACACATCCTGCCTGCCTGCCTGCTTGTGCACGTGTCCTCCACCTGCACCTGGGCTGTCATCCATCAGGGAAGTGGCCGAGGCCTCAGAGGGACTTCCTGTGTTGGGTGATAGCATACATATATCAGTCAAGAGCCTGCTAAAGATGGAAACACACTTTGCCTGGGTCTGGGACGGAGGTCTAGAGAAGAGGGAGAGTGAACCACACACAGAGCAGTTTCCTTTGTAGTCAAATCAAATAAACATAATGCTGAGTGAACTGTCCATTTTTATATACTTGTAACACTTTGTACTTTTGTTAGGCTTTATGGGTATTTGAGTGGAAGGCTTTTCATTTTCCAAACCTTGGCTGCTTCTTCTTTAAATGAGCACTTTCTACTTCAGTAATTTTTACTTCAGTTTAATTTGTTAAGGCATATTGGCGAAAACTGAATGACAGCTTCTTGTATCTGAAACATTCAAACTTGAGTAAAGTGATCAATCAGGACAACAAAATAAGAGTTCTCGTCCCTCAGGGGGGTACCAATCCCTCAGGTGGTTGGCAACTCATTTGCTGGAGGTATAAATTATTATGACAATTTTGGAGACCAATTAAAGGTGGAAATGTTCATAGCCAGTAATTACATGTCCTGGTGTTTATCACAGAAAAATTCTTGACACATGCACAAGGGTGCTCATTGTCATATTTTTTTTAAAAAATAATGAAAAACTGCAAGTAAGCATTATCCAAAGGGGTGTAAAATAATTAAACTGTGGTGTGTTCATGTGATGAAACATAATATTGCAGTTAAAATGAAGAACTACCATATAGTGTCTATGAATATATACATGCAGAATAAAGTTATAAATACATGTGCAAGGAAAGGGAAACATGTACCACCTCCAGAATAGGTCACCTTGGGCCTCAGCTATATTTATGTTTCCTTTCTTTTTAAAAAATCCATGGTGGGCATTGAGGAGGGCACTTGTTGGGATGAGCACTGGGTGTTGTATGTAAGCAATCAATTACGGGAATCTACCCCCAAAACAAGAGCACACTGTATGCACGGTATGTTAGCCAACTTGACAGTAAATTATATTTTAAAAAATAAATAAGATTTAAAAACCCATGGTGATTATGATAAAATGTCAGCAGTTATTGAACATAGGTGTTCATTATATTCTGTACTTCCTTGTATATTTAAAATTTAACAAGAAAAATCAAATCACTAACCAGGATATAGTAGTTTATCCCATGAGTGGAAGGGAAAGTTACCAGAAATGTGTTAGTTTTCTTTTCAGAAATTTTAGAGAATACCAATTTATCGGAACCCAGAATGTATGCTCTGGTAATTAGGTTTAAGATTTCTAGCAGTAATGGCATCTGCTAAAATATTCTTTTCAAAGCATTTTTAGCATTTTTTAAATGTTTATTTTTGAGAGACAGAGAGAAACAGAGTGCAAGTGGGGGGGGATGGAGAGAGGGGGAGGGAGAGAGACAGACAGACAGACAGACAGACAATCTGAAGCAGGCTCCAGGCTCTGAGCGGTCAGCACAAAGCCCAATGCAGGGCTTGAACTCACAAATGGTGAGATCATGAACTGAGCTGAAGTCAGACACTTAACCAACTGAGCCACTTGGGTATCCCTAAAACATTCTTTTATTAACGCCTTGATGCTGAAGTTTTGTTTTGTTAGATGAGTTTTGGAACTTACTCAGCTAGAATGCACTACTGAATTATAATGCTGCAACTCTGCACAAAGTTCATTGTAGAACAGGGCACGTGGAACTCCAGCTCACTTCAACCCAATAAACCACTGATTGTAAAGCTCACTTGCTTAGTGGAACCTCTTGGTGTTGTGTCCTATAATAGGGTTTTCCCCCATTCCAAAACATAGCAGTAGTAACTGTTTTCATCTAAAAATATTTTTAGTCTTATTTCAAAAACAGAAGATATTTTTCAACCCCTTGCCTTTTCTAAGCAGCAAAAGAAAGGATTTTATTTAAAACCTGGCTCGAGCCACACACATCCCCATTTCCCAGAGATCGGCGGGTGTTCACAACTGCTTGCCCAGCAAGCCCAACTATGGGAGCATCTTCAGGGACTGAAGCACTGCTGTGGCCAGGTGGGTGAGAAGTGGAGCAGAGTTTAACATTCTCAGGGTCCCAATCTTCCCAAACATCAATTAAGGGTGCTCCTGATACCAGATTCAGAGCTCCACCCAGGAGCTTAGAAATTACACGTTGATCGCCACTGCCCTAGTTCTGACACAAAAGGGGCCTTCTGCCAATTTTTGGTGCTAACAGTGAAGACCTTCTTGGTTTCTTCCCTTATCTATAATTTATCCTCCTAACTTACTATTTCTGCCTCCAAAAGTTTCTGTGGTCCAACTAATAAGACAGAGGGCTTTTAAAATCTTCACTACTATTCTGTGAAAACCAGTATTGTTAAGAATATGGACATGAGTCCCAGACTAGCATGAGTGTGGACAAGCAGAAAGTGAGTCCATTCTACTATTTTGATCGCAGTCACCATTACTGACATTGACAGTGTCAACAACTGTCATCACCATGCCCCAAGCTCTCTGGTAACTCTGAAATCATATTATCTCAATTTTCACAACCACACTATGAAGTTGATCTCATTATACAGAGCAGAGAGAAATCAGAAGGGTTCAGAAATACCCCCTAGTAAACTGTATCCTTCCTTCTTTGGTCACCCTTCAGATAGCCTTTAACTATGAAAGGCCATTTTCTCATAGCCGTTACTTGCCTTCTACTTCTCTTAGAAAAAATAGTGTCAATCACATTACAAAAACAGTTTAGAACAATTATGAGGGGCAAACATGATTTAGGAAGCTTGTAGGCAGATCCCTTGACCAAAAGGCTTTTGGAGATAATCCACCCAAGGGAAGTCCTTTTACTGGCAAAGCCTGAAAAACAGAGGCCTGTACTGAACCAGAATGTAAAACCCCAATGGAAGACTACAGAACTTGTCCACGATATTTTAGACTTGTTCACTTCTACAAGCACCGGGGAAGATAGATATGTTTTCGTTCATCTTATGGGCAAGTTTGCTTATTGCTCTCTTTATCTATGAAGCCGGGCACCTACCGGGCGGCAATGCAGAACTATGAGCTCAGGACCATTCTGGATACCTCAAGACAGGGGTGGTAGTAGGCATCACTGGAATGGCAGAACTGGTTAATACGAGGAGGGAAATAACACCCCAAACTGATAGTATTGAACAGAGGGATTATAGGAATAGGAGTCACATAAATACTCATGAACCAATCACCCTTTATTAGAACACAACACTGGTTTAAGGGCTGCCAGAGGCAGAGGGTCCTTGAATTTTCTACTCCAGATCTACAATTTGGTGTTCATTTTGATAGCCCTGGTTTTTGCAATTAAGAGAAAATAAAAAACGGGGAGGCTGGGTGGCTCAGTTTGTCGAGCATCTGACTCTTGATTTTGGCTCAGGTAATGATCTCATGGTTCCTGAGTTTGAGCCCCGAGTCAGTCAGGCTCCGCTAATGCAGAGCCTGCTTGAGATTTTTTCTTTCTTTCTCTCTCTGTCCCTCCTCTGGTCTCTCTCTCCCCAAAATAAACAAATATTTTTTTTTTAAAATAAATGAAAATAAAGAAAGGAAATGGGTCATTAGCTTTGAGATTATACTCCTTAGGGAAGAAAGGACAAGGAGAAACACGGCTTCAGTGGGTTTCTGGGCAGAAAACAGAGGAAATCTGACCAGGGCTATGATCACCATGTTTTCACAGTCACTGCCTAAATAGATAAATGGTACTGAAAACCCTTGGGTGGTTTACAGATTCACTTTTGTTTTAGTGTCACAAAGAAAGAGTTAAAAAAAAAAAAAAAAAAAGAGGAGATGTAGGGAGGGGGGAAAACAGTCCCTGAGCTAGACAAAGTAAGAAAAAAAAAAAGCAGGGTTGCCTTGACAACACAAGCACTGGTTGCATTTTAAATAATATTTATTTTTTCCTCCTAATTTCAATACAAGTATGTGGTGGCTTTGTAATGCTCGAGTTGGCTAGAAATGAACGATGTCCTTTCTTGTAGGTTTCTGGGTACGGAAAGCCGCAGAGAGAGGCTCTCACAGGAGGTACAGAGGGCAGAGGCGAAGCAGCCGCCATTTTGTTCTTCATACTGGTCTTTTATCGCTGGCTCACCTACTTGGTGTGGAATAGCGGGAGGGTCTGCAACTGCCCCACCTTCCCCTGGAGCCTCCCTCAGCTTCTCCGGGGCCAGGTGTGTGTGTGCAGAGCTCCATGACTAATGGTCCAGGCTTCTGCATGACACCCACACCAGGGCCAGAGGTGGAGAGAACCGACACGGGCTTCAGCGTGTCCCGGTGGGCTCCAGCCTATCCTTGCTCTCTCCCAGTTACATCCACCTTCTTTCCGAACTGCCTGCTCCAGAACATGAAGCTTCCGTGACAGAAACAAAGACAACAGCCTGACGACAAGTGCTCAGCCAGCCTCCATGCTTCTGTCAGGGTGACTCTCTTAGCTCTGTGTCTCCCCCAGTAGTCCTGCTTCTCTGACGGAAACCTGACCGATACAAAATACAGTGTATGCACATTTTGAAAAGAGCAATTTTATTTTTACAACTGGAAAAAAGAAAACATACTCCTACGTAAGAGGGAGAATAATGCACTGTAGAAAATTTGGGAAATATCTTTACAAAGAAAAAAAGGAAGTCACCCACAGTCCCACCAAACAATGGTTTCTGTCTGCTTACCTCTATACTCTTGCAAACTTTTGATTCTACCAATTAGAGTTTTATACCTTTTTTAACACCGTATATGCTGAGCAGTTTCTCAGGTCATTAAAATTTCTTTGATAACCTGACTTTTTTTTTTTTGATGACATGACTTTTCAATAGCTACAAGATACTGTCAGGATTATGTACTGTAATGTAACCATCTTCTTTTAAGTTGGTTACAATCATGAGCTTTCAGGGGTAACGCTGCCAAGAGCTACCTCACGTATAGGTATCTGCTTGCATTTCTCATCACTTCTGTGGGAACCAATACCTAGAAGAGGAGTATTTCAGGCTCTGAATACATATTATCAAACGGTTTTGGTCACCATCTTCAGGTCAGTCGGCATCTCACACTTCGGCCAATGTGCAAAATATTTATCAACCAGTATAGCATGGGTGTCAGTGAATCAGAACCAATAATGCAAGGTGGGAACAGGGTCCTGGAGCCGTCTGTTATGTCATGCCAGGACTTAACCCTTGAGTCCTTGAATCATGGGAGAAAACTGGTGGACCCTTGGGAGAAGAGTCAGGCTGTCACGGAGATTTTTACTGGGAGGGCTTGAGGCAGCCACTATTTACCAGCTGGAAGTTGGCAGTATTTTGACAAGATATAATAGTTTCACTGGGGTATGCCCCATGACTATCAGCTCATGTTAGAGTTTCTACCTGACTTTCTCTTCTCCAGGCTGAACAAACCTCAGTTATTTCAGTCTTCCCCTGCCGCCCCAGTGTCTTCTTTTTTCAAAAGCTTAAGCCTCTCTACAAATTTCCTAACAAGCTCTACAAACTGTGTTTAGTGAAGATCAATTGGATTAGGCCAACAGTCTGAAGTTGACCTTTTCAGTATTGGAAAAGGGACAAAGAACAAAGTACAAACCAAGAGGGAAAATAGACAGTGAATGTGAACATCGCTCAACTACTGAAAAAGGAGCCAGTTTCTAGAAGACAGGACAAAAGCAGACAGTGTCGGGATTCTCACTGGTGGAGGCACTAGGGGGGTCAGAGTGGTCAAGGAGCTGCTGAGTCACACACATCTACCCCTGAAGTCTAGTGGCTCCTTCCTCTGTGCCCCAGAGCCTGTTTTCTTACCCTATTACTGAGCTTATGACAAGACTTGGCAACTATTTGATTTTATCTACTTCTCCTACCAGGATCATCCACTCCAGGAAATCTGACGTAT
Organism: Crocuta crocuta; assembly: GCF_008692635.1. NCBI lineage: Eukaryota > Metazoa > Chordata > Mammalia > Carnivora > Hyaenidae > Crocuta > Crocuta crocuta. The sequence continues at coordinate 5,846,816 of NW_027527551.1, read as the reverse complement.
TTGTTTAATCATCCTCTGAATTTAGCCAAGAGTCTGACCTACAGAAAGTACTCCATACACATCAGGTGAGTCACAAACCAGCTTGTCCCTCACCAATTGAATTGCTTCATGGAGTGAAGATACTTAAAACTTGTTGTTAGTGGTTCGGTCTGGCATTATATGCAATTATATTCCCTTTCAGAGCTGGGGAATTATGTAGATTAAGGCAGAGAGTTTCAGAGCCTTCAGAACCTGGAGATGCCCACTGGCCTCCAGCTAATGTGCTTCCCTCATTTTCTTTAGAGAAGCAGAGGGGGAAAGACAGCCCAATCTTATTTCTGATCACTTCTACTACTGCCTCTTTCTTAAACCGCTTAGCACTTAGGAGTACAAATGCCAACTGGAATCCATTATCAGGTGAAAACTCAATGGCAGGAAACCAATCCAAGTACTTCTTAAGAAATCTAGAAACATACTGAAATCGAGCTCTTTCCCTTTTCCTGACTCCCTCTCTCAAATCTTGACAGCTAAGAAAGTGAGTGCCTGAAAACCCAGAGTTCACTTTACTATATATTTAAACAACTACCATAAAGGAGGGATACCCAGCTTCTCTTCCTTCTCAAGTCTTCCAGGTTCAGTGCCCAACCACTGCTTCCCATCCCAGCCTTCCCACAGGAGCCTCTTGGTAGGATCCCGGAAACAACAATGGGGTGAACTACCATTTCGCCTCCTAGTTTTATACCTAGTTTGTATGACAGCTGTGCAGAAAACTGATGGTTCCTTTGGTCTTAATTCCACCACTTCAGCCTATATTCCTTTGAACGCATGAGGGCCTCTGCTCTCAAGGAACTGAAACTGCACCCTGGCGACTGTGCACAACGCAACTTTCATCTTTCTGTGTGTGTGGCAAAATAATTGCTTTTTGTGGGGAAGAGTGGGGAAGTGACCCAATTAGGATATGCAAACCGAATGAAGGGAGTTGAATGCAAAGTAGCAGCTGAATTTTCTGCCACTTTTCCTAGAGGTCTCCAAAGCGTACCTAGCACCAGGTCAGCACCTTGCACAAATCACAACGGCACTGAAGCCGGGTCAGGCAAGATTCTTAAAGGATTTAATAGAACTACAGTCAAACACACACTCAGCAGTGCAGTAAAATTTCACCTTCTCCATAGAAGACCCAAAAAGATGCAGAAATGCAATATGGAGAACCCAAAGCCATTTACTTAAGCCGTGGCTTTAGAGATTGGACACAAAAGGAGGGAAATTGGTGCACTCATCAAATCCTGATCTTTGCCTCAAATACCTGATGACACTACAGCTAACAGTGTTCAGCGCCATTCGCCTACTTTGTAAATGCTGAAGCTCAAGGAGGGGGAGCAAGTATTTTTTGGATACTTATCAGGACTGGTTAAGTGACACAACTTGCACAGTAGCTCCTGTGAAGAACTGCAATTAAAGATCTCTGCGGGTGCCGGTAAGATCGCTGCTGCCATGACACAGTGTACACACCATTTTATTCTCTCCTCCCCGAAGCCCTCTCCTTGCTTTTCCCAGGGTTTAAAAATCATGTTAACAATAAGCAAATACAGCATGGCCAGATGCCTTTCGTGGTCAGATGGTTCATTGTTTAAAAAGTTTCAGTTTAAAATCCAAAAGATTGTTAACAGATGCAGTTTCTGGCGAGAGACTGGGAAAAACCTCACTTAAACAAAAGAGTATGTTGTGATTGGAACTAAAAAGGGAATTACCTTTAAAGATAAGAACCACAAACATTTCCTATTTGAAAATATCTCCAGCCCCACCAACAGGACCCTTCTTTGGTCCTTTCACAGAAGTGAAAATAATTGGACAGTGGACTGCTGGTATGACAAACCATGGCTGCTCAACCAGTCCGGCCATTCTCCCAGACTTGTTTGGACTTCCAACAAGGCCACAACATCCATCTCTTACTCTCCCCCAGATTACTCAATTAGGCAAGTCTCCAATTAATTTCTTTCCAATTCTTTTAGCCCCAGAAATACTTTTGCTGCTATCGTTTTGGCTCTGGAAATGGGTTTTCAACTGGAGACTTAGATAGAGACAAGTGTGAGAAATGAACACAGAGTCTGATAAGCAGACAGATGCTGTTGGGACACAAGTCACTATTGAGTGGAAAAGAGCCACTTGGCTGAGTAAGGCCTGGCCCCATCCTCAGTTCCCAGTCTCATTTGCCTGCACAACTGCTGTGCACTTTAACACAGAAAGCCATCTTTTCACCAACTCATGTGTCTGTTTCTGTTGGCTTTCATGGGCCCTTACTCTATGGCTTCACTATGTGTGAGAACGTCTGTTATGTGCTGGGTTCTAATCTTGAAAGATGGAAAATCTAAAGAGCCATGGGTATGTAGCTTTCCCTTGGCCTCAGAAATGGACATGGTTTGGCTTGCTGATGACAAGCCTGATTTGAAAAGGCGACCAAAGATATGGTCCAAGGAAAACAATCTGTCCTTAGCAATAAAGATGGCCACCATGGGCTCCACTTTGAGAATGAGCAAACTGTCTGTTAGGAGATCACATATGAAGAGAGGTAAACATACCCTTTTCACACTTAGATTTTTGTGTTCTCTCATTCATTGTATTATTGCCGTATTTATTACAGTGCCCCAAAAAGGTCAGTTTCAGATCCATCACATAGTACACATAACAGTCTGAGAAGCGCTAATTAAGAAAAACCTAAATTTAGCAATACTTTCATCCGTTTTTTAAAAACCATTTTTAAGTTTCTTTATTTTGAGGGAGTGTGAATGCACGAGTTGGGGAGGGGCAGAGAGAGCGGGAGAAAGAGAATCCCAAGCAGGCTCCTCACTGTCAGCATGGAGCCTGATGTGGGGCTCGAACTCAAAAACCACGAGACTGGGACCTGAGCTGAAGTCAGGCGCTTAACCAATTGAGCCACCCAGGCTCCTCTACCATTCATTTTAAAGTGAGGCAGATCTATAGCCCCACAGGAATCCCTGAAGACTTAAAACGGCTTTCCCACTCAGCCACTACTTGGCTGTCATGTAAGGAAGCCAGGCTGTAGGAATGAAGCTTACAGGAGAACCACATTTCCAGAGATCTGTGCAGTCTGGCTAGGTACTAGTAGGAAGGGCCCATCTATCAAGAAATGGGATTCTGAGGCCAGTGGCCATATCCATATCTATCCTCCTACAAAAACGCAACCTCACCATGTGCACATGAGACAGGGTTTGCAAGGGGATTTGATAGGCCTGGAAATTGAAAAATGAGCAGCAGCTGCAAGTCCAAGGTCATTACTATCCTCCAGGATTTGCCTTTTCTAATCTAAGGGGCAGTAGTTTCCATGATTAACTTTCAATTGCTGTCAAGGGTGTAATAAAATCTGGGAAAGAAGAAAACTTTCCCCTCAGTAAGCTGCTCCCATTTTCTTGCCCTTTCCTTTCCTCCAGTGTATATTCTCAATTCCCACTTCATATTGTTTCCTAATTTTGAGAAAAAACTCTGCACTTGGATGAGCCAAGATAGACAATGAGGCACTTGAAGATTTGTTCTTCTCAGTTCTAGGGGGCAGGTCTTAAGATGGCTGTGTGAGAAGTTCCCTTGTTTTCAAAGACCATACAATACCATCACTTTCACAACTGAACACATTTTAATTTCAAAATTCTTTCCCAGTGTATTATATCTGTTCCCTGAGCCATGGCAATCAGTTCAATAAAAGAGAGACAGAACAAAGAAGAGGACACAGTCTTCACAAACACATCGCCCTGGTTACTACTGGATTAGGAATCTTTAGGACTATGACTTGGTCTGATCTGGAAAGCAGCTCAGAAAATCATACAGAGAGGTTAGCACTGGACACATCTCTCTGCAAAGGCCCCCGGAACCAAACCCCACACGTAGTTTTATCAGCTGTAACTGCTCAGGTGGAAAACAAATTGTGCTTTGAATTTTTCTTGACAGCTCAGTATAACACTTGTGACAGCTTAGTGCTTTGCTCCTCATACGCTCATTTCAACGTGTCCAATGCTGGAGTTACAAAGATGAGTTAAGACATGGTGCCTCGCCCCAGAGGCACAAAGTCTGGCTGGGGAAGGGCACATGCAGGCTCACTACCGCAGACATGCTCCCGGAAGGTTAGCACGGCAAGCATACAAGGCAGCAAAGGGGCGGTGGTGCTCAGAGGCACTCACATGGGCAAATGGAGGTCTCACAGCACACACCAGTCACATAGGAAAAGGTTGCTCTGACTGATATTGTGTCTTGAGAAGAAACTGGACTGCTACCGCTTGTTCTTATTTCCTTGTGGCAACAGTGAGTGACTCAAGTGCCCACTGTCTGATACAGAGAGGTAACATTTCTCCTAGGTGCTAGCCTGCCCTTCCTGCTTACCCCACTGTGATTCAAGTTTCTACTGAACAGAAGAAAAAAGTGGCAAAAGATGGCCATGAACTTGATTGGTTCCAAAAATGGGGTGGGCACAGTCTCAGAATTTGCCACGGGGCTAAAAGATGGCAGAATGAACTTTATTGCAGGAGATACAGTCCATGTGGTGATGCTTAGCACCATCAGAGCGGATATCCATTCTCCCCTTTTCCAAAGGTAACAGAACCCAGAATAAGGACTGATTTCCTTGCAGCTGGGGCCCTGTACCAGTGGGCTGTGAGGGAATTCAGGTGGAGGACTCCTCAGACATGTCCCTAAGAGCGGAGGTGGGGAAGTTTGTGCTTTCCTCCATCCTTAGTTTGGAATAGGAAATGGCCTGATGGCCACCTTGGACCCATGAGAATGAGGCCACACCTTAGAGACACTGAAATGGAAAGTTGCTAGAAGGTGGGAACAGAGGACTGAGACCCCAGAATACTAGTCCTAACCTACCGAAATACCAACTTCTATGTAAAGAACAGGGGGAGAATTCGGTCTTGGTGTAAGCCTATAGTATTTTGGGTCTCAGTTGTACAAGACTATGAATAGCAGGTACAGGTATGGGCGATATGAGAACATGTCCAATAAAGTGTCGATAAAAACAACATCCAAGGCATCAGCACTTTGCCGCATGTAGCAACAAGGCCATGATCTGGTTTCTACATTATAAAGAGCTGTCTCAATTCTGGTGGTAAAACGGGAAAGCAAAGGGAATCAAAAATGATAATTTTCCAGTTAACCATCAACACAATGAACTTCTTACCTTTTTCTTGCTACAGTATATTTGCCATTTCTTCTCAGCTGGAAGTGCAAACATAGCTTCCCTGTGTTTGTCTGTCAGGTCAAGTTCATCCTGAGAAGAAAAATAATAGTTAGTATTTCACAGATTAAATGTCATTCCTATAGGAGAGGTTATCATGGATTATTACAGACAGGGGAAGAAAAAGAAACCAACACATAATTCAATGAACTTGGAAAAGACCAAGACTGTAAGGTGTATGTTGCCACCGTTAAAAAGCACGTCCCTAGCATGGGGCTGAGTATCAAGCATGGCAAGAAGGACAAGGCTCAGCCCTACACTTACTGAAGGGTGTGGGAAAGTGAGCTGAGCACAGACAGAATCNAGTAAAGGCCATCGGAGCTCCTGAGTTTGGAAGGATTACTAATGTTAAAGATGAGGGCTTGCTGGGAGTGGCTCCACCAACACTGAGTATCAGGCTGGACGTGAAGAACTTGGACATGACAAGGAGAGGAATGAAACAGCACCCAAGGCAGGGGTGCAAGAACAGACTAGGTGTGTTTGGGGGACAGCAACCAGCTTGGCTGAAGCACCAGAAATATGCAAAGAATCATCGCATAGAAGGTTTGGGAAGTAGGAAGTGATCAGTTTGTGAGGAGTCTTTTTTTTTTTTTTTTTATCGTTTTTTTTTTTTTTTTGGCTCATATCTTTGCTNTTTTTTTTTTTTTTTGTAATGTCTATTTATTTATTTTGAGAGAGAGAGAGAGAGAGAGAGAGAGAGAAAATGAGAGAGAATGAGAATCCCAAGCAGGCTCCACACTGTCAGCACAGAGCCTGATATGGGGTTCAAACTCATGAAACATGAGATTATGACCTGAGCAGAAACTAACAGTTGGATGCTTAACCAACTGAGCCACTGAGATGCCCCATGAAAAGTCTTAAATGCCAGAACAAGTTTATTCTCTGGACGAAGGAGAGCCAACGAAGGCTGTGAGCAAGGGCATGGCATCTTCATTGCCACAAGCCCCACTAACATGTATTCGGTGCAGGCATTTTCTCAGTTCCCACAACATCTCGGAGTTCCACTTATTATTACATCCTTGTAATAACAATGCCTGTCCTAATACAGCTGGGGGAAATTTGGGTGGGAGATGGGGTAAGGATCGTGCTCCAGACCACACACCTGTATGGAGCTGGTTTTCAGCCCACAGCTGTCAGAGTCCAGAGCCCAGACTCAGCCTGTCAGATCAGTGTCTGGAAACATTAATTTTACAGTGGAGTGCAGCTTAGACTGGACACTAAGGGGGAGCAATTTACAAACATCCATAACTAATGAATAACAACAATAGGATAATAAATATAAAGTGCTTAGAGAGAAGTTCTTGGCATTTAATAGTAACTCAATCATCCCTGGTCTGTATTACAGGCATTGAACAAACGTCTGGTACATTTTTGTCACCACAGGGAAAGTTATCTAGTTGAGAGACTGGTGGGTGTAAGACACATAAAAAGATGCTGTAAGTTAAGGCACAATAAGGTTTAGATCCCTGAGGAGTATAAACTCATCCCCTGTCTGAATGCCATTGGTATTTATCTGCAATTCTGCCACTTGTAGACACTAGCTTCATATCTCATACTTCTACCTCCATTTATCATCAAGCCCTGTTACTTCTTTCTTGAAAAGTATCATTATTTTTTAAGTTTATTTTTTATTTACTTTGAGAGAGAGNATAATTGATGACATGGTGCTCCAACCCACAAACAGATATCACAACCTGAGATGAAACCAAGAGTCAGATGCTTAACAGACTGAGCCACCCAGGTACCCCAATATTTCTTTTTTAAAATTTCCAATGAAACCACCCAAACTTATACTCTAACAACTGCTCCCTTGGCTCCTGGCAATCACCTGCCCACTTCTCCTTGTCTTTCCAATCCTTCCAATGGCACATCCAGAATTCATTAAAGCAGTGGTACTTAAGCCTGAGAGACCATCAGAATCACCTGGAGGACTCCTTAAATCCTTGGTCACTCAGTGGTAGGGACTGAGGCGGTAGGAGAAAGTGTGAAAATGTGAATGTCTAAAAAGTTTCCCTGTGGTGCTGATGCTGCTGGCCCAGGGACCACATTTTTAAACCACTGCCTTAAAAAGAGAGCTCCTGTGCTGTCTTGAGCTCCCAGTTCAAAAAACTTCATTAGTTCCACATGCCTACAAAATTAATTACATATTCCTCAGCTCACCTTCGAGGTCTTCCGCTTATAACCCCCAACTGACTTTGCCAGGCTTGCTTCTGGTTATCCCTTCTGCCTGGTTCTGTGAACCCTACACCTCCAGGGTCTAGCACTCTGGGCTCGATACCTGGACACAGTAGTACTAGCTTCCTGGGGGAAGTTCTTAATCTCATTAAGCTCTACTTCCTCATCTCCAGGATGGGCCTATCATTTCTCCTGCAGGGCTATTATGAAGATTAGAAATATCAGCTAAATATGGAATAATGCTTGGCATGGCGGGGGGAGGTGGGGTGAGTTGCCACAGTATTGTTATTTCTCTTGTCATTTAAACACAAATCAGGTGCTATTTTCTTTTAAGAGCAAGGTAAACAGTTTGGTCACTTAAATACACACCCACATACTATTATACCCTAACCACAAGAAACTAGTTAAGAATTTTAGCAATGAACAACCAGGGAAGGAACAAAAGGTATTTACAGCAAATTCCATTATGAGGAAACATGCTAAAAATGTTAAAATTTTGGCATGCAACTCATATGTGAAGTGAGTATTTTTCTTACTTTCTTCCTTGTTTAGTTTCCTATAAGTCATATCTGCTCTCACCTGTTGATGAATGGGGAAAATAGTGACATCAAGCACTTTACAATGTTCACGGGTTTTGGGCCGGGAGACGGGGGGAGATATAGGGGGTGGTCAGGTCGGTTATCCAAACAGGTGGATAATATGGTGCCTAGCTTGGGGAGAAGGTTTGTGATCTGTGAGAGAAAACAGCACTCCTCACATTGCATCCTTTACTACACTACGGCACTGTGTTTTTGCCAACTGAGCAGAGATGTGAAGAAACACATGAGTCCTAAAACCTACAGATTCACAGCAAAGAGTATTCATATTACTATATTTTGCTGTTAGAGGTAGAAAAATGCTTCCATGGTTTTGAGACACACAAATGACCAATTCTGACTTGAGAGAACACAGTTGCATTGGACTTAGAAGCAGACGGTTTTACGCAAGAAGACAATTTCCATAAAATAAAAAATGAACTGCTTAGGGTCTCTGGATATAATTTTGGATTAAAGAAAAAAAAACAGGGAAGAAATAAATACTAGTAACAGTAACAGCTAACAATTATTGAGCACATTCTGTGTGCTTAGTAGTGCTGTTTTCTGTGAATTAATTTAATTTTCACAACAACCCTATAAAATGGGTACTGTTCCCCCATTTTCCAGGAAATGGAATCACAGAAAAATTAAATAGCTTGCTGAAGGTAACCAAGCTAGAAAAGGGTGGAGAAGGAACTTAAGTCTACGTACGGAGCCCACGTTCCTAACCACTAGACTGTACATTCTGTTGATCATTCAACAGGTAGGTAAAATCATGGCACTGATGCAAATGTGAAAATGTATCCATCCGCTGCACTCACAGCCTACTAAACGTCTGTCAGCAGAGAGAGGAAGATGTTGCTATCAGACGCCCCCGAGCTCCAGGCCTGGCCCTATGGGTCATGCAACCTTGGACAAGTGACTTAACCTCTAAACTTCAGTTTCTTCACCTGGAAAATGAGAACAACAATCTATATCTGAGAGGGTCCTCTTACGGATTCATTCATGCAGCCAACAACTTGTTTTCAGGGTTTCTTAAATGCCAGGCATTATGCTAGGTCAAGTAACAAAAAAGTATCACAGAGCTCATATTCTTAAGGGAGAAGGGAAATCAAATGATCACATGAACTGAAGTATGATTGCACAGGATGCTGAGATCTGACAGTCCACTCGTGCAGAAAGGTAGAGCTGTGAAGGGCTGTCCCAAGGAAGTGAGGTGAAAGATCTGATGAATAAGAACAAATAGGTAAAAAGCACAGGAGACAGTGAATAGTAGCCTTTAAGGACACTATGAACTCGGGTCTTTCTCTTAAGAGCAACCAAAGGTCATTGGCAGATTCTGAGTAAGAATGACATAGATTAAATTAGGTAATGACTGGGAGTGCCTAAGCACAATGTCCAGAGTGTAATAAGACCCCCACCCTTCCATTCCAAAAGTATCTCTGCTCTGACTCATTCCATTTTAATAATATGGCTGAACCAAGCATGTGAAACTCTTACAAGACTATTACAGCCTTAGAGATCAATCAACACTCGCTGTCCTACCCGTTCCAGGACCATGGCCAGACATTAGAAAGAATACAAAGATGAATAACAGACCCTGATTTCATGGAATTTAAGAATCTAGTTAGGAAGACAAAGATGATAGAAAGCTTCAATGGTTCCCTTTCTTTTCAGGATCAAGTCCAAAATTCCTCAGGAGGTAGGTAGAGGCCCTCTGTGATATACTGACTTGTGTCCTCTCCTTCTCTTCCTCTTCCTCCTCCTCCTCCTCCTCCACCACCACCTGCCACTTTTCAGCAGATCTGATCACAAGTTGCCCACTTCTGAAAGTTTTGCCTATGCCATTCCTTTTTTTTTTTTTTTCCCAGAGAGCCCTTCTCACCATTTCTAAGGAGCAGTCCTATTCATCTAAGCTTTTATAAGGTGTCAACTATTCCCCTCCAGATAGCCCACCCTCACTTTCCTGGAAAGGGCAGCTCGTCTATTTTCACCTGTCCTTACAGCATTCATCACATTGCTACTGTTATGTTATTGGCATGTCTGACTCCCATTCTGGACTCATTCCCAGAGGACAGGAACTGAATTTGTTCTATTCATCTTTGCTATTAATTTAGTAATTATTGTTCCCAAAACAATACCTGACATAGCTGGGTTCTCCACCCCACCACCCCCAAAAAAGTAATGTGAGGGAAGCTGAGGAAGCTTGGAGGAAGAGAAGGAAGGAGGAAGGGAAGGGGCTATTATAGGATATAGTAATGCTCAATGTATTTCAAAGATTAACCCCTCCCCCCTTTTCTGGTGGGTAAAATGTACATATGGTGAAATGTACAGATCTTAAGAATACAATTTTCAGTCTGGCAACAGTATACACTGAAGTGGTTGTAGCACTCTACATTTGAAAAACTGATTGTATCATGTTACCCTCTCATTAGCAACATAGGACAATTCTAGTTACTCCATATTTTCACCAAAACAATTTGGTGTATGTTTTCACAATGTTAAGCATCTAGGTTATGTGAAGAGTTATCTCAGAGCAGTTCTATTTTGCATTTCCCTAATAATGGATGTGAACATACCATTTCACATGGCCATTCTTATGTGTTCTTTTGTGAAGGATCCAAATCTTTTGCCCAATTTTGAGTTGTCTCTCCTATTAATGAGTTAAAGACATTCTTTACAGATTTTGGAAACAGCTCCTTTGTTCCAGGTATAAAGAGACTATTTCTCCTAGCCTGTAGCTTGCCTTTTTACTTTGTTAACAATCTATTTTGATTACTAGGTGTCTTCATTTTAATGATGTCTAATTGACTAATATCTTTTTCTTTTAGAGGTAGTGCTTTTTGTCTTCTCTGAGAAATCTTTGCAACTTTCAGGTCAGACCCATTCTGTGGTTTCTCATGGAAACTGCCTAGTTGCAGTTTTAGCTTCTGTTCGAATCTTACTCCTTATCTCCTAGACCCGATTCCTAGGGTCCTTCTTCAGATATAAAATGCTGAATGGCTTTTGCCTTCTCTCTTTCCCAGCTACTTGTACTCATTTAGATATAGTGCTGGGCAAGGATGGGAATTAAGTCACAGTTGATGGAAGAAGGAAAAAGAATGGAATGCAAACTAATTGGAAAATCATCTTGACATATTAGGCCCTTCAAGCTCTGCCATTACTTCAGAGCAATATTACAGATTACAGAGATTTTTCATTTTTATACTTAATTCAAAGACCAACAGAGGCAATCATGGAAAACAAAAGAATTTGGATCACTATATCTCAGACAGTATTTCTTTACATGAGATTTGTAGAAAATGTACATTTAGGGGGCAGAGAGCAGATTGGTGGCTGTCTGGGGGTAGAGGGCGGAGCAGGGGCTGACTGCAGACAGGCAGGGTGGTAGGAATGTTCTGGAGCAGGAGTGTAGCCATAACTGCACAGCTGTATACATTTACTAAAACTCACTGAAACTCTATGTACACTTACAAAAGGTGAATTCCATCACATGTAAATTACATCTAAGCTGCTAAACAACAACAAAATTGAGCTTGGTTGTTGGAGCCCAGAGGAAAATTAAAAGTTCAGAGTAAATATAGCCTGTATACACTGGAAGGAAAGAAGTTTCTGATTGAATATTAGATAAACGAAGGAGTTGGTTTAGGAGAGAAACGGATTGGAAAGAAATGTGAAGCGAAGGAAAAGTGTGTCCTCCTTTATGATAAGCAACTCACTCTGGAAACTGTTGGAATTTCAGACACAACTTTTGAGACCAAGGATCACTCCTATGAAATATCTTTATTCTTTCCTCGAGAATTACACAGATTCTATTAATATGCATTCCATTTAGACCAAAAGATAGTATTTCCCCTAAGTTCCCTTAATATTAAATTAAATGGTATGTTAAATGTAACGATAAAGCTTCAAGAACCTTTTTCAATTTTGGGGTTTTTTTCCCCCAATGTTCCCTACTGGTGGTGCTATAGAGTACTTGCTCCTCTTGGCCTCTGTGAATTCATAAGCCCGTTTTCCACTAAGATTAATAAATGTAATTAGCCCAGTTCCAGGGAGCGTCCCAGATGCTCCTAGATCACCTTACTGCTTTTGTTTTGTTGCAATTATGCTAAGTCAGATACTGTTTTCCCCAAAACAACTGTTTTGCAACTAATGCCGAGACAAACAGAATGAACTTCATTCCTACTCCAACTCCTTGGACTCTGATGGCCCAGCACTTTCAATGGCCACCGAATTTTCTTTCGTATTACTCTTTGTTGGACAGAGTTTTCAGTTAACTGAAGGAAAATAATTTGGCCAGTGAGAAAAGAAGAAACATTTCCACCAAGCATCAGGCCTCTCCCCACAGTGCTCAAGCTTCTTGAAAACTAAAACCAGCAAACAAAACCCTATAAGCTTTTCTTCTTAGAGAAGATTTTAATTTTGTTTTTAATATCTTTATATGTATTAAATATAGTATCTTGGGAAAAAGGTATAAATTATATATATAAATATTATATATTGTTAAGCAGAAAAGACCTCTGAGGGAAACCCAGCTGTGGGAACTAAAGTTCCCTAACAAAGCATATTATTAAGACCCACTTCTAAAAGTTTCTGTACAAAGAAATCTCACCAGTCCTACACTCTACATAAGTGGGCAACACTATTGAGAAATCTACATAAATCACAAAACAATTGGCACAGTACAAATAAATCTAAGGAAATGGATTGATTTTCTAGATAAAGCAAGGGAAGGAATTTTGAAATAATATACAATAAGGGTCTTGAATGAGTTGAAAGAGCTTTTTCAGAGATTTAGCTAAACTAAAATATGGATTTATAAAACCTCCAAAACAGTATTGAAAGCATTTATTCTTTGAAAATCCACCAAATCAATAGATTTCAGTAAGCCAACAAGTAAGTTCCCAGCTAACCAGAGAACTCTCTAATAAGGGAAATCTGGGTTTCTATTTCTAATGGGTTAACTCTTTAAGTACATACTAATATAGATTCACATAGAGGTAGAAGGACAGGCAATTAATGATGTGGAGAAGGGAGAATTAAAAAATGAGAAGATAGGTCTCCAGGATCATGCTACCAATCAACTTACTGCTTTGTGTGTGTGTTTGGTTTTGTTTTTTTAATGGTCCTTGACAAGGTGACTCACCATCTGACTCAATGTACAGACCTCATAGAATTTCTTTCTTTTTTAAAAACATTTTTTTAATGTTTTATTTATTTTTGAGAGAAAGATAGAGACAGCATGAGCAGGTGAGGGTCAGAGAGGGAGGGAGACATCCAACGACAGGCCCCAGGCTCTGAGCTAGACGTCAACACAGAGCCCAACCCAAGGCTTGAACCCACGAACTGTGAGATCATGACCTGAGCAGAAGTCGGAGCCTTTACTGACTGAGCCACCCAGGCGTCCCACCTCATAGAATTTCTAACCATAACTCAGACAAAGCTAACTTTTCTCTTTCAAATTACATACTTCAGATATTTGCCCACAGCATGCAGGCCCAACTCACCCACCCTCACCCCACCCACCAAAGGGTTTCCCACATGCCCCATAAACAGCAATCCTCAGGTTCACCTCACACACACCTTATGCTAGTGGTGCCTTTTCTGAATTTAACCCTCTCCTTCCATCCCGTAACTCAACCAGAAATAAGTCAGACACTCGGAGAGACAAGTGACTAGGCCTTAGGGTCATATGACGTGGTGATAAGTGCATCTTGGGGAAAAGGCTAAATTACAGTTTTACACATGTATGGAGAAAATGTACTACTAGGCTGAGCTATTTCATCAAATTTATGATCATTTAACACCACAGCAAGTGACCATCACATCCATAGATCACAGACTGCCAATTCAACTCTTAAAATTTAACTACAATGACCTTAAGAAACAGTATTCTACTTTCACAGTGGTGGTTTGAAATCTGAAAGTTAGAAACCATATTTGTCAGTTTAAATAGAAGTACTCTTGGTAGGAATGCAAACTGGTACAGCCACTCTGGAAAACAGTGTGGAGGTTCCTCAAAAAATAAAAAATAGAACTACCCTACACCTCAGCAAGAGCACTACTAGGAATTTATCCAAAGGATACAGGAGTGCTGATTCATAGGGGCACGTGTACCCCAATGTTTCAACAACACTTTCAACAATAGCCAAATCATAGAAAGAGCCAAAATGTCCATCAGCTGATGAATGAATAAAGAAGATGTGATTTATATATACAGTGGAATACTATCTGGCAATGAGAAAGAATGAAATCCTGCCATTTGCAGCGACATGGATGGAACTGGAAGGTATTATGCTGAGTGAAATAAATCAGTCAGAGAAAGACAGATATGTTTTCACTCATATGTGAAACTTGAGAAACTTAACAGAAGACCAAGGGGGGAGGGAAAGGAAAAAAAAAATAGTTAACAAACAGAAAGGGAAGGAGGCAAACCATAAGAGACTCTAAAATACAGAGAACAAACTGAGGGTTAAGGGAGGAATGGGGGAGAGGGGAAAATGGGTAATGGGCATTGAGGAGGGCACTTGTTGGGATAAGCACTGGGTGTTGTATGTAAGCAATGAACCACAGTAATCTACCCCCCAATCCAAGAGCGAACTGTACACACTGTGTATTAGCCAATTTGACAATAAATTATATTAAAAATAAGTAAATAAAAAGTAAAAGGATTTTGTAGATTTCTCCAAAAAAAAAAAAAAAATAGAAGTACATTCAGTGACTTATTACCTGCTCCTAATCAGTCAAGAAAAACATAAATGGAAAACAACGGAGTGCTTTAAATCCCAAAATGGATGTGTACACACAGAGAATAAACCCTTGAAGGTTTTCAGCCAGTAAGATTTCTGCCAACACTGTTAGTCATTACACAAAATACCACAATATGACTCACCACCACCTACACAGTAATGTTCTCTGTGTCTGACAGACATGTTTTCATTCGATATATAAAAATAAGAAGTGAGATCCCACAAGCAAAGGCTGACTAATAGAAATAATTTTTAGCTTCTTACTACCAATGATTAAGTGTTTCATACTATTTCCTTTCCTTTCTTTAACAGTAGACAATGCAAACTACATCTAGTTTGCTAGAAAAAAATCTGCCGCTAACCCTGGGGCTTCTTATATAGCTTCTTTGTGTTATTTCAACCAGAAACTCATTAGAGCAATGTTAATTTTTATTTAGTATACATCACCAGTTTTCCAAGAATCTACAATAAATAACTCTGTTCTAAATATATGTCACAATCATCTCCTAGTATCCACCCAGCCACCCAAATCCAGTTTTTACACCTATAATGTGACACTTCTGTTGACATGACTTAATTGGGAGAATTTCTTAACCGTATTTTCCTTCACCGAATGGAGGGGCTTTGTCTCTAGAAAGGCACCCTAAGGCCCTGTGGGCAACCGTGAAACCAAGTTCACATGTGTCCCTCCCTCAATGATACTTGCACTACTCTTGGCAGCCCAGGCCCCTTCTATACCTGCTCAGCATGCCCTTGAGAGACTTTTAGGCAGCTCAGCTGACACTGTTATTAGCACAATAGCTCTCTTCCCACATTGCAGCTATGTGTTTTACCATGTCATATATGGTACAGTCTGTTTAGGACAAAAAATAATTTTTAAACTCTATCAACTTATCCTTTCAATCTGCTACAATTGATGCCAGCCACTTTCATGATCCCAGAGTAACTGACATCCAAATGAACGAGATGAGTAAAGAGAATGACAGGAGGTGGATGGGGGACAGGAAGGGTGCAGGGAGCAGCCTGAATCCATACTACTACTTTGAGAATAATTCAGAATTCATACCCAACTGCTGGAGGATTCAGCAGTCATTAATTCATGCATATATGCATGAATAGTTACTGAGCATCTCAAATATTAACCTTCAGTAATTACACATTTGGATCACAAGCATTTGTGAGCACCCTCTCTGGGCCACACCCTGCTCTAGGCTCTGGAGGTCTTGAGGATTTAAAAAAAAAAAAAAAACAGATACAATGCCTGTGTGTCATTCTGCTCTCTGAAAGTGCAAAGGTGTCTATCCATAGAGGACTTAACATAATGAGTGTCCATATGGGAATAATCTCAAACCATCTAATTGTTTAAAAGATGGCAAAAGACCTGATGACTTTTTCTTATACATGCAAAATATACCCATCTTTCCTGAAAACAACCTGTATATACATTCTAAGTGAGCTTTCATTTGGTTTAGTTTAGTTTTTAAATATCCCATTGTGTAATCAAATAAACAGCAACTGTAGGATGTTTCCAGTGGATTCACTTAAAATTGGACAGGAGAGGGAAAAATGCTGCATTTTCAGGGATCTTAAAAAAATACATATAGATATAGTTCTTCACCTATAAGCCAAAAAATCGTAACTAAAAGATATAACTGGTAATGAGCCCCTATAACATGCATCAAGAAACAGCCTGAAATTCCTCAGTAATTCTGCGAATTGAAGGCGGAGGAAGGGAGGATTCCAAGTACAACGGATAAAATTACCGAGGACAGTCAGAACTGAAATACACCATCCACATTTTGTGCATTTACCTCTCAGAGGCCATGTGACATATGTTCTATTTGAGCAAATGATGTTTAGATGATTCCCAATGCAACAATATATATTCTCCTGTGCAGTTATTTATACAAACTACCAAATTGTTCTAGCCATTACTGAAACACATTTTCAAAATTACACTTGAAAGCTTACCTAAACCACATAACTTATGGAGATGGAATTATTTCCCCAGTCCTTTAAAACCCATATTGATTTATTTGGGGACATGTAGAGAGTTGGCAAGCCAGCACAGTATGTTGACTTTTTGTAATTTGCACATGGTAGCCTGAGGATTAAGTTAAATAATCATATTTTAAATTATAGTCAAAAGCTAAGTAGGTATATAATGCTCAGAGTCTCTTTAGAATTCATAGTAATGAAAATCATCAAGGCCAAGGGGACTCATAACCATTTTCTCACTAACATTAGTTCAGGCATGGCTTTGCATTATTTGTATTTAAAAAATAAAAAGTTTTCATGTTTCTTTCCTCCATCTTTCTGCACTCTCCCATTTCAATCCCTGTAATCTAAATTTAGAAGCACCCATAGGGGTGCCTGGGTGGCTCAGTCAGTTAAGCATCTGACTTGATTTCGACTCGGGTCATGATCAGTCAGGTTCATGGGATCGAGCCCCACAATGGGCTCTGTGCTGAAAGCATGGAGCCTGCTTGGGATTATCTCTCTCCCTCTCTCTGCCCCTTCCCTTCTCTCTCTCTCTCTCTCTCTCAAAATAAATAAACTTTAAAAATAAGTAAATAAATTGAGAAGCACCCATAAATAAGTGTACTGATTCATAACAGAGTATCTTAACATGGAGTCAAAAAACTAAACCTAATAGCCTATAGGAAAGGACATTTGGAATGATCTTGGTGAGACAAAATAGAAATTTAGGACTAGAAGGAGCAAAATGGTTTTGTGGTTTTACCTTAAGCTTTACTGGATTTGTTTAGTAAATCAGAAGACAAGAAGGAAATTTAAGAAACCATAGTGACCATCTTACTACCTCTAAGCGGACAGGGCCACAAAGCAGTACAAAGAAATAGAGACTGTCAACTGGGACAAAGATCTACTACCAATCCTACTTTAGTTCTTAGAATATAATGTTCTGTTCACAAGTATAACACAGATAAGCAAGCAAAGCCACCTATGTTAACATCACTCTGTGTCACAAATCATCAGTTGTTCTCAGGGCCAAAATAATTTGTTTATGAAGTTCTAGGTTTGGGATCATTTTTGTCTTTTTTAAATTTCTTCTTTAATGTTCATTTATTTTTAAGAGTAACAGACTGCAAGCAGGAGAGGGGGGTATCCGAGGTAGGCTCCAGACTCTGAGCTATCAGCACAGAGCCCAAAACGGGGCTTGAACCCATGAACAACAAGATACAAACAATGAGATCATGACATGAGCTGAAGTCGGATGCTTAACCGAGACTGAGCCATCCAGGCTCCCCCATTTTTTGTCATTTTTAAATTGAGCATATTGATAGCAATTCATATCAACTATGTGAGAATTTTAGCACTGAACACATTTAAGCCCATATCTACATTTCCACTTCCCTCTGTGATGTACTGCATATTTTCATACCTGTTCCAAACATATAAACTCATCAAGTTGATGTACGCAAAAAATGCTACAGAGTCAGGGGAAGATGTAGTCAATATTTTTTTTTTTTTTTTTAGTTCATTGTCAACTACTGATGTCCTTTAGTTATACAGAATTTTCTCTTTTGACCTTTACAGGTTTGTCAAAAGAAAAGAATTTTAACCTCATGGAAACAGAATATTTTAATATTAATTAAATATTAATATTTTAATATTAATTCTTTCACTGGATTCTGTTTTTTGGCTTCCAGACAACTGAACACATTGAGACTATTCTAGACATTTCTTTGACGTCTTNCTCATGGAAACAGAATATTTTAATATTAATTAAATATTAATATTTTAATATTAATTCTTTCACTGGATTCTGTTTTTTGGCTTCCAGACAACTGAACACATTGAGACTATTCTAGACATTTCTTTGAATTCTTTATACAGTCTGATTTTCTCTGCTTAATTACTGAGCAATCCTCTAGACTCGAAGAAACAAGAAATTTAAACTATAACTCCATACAACCAAGGTCTTTTTCTTCAATCAGGTTAAAATTTAAAAAGTTGTTACCCAATTTTTTTTTCCTTTTTGGAGACAGGGAACTAAATAGTTCCTATAAGAAACTTTCTTTTTTAAAAAAAAAAAAAAAAATTAATGTTTACTTATTTTTGAGAGAGAGAGAGACAGAGTGAGCCAGGGAGGGGCAGATAGAGAGGGAGACAAAATCTGAAGCAGGCTTCAGGCTCTGAGCTGTCAGCACAGAGCCCAATGCAGGCTCAGACCATGAACCATAAGATCATGGCCTGAGCTGAAGTCAGATGCTTAACCAACTGAGCTACCCATGCACCCCCTGTAAGAAACTTTCTATTTTTAGTCATGGTCTTTAGTGTAAAAGGTGAGTTTTAAAAACAAAGAAATAAAAACGGTTGAAACTTTTCATCAATTGTAGTGATAATGGAAGAATTTTTACTAAAAAGAGCTTAAGACAGTCCTAGTAATAATAGAAATTATGTTGGCAGCCTGTGGGAGATGGGTAACAATTCACAGAGCTAGGGGAAGAACAAAATCTGTATACTGCTAGTCTGTAAGACAAATTTGGATTCCTGTAGCTCCTTTCATACCAAAGTGACTTCAGAATATATTGAAAAATGAAGAGATTACTGATGCAGATTCCCAGGTGAATTCACTTGTCATAGCTTACCTTGACCGTGAATTCATCTGACTCTGATACATCAACTAAATTCTCTCATTCCTGCTATTTATTTCTCATATCCTATGCTGGCTACTAATGTCCTTAGTAATTAATAATAATAAAACTGACCTACAGTGATTAATATAATTACATTTATGAGGATACAAATCCCATCAACTGGTATTCATCATCATCACCTTCCCCACTGAGATTTCATTTTCACTGGCAATCGTCATAATATAAATGGTAGTTCTGGGGCGCCTGGGTGGCTTAGTCGGTTAAGCGTCCGACTTTCGCTTAGGTCACGATCTCGCGGTTCGTGGGTTCGAGCCCCGCGTCGGGCTCTGTGCTGACTGCCAGCTCAGAGCCTGGAGCCTGTTTCAGTCTGTGACTCCCTCTCTCTCTGACCCTCCCCTGCTCACGTTGTCTCTCTCTCTCTCTCTGTCTCCTAGAAATAAATAAAATATTAAAAAAAATAATAATAATAATATAAATGGTAGTTCTATGATCAATAATGATTTTCTTAATAAGTTTCTTTAAAATATGCTACATTTCCTGGAAGGCACAACACTCTATAGTATATAATCCTAAAACATTAGACCCCCCACTGGCCAAATAAATGGAAGACTAAAGCAGTGAATTCAAAAGAAAACAGATTAAGCAGAAAACAGTATAAAATGTAATTGGTCATTTCAGATTTAGGAAAACGTGGGTCCATACTGCATATTATTTCCAACTAGCCATAAATTCATAGTGATGTGCTGTATTAGAAAAGAAAGCTTTCCTCCAATCAGTCTATGAAACTGATTCCAAATACACAAAACAATGTGTACTCAAAGAATGGAGACTTGGTGCAAAAACACTTCAAAAATAATAGCCGGCCTTGTCTCATACCTGGTTTCTCACCTAGAATCTCACCCAGGTAAAGCAGTTGGATATTCTGCACATTTCACAAGGCAAGAGAGTTGAGGGAACTAATTAGGAGATCCCAATTCCAATATCACTGTTGCTGTGGAATATTCTGCAAGGAACACTCAGCCCATCAATTCCAGGGAGATGCAGGAGTCTATGCACTGGGTAGAAGGGCGGAAAGGGGGAAGGGAGCTCCTAGTAATTCTCTCTTTCCTTTTCATTTCAAAATTAAAGTACTCTGAGTGTGGAGATATGTGTTGGAGTAAGAGCATCTCACCTCAAAAAGTGTACTCAAATGAAAACATACTCAGAATCTATTCAAGACTTGAAACCTTTCGCTAAACTTACCAACACCTCACAGAGACTGCAAAGAACAATGGTCATTTTTGTAAATATAATCAGATAGTAATATATTTTGCTGTACTTTCATATGCAGTAAAACCTGGGATTGTGAGTAACCTGTTCTACGAGTGTTTTGCAAGACAAGCAAACCTTTCTAATAAATTTTAACTTGATAAATGAGCGATGTCCTGCAATATGAGTAGTATGTGATGCAGAAAACCACATGATCACAACTGAGCCAATGGTTCTCTCTCTCGCTTTCTCTCTCACTCTCTCTCTTGCTTGCTGCGGGATTATGGTTGATTGTCACCCATTCTCAGATGCGTGGTCTCAGGCTGAGGTGTTTAGCAGAAATCAATGATTTTTCAGAACATTGGAAGGTGTCCATCCACAACCAGCACTAGTGCATTTTTTTGTCACTTCGAAGCACCTATGGACAGTCCCTTGCTTTTCTATACAAGAATAAGCTTAGGAATGCTTTGCTTCATTCTAGGTCAGGCTGCCTGCAGATATAGACCCTTTCCTCTGCTGCCTTATTGCCAGTTATACTAAATACAGTATACGACAAGAATTAATACTGTACTATAGTCAATATCCGTATGAGTGTATATACATGGCCCCCATGTAGAAAAAGATTCCATTGAGCCAACAGATAGCAGTGATTCCGTTAGTGATAGTGAAAGTCGTTCTACACAATAACCCTCCTCTCTTGTCTCCGTCACACAACCACGAAGGTTTTCAAAAGTAAGCGCAGGTTAATCTGTTTATTTTTCCTCATATTTTGTATTTTCTTCATTATTTTCTTATTATATTATAGCATTGTAATCATTTTTATATGAATATTTTTGGGTTGTGGAATGAATCATCTGAGTTCCCATGATTCCTTATGGGGAAATTTGCTTTGATATTCAAATGCTGCAGATTACAAACATGTTTCTGGAATGAATTATGTTCTCAAACCAAGGTTTCATTGTATTTGGTTTGCTGGGAAAACCTGCAAGAAAGCAGAGGCACCTTCCTTTCATTCAAATGAGAATCTGAAATATAGAATTAAATCAATAATACAACCGTCCGCATCCCCTTTTCCAGAAGCGCTTCTCAGAAGCCCCAGTCCTCCCAGCCTCCTATTTCATGTTCCATCTACACTGAGCTTTCTGTCCCTTGAGCCTTCCCCACTTTCTCTCACCTCCTGGCCCCCTACAAATGCTGTTCTCACAGTCTGTAACACCCATCTCTCCTCTTTGCCCGGATATTCCTACTTGATTTTCACGTCTTATATTAAATGAAACCTCTCCCACAAAGCCTTCCAAGATCCTTCCACACTAGGTTAGGAAACTGTGGGGTTTGGAATCTAGCAAGTTTGTTATTAACTTGACAGCTAAGCTAAGGAGTCAAGCAAACAGAAATCAAAACATGTACCTTCTTTCTCACACACGTAAGCTGAGCTGGAGAACTCAATTTTCATCTGCAGACAAGTAGCCTTGCTGAGATTTCAAGGCTGAATTAGACACTCACCCACCAGTGACAGGGTCAGCTGGACAACTGCAGAACTCCGCTGGGGGGCTCGCTGCTAGGAAATTTATAGTACTGAAGGTGACAAGTGTGCTTCCTGAAAGCAGGTTGATTTGCAGAGAAATCGACAGAGAGTGAGGGACTGAGCTATGCATATTCCCATGAGGACTTGGAAGAGAAGCTAGGGATTACTGGGCAAATGAGCTACGTTTATTATAGACACGGAACCTGTGAGTGGGACTCCCTCCTTGTGGAAAAAGGGGGATGAACATTCTTCCCCAACAATATATACTGCTGGAGGAGCCCCTCATAATCCTGGGGCGCACTGATTAAGATTGTGGGTGCAGTTGCCCGTTTCCCTGCTAGACCTTCAGCCCCCCAAATGCATTAAGAACTACGGCCACTTTGTTCACCAATGACCTCAGGGCACAGAGCAGCCACCTATCACACGTGAACACCCTGAAAGAACGGACCGATTAATGACACATTCTTCTGTTCATCCCAAAGCAAATCTTCTATTTGCTAACATTGAGCTGAAAAAGTTATTTGAATAAGGACAACTTAGCTGTCCTGATGCCTAGGGGTCTTTGAATAGGTTGGCAAAAACAATCTAAGATCACAGCTGAATCTTATTTTATGGTGTTGACTCTCAGGCTGGTTATGCTCACAATTTGTGGCTGAAGCAAAGGACAAAGCAGAAGTAGGGAGAGGAGGTGGAGGAGGTAATACAGGAAAGAAAGAATTGATGTTCGAAAAGCATAAAATATATAGTTAGCAGAGATTACACAAATTCTCAACTGAATGTTTCTTAAAATACATCAAATCGATTAAAATTGTTAGCATAGAGACTATTTCTGTGTGACAACTCACAAAAATAAATTAATTAAATAGTTTTAAAAAATTCCCAAGTTACTCAGTTCTCCAGGAGCCAAAAAACAGCTTAAAAATTTTTTTTAATGTTTTATTTTTATTTTTGAGAGAGAGAGAAAGGGAGAGAGAGAACACATGTTGGAGCGGGAGAGAGACAGAGAAAGAATGGGACAGAAGATCCAAAGCAGGCTCCAGGCGGACAGCAGCAAGCCCAATGCGGGGCTCGAACCCACAAACTGTGAGATCAAGATCTGAGCCAAAGTCAGACGCTCCACTTGCTAAGCCACCCACGCACCCCTAGAACAGTTTAAAAGCAGCAGGTCAGGGGCACCTGGCTGGCTCGGTCGGTTAAGCATTTGACTTCAGCTCAGGTCATGATCTCTCGGCCTGTCGGCTCTGTGTGGACACCTTAGAGCCTGGAGACTGCTTCAAATTCTATGTCTCCCTCCCCACCCCACCTCGTGTCCCTGCCCCACTCACACTCTGTCTCTCAAAAATGAGTATTAAAAAAAATTTTTAAAGCAGGTCAATTGGTAGGAAGTGATAACAAGTGTCAGCAGAGATGGGGTCAAACTGGCCCTCATACACTGCAGGTGGGAATGTAAAATGGTGCAGACATTTTGGAAAACAGTCTGGCAATTCCTAAAACTTTAAACATTGTGTTACCATATGGCCCAGAAAGTCCACTCCTAGGTCTGTACCCATGAGAACTGGAAATATATTTCCATGCAAAAACTCGTGTATGAATAAAGTTTACAGCAGTATTATTCATAATAGCAAAAGACTGGCAACAATCCGTATGTCTGTCAATGGTGAATGGATAAACAAAATGTGGTATGTCCATACCGTGGAGTATAATTCAACCACAGAAGGAAAAGAAGAATTGATACACACTACAACATGGATACACTGAAAAGATTATGGTTAAGTGAAAGAAGCCAGTCACAAAGGACCACATATTACATTATATCATTTTTATGAAATGCCCAGAATGGGCAAATTCACAGAAACAGGAGCAGATTAGAGGTAGCCAGGGGATGGTTGAAGTGGGGAGAAATGAGAAGTGACAGTTAATGGGTAAGGGACTTAACTTCTGGGGGTCATGAAAACATTCTAAAACTTACTGTGGTGATGGTGGCACAACTCTGAATACACTAAAAGCCAGTGAGCTGTACACTGTAAACAGATAGATTATTAAGGCTCTGAATGATATCTCAATAAAGCTGTTATTTAAAAAAGAAAGAAAGGCAGGGTTTTGGACTGGGACCCCCAGGAACCACTACATCCCACAACCGGAATGTGCCTGGTTCCAGTGCCTGTGGCACCTTCCTTACAGGTTCCTGTGGCTGACCTCCCGCTCAGGCTTGCTTTATTTATGAGATGATAAGGTTTCAGCAAGCAATTCTGAAAGCGACCTATTTGGTACCACTTCTAAAAACATTAAATGAGTGCGTCATCAGAAGAGGCCAAGGAAACTAGCTTACAGCAACCAGCCGTGAGGAGATGCTTTCCACCAGATACTGAGGTATAATGCCCTGCAAGTTAGGACCCACGCCGGCTCCCTCACAGCGGGCAGATGATTCGCTTTCAAGAAAAGGAAAAACCTGAGCTATCTGCTCAGGGTTTGTGCCCTGAGGGTGTTGTGCCCAGGGAATACCTGACTGTCTCCTATCCCTCTCACCGCACTAGGACGTGGGGTGTGAAGCACCTAAGAGGTCCCCCACCCCTGCTTTTTTAAAGAAGTTATCTTCTTTATACCAATCTTAACAGAGAGACAGTGTTGCCCTCATTGTATAGGCAAGGCAAGAAGCTTAAATTCCAATAGAAACCATCTTAAAGGCAGTCACCCCAGGTTGCAGAGTCGCCTGACTCTACAGGCCATGCACGCTCCCCTTCCCCACCTGGCCTCCCTTCCCTACTTATGGGCAGAGGCAGAAGTGCTTCTGTGAACACTCACAAGAACCCACAGAGGTTTCCCGTGGCTCTGAGCCCACCTCCCTTGCCCCAGCACACCCCTGGCCTTTGGATGGATTTGTGGTCTAAGTCCCTGAAGTCAGGAATAGACAGAAATCCATCCATCACTCACTGGGACAGATACAAACCTCAATATAATTTGTTTTCCAATGGTTTCAGCCTAAAGTTCTGGTTTGGCATTGGCTTTTTAACAACTAACAGCTGTAGGCAATTTTCACACAGAATAAAGACATCAATAAGGCAGGGAGTGGAATTTTCTCCCTTATGAATATAGAGCAATGAGCTGTCTTCAAGATGTACATGGAGCTGCCACCACACAGGCTCTGGCTTCGGTCTCATCTGGGGAGTCGGAAAGAGGACAACTGAAAAGACGGTGGATGTGGATGATTTGAGGGTCCTGGCTCTGCCCACCAGCTCCAGCTACCTGCCACCAAGTGGGTCCTCATCTCTCAGCAACATCCATCTCCTTAGATTTGACTTTTGGTTTTAGAATACTTTAAGTAGGATACGTTGGACCAGATGGACTTGACAGATATATTCAGAACTTGTCATTCAAAAGCAGCAGACTACACATTCTTCTCGAGTGCACATGGAATATTCTCCAACATAGATCACATACTGGGTCATAAAATACTTTAAGCGGGAAATAAAACCAAGCCCATGAATACATTATTGCCCTTCCTGATAGCCATCAGGGTAGATGATTCACCGCCTCTCCCTGGAAGAGGAGTATATATCCTCCACCGCCCCAGTAACCTCAGGATGGTCTATGTGACTTGTGGTGCCAGTCTCTACAGAAGGATGACCCATCCTTACCCTGGCAGCCACATGATTTTCACTGGTCAGAGAAAGGGGCAGAAGTGCCACATGCCATTTCCAAGCAGAAGCTTAGAGCCTACTAGCAGTTCACCATGTCTCTCCTTCCTCTTCCACTGGGCCTGGGTCTCGGATGAAAGATGGCAAGGAACAGAACCACACCTGACCCACAATGGACATGCAGCATTGGCAAGTGATATGCTACTGCAGTTTTTAACTATCACAGGATGAACTAGCTAAGATGACTGAGACAGCCACTGATCCCCTCCCACTTCTCTTCCTACCTCCAACCACCCACCACTCACATCCTCACGTCTTCCCTGACCATCCTCCTCATCACTGTGTCCCATACCCCACAACACATCTACACACCATGCAGAGGCGGGTTGTGCTTCTTCCTCTACTGGCATCATACTTTTTTATCAATCCCCTATTGCTACTGAAACTGTCAGCTGTTTCGGAGAAGGTTCTAGTTTTTCATTTCTAATCTCCCCATTAACACCTAGATCATACGCTCTGCACGCAGAGGTGGGAGAGGGAAGAGATTCCTGAAACACCAAAAATATTCATCAACATCTTAACATACAAACATGCTGCCGAGAGCCACCTCCTTCTTCCCCAACCAATTCTCGTTGGTAATAGGCTTGTGAACACTCTCTCATATTGGCTTATCTTATAGGATGGAAAAGCCTATAGGTACATCCTGGTCTGGAAGAGCTGGAGTAGTCTAATCAGTTCAGGTATTACCCCTGGAGGGCAGTAACCCAGCCTGCGTTACTTTCATGACCTAAGAGTCATGCAAAATGATAGCACTCTCTAGTATCTGTTGAATGATATAAATGGTCTGATTGGTCTAATTAAAACTAACTCCATTATAAAATGCCGGCAGTGATTGAGGGAGGAGAGAGTATTCTGTAACATTTACTGAGCACCAAATGAGGGTCAGGCACCGGGCCATTCCCAATATGTATTACTCTTACTTAAGACGCTACCATCAAAGTAGGAGGAGGAATTATTTTTTTCTCACTTTCCAGAAACAGACTCATATGCTTTTTCCATACTTACACAGATAATAAAGTCAGAATAGTAATTTGAACCAACGTCTTCCTAATCCACATGCCAGTACCCTTTAAACAATGCCATAATATCCCCCTGAAACATGGAATGGAAAGAAACACTACTTCAGAGGTGCCTGAAAAGCTAAGCTGAAGGGAGCACTTACATCTTTTGAGGACGAGGTCCTACACCAGATACATCTCTCACTTTAGTATAATGGATTCTAAAATATGATAGGATCCATAAAAAGTTTCCCACAACAGTTATTACTGCAGTCCGATCATTAGGCTAAATAATTAACTGTGCTTAAGTAATAATGGCTTTCATCAAAGGATCCAGGACAGGAGGAGGAGTATGACTAGTTTTTAAGGAGACATTAATACTGTACACTGAGAGTAGGGGCAGAGAAAGCATGAGAGAATTGTGGCGGGTGTGAGGCAGAGGCCCCAAGTATAGACTCATACTGGGATGGGGAGGAACAGAAGGAGCAGCTTGGGATGCAGTTCTGCCACATATTTGAAGTTCTAAGGGTCTAAATCCCTTCACTTAAAGCAAAGCCCTTTGAGGTAGCAAAGCTACTCTCTTCTTTCTCCTCCTCCAGAGGCTCAGTGCTCACAAGCTGGGGTGCCAATGTAAAGGGGTCATTGCACTAAAGAAGGGCAAGGCCGTGTCTAACCAACCCAACCTCTCCTCTCCCTCCTGGCTCCCAGCCACCACCAGGGAGCAAGTTGGGGACTCACCACAAGTTCACTGAACATGACATCCAGCTCCTCCACAGGGGGCATGGGTAATGCTGGCTCCATGGTCTGAAGCGCAAAGTTGCTATCGTTTCGCAGCCGATAGGTGATTTCTGGGTGATCATTATTTCGGAAACAGCAAAAGATGAATGAAATCCCCCGTCCACCTCTCTTCCTTGGGGCCATGGCTGATTTCTGTTCTATTTCTTGAAGTGACTAAACTCTGCAAAAAAAGAACATGACAGCGGTTAAAGGTGCAAAAATGGTAAAAGAATTTTGTTTTTAAGCCAGACCAATTTAAGAAAGACCCCTCTGCACTGGAGGCAGTTAAAAGCCTACAGGGCATAGAGAAGACAACCCCAAGGTGTTCTGGAGTCCAGGTGGACAAAGAGCACATCCTTCTAGTCACTTGTCAAATGTTTCCTGTGACCAACTGCTGGGCAAACAGTACAATTCTCCCGCTCTGTGCCACAGCCACGCCCCAGTCACACTAGGCTACTGGCCATTCTTTGTCTATCACACGCTCTTTCTTGCCAGCCCACCTTGTTCTTTAACATCCCCTGCAAGAATGACCTTCTCTTCCTCACCCCTTAGGAATCTAGGATCTCTTATCCTTTAAAGTTTGATACCAATTTCTTCTTTTTTACCTTCTCAAAGGAGAGTTAATCATAAGTATGCTAAGGCATATCTATCCATTCCAGCTCATATCATATTCTAAGTTCATTAAGAGAGTATTGTCCTATTAGACAACGATAACTTCAAGTTAGGGGAAGGGACTGACCATCAAACAACTTGCTGGCCCTAGTGCCCTGCACAGTGCCAGGAAGGAAGGAGGCACTCAGCTCATGTTTATCATGTTGAATAATTTAAATTCATAACAAAGGAAGAGTGATTTCACATGAGCTAGAGGAGTCAGAGATTTCCAAACAGAAAAGATCAAATGAGTTCACCAATACAAAGACAAAGTATATTCACAAAATAGAATACTATGCGCTCATTTAAAAACAATACAGCATCTGTTTATGTAGATATGGAGACATGTTCAAGATACCTTATGATATACTGTAAATATTACAGGATTACATGTTTTAAAGAATGGATATATGTTTTTATGAATATATGTAAGAAAGGGCTAATAGCAGTAACCTCTAAAATAAAAACAGGGGATTGGAGAACCATTCTTTTTCATTTTGTACCCTTTTGAATTTGAATTTTTATCATAAAAATACATTTTTTTTAGGGGTGCCTGGGTGGCTTAGTCAGTTAAGCGTCCAACTTTGGCTCAGGTCATAATCTTACGTAGTGGTTCCTGAGTTCGAGCCCTGTGTCAGGCTCTGGGCTGACAGCTCAGAGCCTAGAGCCTGCTTTGGATTCTGCATCTCTCTCTCTCTACCCCTCTCCCACTCACACTCACTCTCGCTCTCTCCCTCTCTCTCTCTCTCAAAATAAACACTGAAAGAAATTTTTAAAAAATACATATTTAATTATAGTTTTTTAAAATTACAATTATATGTATTGCCTTGGGAAAATTCCAAAGTTATACTGTCAAGTAAAAAGAAGCAAATCATAGAATGATGTGTACAGCATGGTGCCACAATGGCTTTTTAGAAACAACCTCATACAACAATACAAACTGTAGTAAAAGTTTTCATAAATAACTATGATTTATAAACACTTCTGGAGTCAAGATCCCTGCTCACTTAAAGGACAGTGGTCTTCAAAAGACGAAAAGTCTTTGGGATGGGGATGGAAGGGAAATGTTAAGAGCAGGGCATCCCTCATGTAGCGCTATGTGATGATCCAACTGGCTCTGGAATAACAACTTGGCCAAGACATCCAATATCCCCAACTGTGGAAGCATATATCTCCTGGCCTAAAGTGTACTTGTTCAGTGTCATGGGAGACATGTGCAGTGCCTGGGATTCCTTTGGCAAATGTGTGTTAATATCTATGATAGGGGTGACTGGGTGGCTCAGTTGGTTAAACGTCTGACTTGGGCTCAGGTCATGATCTCACCATTCATGGGTTCGAGCCCCACGTCAGGCTCTGTGCTGACAGCTAGTTCAGAGCCTGGAGCCTGTTTCAGATTCTGTATCTCCCTCTCTCTCTGACCCTCCCCTGTTCATGCTGTCTCTCTGTCTGTCTGTCTCTCTCTCTCTCAGAAGTAAATAAAACATAAAATATACCTATGATATATCAGGCACTATAAGCACTGAAGGATACATAAAGGAAATGGTTCACTAGGAGATTATAATCTGGTGGGTGAGAATACTACCAAATAGTTATAAATCCAGTGAATCCTGTGTAATCAAGTAGGAAGAACAAAGGGGAGACTCTGGGAATGGTCCATGATGGATGAGTGGAGCTTAGATAGATAATGGAAAGCAGGGCATTTTGGCAGAAGGAACAGTGCAAGCAAAGGCATGAGGTGGGAAGGAGCATGGAGATATAGGGAACAAGTGGTGGTGTGGCACAGACTGCACAACACAGCCTTCCCACAGCAAAACCCTGGGGCTCTCATCTTCCTGATCAAAACCCACCAAAGTCTCTCCAATACCAATCTAAATTGGGTCCCAGTGCTCCATCAAATCAGATCCAACTCAACTTCTCTTTCTTATCTCATTGAAAAGTATCTTCCAGTTTAGCCAACAGACCATTTTCCACATCCCATACACATCCCACACTCCTCTCACCTTCCATCCCAGTGGTCTGCTCATTCCTTCTGCCTTTATCTTTGTCAACATGCTCTCCACCCTGAGAGCACCCATCCTGACAATACTTAGTGAGTATGGTGAGCCCATCCACTGCTGGTGATAACTGAAATTTGTTTCAACATTTCTGAAGAGTAGTTTATCAAAGCCTTGAAATAGTCATACCTTTGACAATATTTCTACTTCTAGAAATATATCCCAATTAAATATTCTGAGATACTATCAAAAATGTTGTCACAACAATTTTCAAAGCATTATCTAATAACTGAGCAACAAGGGCCTAAGGTAAGTGCTAGTAACAGAGGACTATATGAAAAGGATAATCATGGTTTACTAGATGACAGATGACCAAGCAGTCCTCTCTAAAAGAATATTTAGTGACATGCAAATTGTATCTGTAAGATAAAGAATAGGTGTACAATGTCCCATTTATGTAAGAACAAGTGTACATATATGAGCAGGAAAAAAGGATATGAGAAACACACCACAATGTGAGCCAGCAGTAAGCTTGTGTCAAATGTGGGGCTTACTTAAAAAAAAAAACAAAAAAACAAAAAAAAAAACTCTGTACTTTCCAAGTTGTTACAATGAAGACATACTACTTTCACAATCAAATGAAGATGAGAGGTTTTTTTTTTAAAAAAAGTATACGATTATTTGTTTCTATGACAGATGGAAGGAAGGGAATGTGCAAAAATGTTCTTATCAAAAATATCCAAGTTATGGTGATCTATACACCAGTGTCTCAAACGATCTGAGGCGAAGGACAACTCGCTTCCCACCAATCTGTTAGAAATGTATTTTTGTAAAATATAGTACTACTATTTCAGCAATGGCAAATTGCTATAAGAATTTCTCTAAGAGTGCAATTCTTGTACTCTTTGTTAATCAGCATGGATAGGCAGCAATGCTATGGATGTACACCAGGAGATGCGAGTTCAGACTTAGTTCATTAAAATATAACCGTTAATGCCTGTCTCCGATGTATGTCCTCAGGACAGGAGCCATATCCCCCGTGGCAGCCAGGCTAGAGTCCTGCACACCCTGTCACTCAACTGTCAGTAAACTGAGGAGACTGTTCAGGGATTACTGTCAAGGTCTGCGTGCCTAAGCACCGTTGTAGGGGAGTAAGGAGGCAGTGTTCACACTACTGGAAGATGGGAGGAAAAAAAACAGCAACAGGCAAAAGCCAGTTCATGGAGGTCATATGGTCCATGCTTAGCTTTCAAGTTTATTTCCAGGCAGTCTTGCTAACCTACCCCATTGAATGTGGTCTGGACCCTCTTAGCATTTTGTGACCCCCCCCATGAGGCACTGCCAACACTTAATTTGTGGTCTGGGTCTTACTTC
Source organism: Crocuta crocuta (assembly GCF_008692635.1). Taxonomy (NCBI): domain Eukaryota; kingdom Metazoa; phylum Chordata; class Mammalia; order Carnivora; family Hyaenidae; genus Crocuta; species Crocuta crocuta. The sequence continues at coordinate 5,815,215 of NW_027527551.1, read as the reverse complement.
CCCTATTGAAGAATCAACCCCATTGAGGAAAAGTGCCCTTGGTTTGTGTCACTTAGTGCCTCACACACATAGAAGCATGACCAAAGTATTTAGGAAACAAATAGAGAGCAACTTTACTTTTGTACTTTATACATTGTTTCACTTAAATCCAAGTTTTATTACATTCTGGCTGTATTGAGGAGGGGTGCACAGGAAACACGGTGACCTAAAAATCAGCCCAAAGCATTTCTTAAGTCTTCTTTTTTTTAAACCAGCAGTTCTATAAACCAAAAAAAAAAAAAAAAAAAGAAGAAAGAAGAAAAGAAAAGAAAAGAACAGAAAAGAAAAGAGAAAAGAAAAGATGAGGGTCTTGGCTAGATTCTAAGATGGGTGATAAGATACAGAGTCTATCACATTTAAGAACCTAATTGAAATCATTTTAATAAGGACCGAAATATTACCTTTGACAGGTGATTTGTGTTTAAAAGCCTCAGTAAAGCTCAAAGGCCAAGTTTTTATGCTGGCTCCTCTCTGTGAAGCCAAATTCAAGGTCCTCCATTAAACCCATCCTTGAACTGTAGATGAGGGCAAAGTTTTGAGACTTCTAACAGGCTGCCACTTTTTAAAATGTTTATTTATTTTTGAGATAGAGAGAAAGATAGAGTGTGAGCAGGAGAGGGTCAGAGAGAGAGGGAGACACAATCTGAAGCAGACTCCAGGCTCTGAGCTGTCAGCACAGAGCCGCATGCAGGGCTCAAACTCCAGAACCATGAGATCATACCTGAGCTGAAGTCAGCGGCTTAACCAACTAAGCCACCCAGGCACCCCCAAGCTGGCATTTTTAATACACATACCTGGAACTGCCCTGTTAAGAGCCTAGTCTCCTAGATACAGACCGAAGTAGAATCAAAAGTAATCATCCTATTACCCCACAGTGGCAGTAGACACTTCTGGCCAGCCTCTCTTAACTGCTCTAGCACCTTCACCAATGAGCAATCCCAACAACTGCCTGTGTATGTAATTTTACTAAGCACAATCACACCCATCACTTCATTCTATCATCCTCATTTCACCTATCAGACTTAAGGGAAGGCTTGGGAGGGAGTGGGGAAGTTAGGAAGAAAGAACTTGGAGAGAGACTTGCTTTGCTGGAGAACGTAAAGGGATATTGACTGGAAGAAGCCTAACTGGTTGGGAGGGGGGCAGAGAAGCTTGGCAGAGGTCAGGGAACCTGAGTGCCTAATCCATCCGGAATCCAATCCCCACCCTCTCCAACCTCAAGGCCATGACCTTAATTCAGCCTCCCCTTATCTCTCATCTGAATGATTACAACAGTTCTGTAACTCTTCTCCTTGACCCATGATTCTCCAGTCTAGGGGCTGACAAACTTTTTCTGTAAAGGGCCAGATAGTAAATATTTTTAGCTTTGCGGGCTCTTAAGCCTCTATCACAACTAGTCAACCCTGCCATTTTATTATGAAAGCAGCCACAGACATCTGTAAAGAAATGGGCATGCCTGTGTGCCAATAAAACTTCACTGTGGACACTGAAATTTGAACTTCATATAACTTTCTCATGTCACAGAATATTGTTTTTTAAAACCTGTTTTATTATTTAAAATGGTAAAATGGTAAAAACCATTCTGAGCTCATGGACCATACAAAAATAGGTGGTGTGTGCATGAAGGTCCATGGGTTGAAGGTCACCAACAGCTGCCTTAGTCCATCATATTCATCATTTAATTCATTAAGTCAAAATTCTGTTGAGTACTGAGGTGCTTGGCTGGCTCATTTGGAAGAGCACGTGACTCTCGATCTCGGGGGTCATAAATTCAAGCCCCATGTTAGGTGTAGAGATTAGTAAAAAAATAAATAAACTGGAATAAAAAGTTTATTGAGTGCTGATTATGTGCCAAACACTGTGCTAGGCACTGAGGAAAGAGGGATGAAAATGAGATAATGTACCCTTGGAAAAGGCATACAAAAAAATCAAGTAAACTTTAACTATTCATTTTGGTTGGTGTTACAGGGGATGCAAGGAAAAGAGAAAGAAAATGGTGGTGATGGTGGTGGAAGAGACAGTGACTTTCAATAGTGTGATCAGGGACAACCTCTCCAGAGAGAGGGCATTTAAGCTGAGACTTAATGGATGAGTGGAACCAGTCCTGCAAGGTGTTGAAGGCAGATGATTCCAGGTGGAAGGAGAGCATGCAGAAGCCCAGAGCAGGTGGGCAACTTGGTACGTGAGTCAGGGAAGACACCTAGTGTGGCTGGGGCATAGTGAGTAATGGCAGTGTTAAGAGACAAGAAGCTGGAGAGGGGAGGGGCCCAGACCCCAGGGCCTTGTACAGCAGAGTGAGGAGTCTGGGGCTTATTCTGGGCACATCATAAATGTGATGGTGTCACTCAGCTCTGTGCTATCTCCTGGATACAGTCCAGCTTCCCGCCTGGACCACAGACCCTCCATCGCCTAGTCCTTGGCTACTTATTTTCTATCCTTGTCTCACAATACCATGAACACTGCCCACCCATGTGCCCCCCCCCCCACAGTGTGCATGTAGCAATCAGACCTTCACACAAATCACATTTTTGAGCCCACACATCCATGGTTCCTTCAGCCTAAGGTGCTCTTTTCCTTATGAACCTGTCTTCTACGGACCATTCAAGACCCACTCAATGTTTTAATGGGCCTTAGGTTTCCTGGAGATGGTCACACATTTCTTTCCACACCCCAAGCACTATATATATAGTTGAGTGGTTTTTGGTTGTCTGGATTTTTTTTTTATTTTTTTTTTAATTCACGTCTGTTTCCCCCACCAGACTATGAGATCCTGAAGACAGGGCCTATGTTGCATTCAGTCCCTGGCATGTGGTATACTCTCAATACATGTTTGTTGAATGCAAAAGCATAAATGCCTAAGTGAACAGATGGTTTCATCTCTGAACGTCAGGGTTGTGTGACTGGGTGTTCTTCCCACAGTTGCCTGCAGATTTGTTTTTCACAAATGCCAAGACATTTAAAGTCAACCAGATCGCCAAGTGCTCCTTAGCCACTTGTCAAGCTTTCCGATGCTGACAGTAGCCTCACAAACAGATTCCATCCTCCGGGTATTTGCAGCTTCCCTCGAGCAAGGAGCTTCTTTCTCACTGAATTAGCTCATGCTTGGTTTTTCTACCCATCCTCAGAAGTAAGCTCCATGGGAAACAGACCTACTGATAGAATCTTTTAGACTTTTCCCCAATTCCTTACATTCAATAAACACCTCACCCAAGAAAGTATTCACTTCTTTAACTATCAGAGCTGAACCTCAATAAGCCAGACACAGCATTAGGTGCCAAAGACACAGATGAAGAAAATCCACAGACTCAGGGAGATCACAGCCTAATGGGGACATTTAGGGAGCAGCGAATTTGCTAACTCTGTCCAGTGAAGAGGGAATGAGCAGTCACTGAAACCTGGGGCCTGTGTTTCCACATCTTGGGCCCCTTTTTAATCAGATCAGCCTGAGGGAAAGGACTAATTCCACCATGACAGCTGGGCCGTCAACCAGAACACATCTTCTAATCTCAGCTCCTGGCACCGATGCAGAGGGGAAGAAGTCACTTCTGTGACATCCAAAATGCAATCCATCTATAACATTACAGATGACTATTGCTATGCCGTGCACAAGGAAGCAATTAAAAAGCTACTTAAGATTCTGGAGCAGGTGCATTCTGCTCAGCAAAGAATAAGAAATTTAATCCATCTGTGGCCTAGCTCAAAGTCAGAGTCATTTGTACCGCTCTTTAACAAAACAAAACAAGACTTTCAATGTGGTAACAGTCAAAACCTGAGGGCCAAATTTTGGGGGATCTAGATGATGATGATCATGATGATCTAAAACTCTGGAGAACTTACAGTCCACAAGAAAATCCTCTTTAACACTCCTTTGATAATGCCAAGTCACAGCACATATGTGATATGTAAGCTTTGTTTTCCACAAAGCAGTACAGTATCTGTACCTAATAAATGGGAAAAACTTGAAAGTCATGTTGACAAAACAGATTTGGATCCATGCATACATCTTTCTAATTGCTTCATCAGGGACTTTTGCCACATGCTGATAAGATGGCTTTCCAGACTCCCTGGCTAAGTAACCGAGGTTCTCCTCTAACTAAAGTGGTTACAGGGGAAACAATTTAGATGCTGGAGGAAGGGAGACAACAGGGGACCATGGGTTCCTGCCAGCCACCAACTTGATTAGACAGTTGAGAGTTCCTGCATGGACTCGCATATGTATCATACCCACTTCTATCTTTTTAATCAAGACAGTATTTCACATTTAATTCTCCAATTATAATTTCAATACTAAAACACTGGCTATGTTCCTTCAATTGCAAATGGTCTCCAGAATTTCTGAGTATCACAGACATAAAAAGAGGGACAAGCAAAAAAAAAATTATACTGTAAGAGCAACTTTAAAGAAAATAGTCGGGGAACCCTCTGTTTTCGTGCCATATCGATTGTTTTCAGAGATGCAGTTTATCCCACATTTTGCAATTTTCCAATGGGACCTGACACACAGCTTTGGTCTCAACAATACGATAATGTTAACCCAAATTCTCTTATCAAGAAGAATGTGAAAAGAAAAAACTGCTTTGCTTCTTTCCTTGGCCATCTCTCTCCCCTCTCACATTCCTCATGTCTGGTTTCATTTCCCAAGCACACCAGATGCCAAGTACTATTTGGAGCTTTAAAAAAATCATGGGATACAGTCTAAAGGTTGTAGGAGAAACGCTTGAAAAGGGATGTGTTTTCCCCACAAGTTTCAACATCCTCTCCACCAGGAAACGGAAAGGGCGTTTCTCAGTGTGTCCAGCGGAGGGCCAGCCCTTCCCACACACTCAAGTCCCAAAAGGATATTCAAATGGGAAGGATATTCAAATGGGGCACTTCTGGAAGTGGGTCTTAGAAATTCATGCTGCAGTCAGTCCCTTCAGCTCACTGACTTTCCTGATGCAAGAGGAAAACAGTATAGGCACCCTAAAGCAGGGCAGTGAACACAAAACACACTCTCTCCTGTGTGTCCTCTCTGCATCAGTCTGTGTGTGTGTGTGTGTGTGTGTGTGTGTGTGTGTGTGTGTGTGGCGTGGGGGTGCAAAGTGGAAGCCAGAACTTGTCCTATTCCTTCCCCGCTTCCTCCCTAGATAAGGGAGGAAGGAACCCAAGGGAAGTCCATGCACACCCTCAAGCCAGACCAAGCGTCAACCAGCACATAATTCTTTCTTCCAAGCTCAAGTCATAGACTCTTGCCAGAAAACACCTGCTCTTCATGTAAAGAGCAAAGGAGGGGACCTCACCCTAAGAAGCTGGCAGTGACTCTTCTGTCATGACTCAGTACTTTAACCACGGGTCTGGGACATAAATCCCTAAAGCCAATACAACACGGCTCTCAAGTTAGGAAGTTTGTGTTGTTCACGTGACAGAAACCAGTCTGGAAGCCAGGACATCTCGTCTCGATCATCTGGGAGAAGAGCCAAACCAAAAGTGTCATTGGAGCCCCCACCAAAGAAAGCACAGCCTTGCCAGACAGCCTGTGCCCTTGGGCCTGCCGACCTGTTGCTAGTCTGTGAGTTAAGGCAATAAACAAGTTAAAGCTGAAGCTGAAAGAAATGCAAATCGCTTTCTCCCTTTGGGTTTCCATCTTCACCGCCTCTAAGGGATCCACTTAGATGTGCAAGGACAAATTTAAATGAGGGGTTACAAAAACATAGGAAGCTCCGACTCAATGGCCAGTTCTATCACATCAAAGATCTCACTCTTCCAAGCGGCCAAGTTTTGTTCTTTAACAAATAAGTAAAACGAGCAACTTTCCTGAATCACCTAGCAGCTTGTTCTGGAAGAATAGGAGAGTAGGACATCACAGTCACCAGAGGAGAATGCGAGCACACTGCAGGGCACCAACTGCTTGCCTGTACCCTATGTGCTCCAGTCCTCTCCTGACCCTACTTTGGTAACCCCTGAAGTCAGAGTCTTCACTGCAGGCAGATGTGGGGCCTCCTGAAATGCCTTCCCACTGTGATGATCACACTTCAGGGGTGTTAGGTTTCAGACCTTCCCAACAAGTAGCCAACACTTTGGCGCGACCTACACAGAAAATCTAAGTGATGTTAAAAGACACTGCCTTAAAAGATGTAGATTACTACTCATTTTTTGGAACCTTCTCACAACTGAAATAATTCTGGCAAATCCTGAGAGAGAAGAGGTTGAATACATATATATACTTACTTCGAAAAACTGTGCTTTCCAGATCTACAAGTGAAGTTGAATATGACTCAGAGAAGATAAACCAGACGTACTCTGAGCCAAGGACGCACAATGCCACCCTCAAAGTAACATTCAGTAGTCCCTCTTCCCAATGAGGCCATAAGACCGAGTCCCTCAGAAAAGTGAGTATTGCTACTAACCCTCCCTGACCCCAAACCAGATGCTGCTTGATCTTTTCCTTTCCAAATGTAACATTTTATCATCAAGGCGTTTTATTGCCAAGCAGGTACAGCTTTTACTTGTGTGCAGGCCTTTATGGAGAATAACGTCCACTGGCATCCCCGGGAAACTAGTTCCCTGGACTGAAAATAAAGAAAGGAAACCTTGCCTGGAGGGCTTTATATGTTCGTGTTTACTGAAAGAAAATTTAAAACTCACTAATTACCTTCTTTTCATGTTCTGACTACTTTCGTGCCAAGATTCATACAATTGCAGTAAGAGAAAATGAAACACCATGTAGAACAAACTTTCTTGGTTAAACTTAGCCTCATTCTCTGGGAACTATTAAGAAACCCCATCCTTCTCATGGAAAATATCTGTGCTTTTCAGTGAGGGAAAGACTAATGAACAGACACAACATGACACAGGCGGCCATGGAGGCTTGACCCCAGTTCAAAGAGCAGCGCACCCACTTCTTTCCTGGACGAACTGGAGGAAAGAGCCTAAAGTCCTCTCTAAATGTGTAATGGCTTTTAAGTGGACATTACAAAGGGAACGGAGAACTACCTTGGAAAGTTGGAAGGAGGATATATATTTGTTAACTACTGTTTGGTAGAAATGTGTTAACCAGATTCCTTTCTCTGACATTCCTGTGTGTATCAGCAGAACACATTCCTGGAATGAGGCTGGTTTAATCTCTACAGGGCAGTTGTCATCACTAAATCAAGGGCTCTGCAGGTTAGTCAGCTTATCTGCAAATTGTGGGAAATTCTCTGAGAGTTTTAGGGGTCGTGTGGGAAAAGGCAGTTTAAAAAGTCTTCGCTTTTCCTGTATATTTTAAAGCATTCAACAGATTTAGCATTTCAACCCAACCACTTACACAAGAACTACCACATAGCACGCCCAACTGAGTCACTGCAAGGACGCTGACATGGGCAATACTGACCCGATTCCCCTTCACATTTTACTCAGGCACTGACCTCATCTACTTATTACTCTACTTTGTACATCTGAAGGCATCTTGTCTATCCAGGAAAGTCACTGTGAATTAGTAACCAAGCTGGACAACGTGACTGTCAGCACCCACGGCCAAAGGCTTTCATACTTTTGCCTTAGAGAGGTCATTCTGAACATGTGTGGACACAGCCACCATTTGCCATTACAAATGTAAAGATGTTTATAGAAAGCTAAGTCCTTGGTGATTCCTGGGTTTAAAATTATAGGGTGGTGAGTTGTTTACTAGATCCTGATTCTCTCCACAACGCCTGCTGCTCAGAGGGGTTCATTTTGGGCAAGGCCAGCACCACACCTATGCTCAGGCTGTTACTAATGAGTCCTGCGCATGACAAGGCAGGGAGAAGCCACCCAGAAACTATAAGGACAGGTGATGGAATCACATTATGAGAACTGGAACTCCCTTTGAAAGAAGTACCCTGCCCTTTATAAAATTCTAACTACAAATTTTACCTAATAAACCTTCAAGAGAGGCTTATGAAAAGAAACTGGTAAAAGCTTCAACTGAATCCAAGTTCAGATGTAGAAATAAGGCAGTAAAGACATACTCTGGCTCCTACCAGTTTGGGATGCTGTGTGGCTCTAGTAGGGGTTGCTCTTAAGTAAGAACTGCCCCAGCTCTTCACGAGAGACACACATACCCTCTAATGATTAGAACTGAAGGCATTTCTTTGTCACATCAGCCTCTAAAACCAATTTCCAAAAGACAAAGCACTAAAAGGACCAAGAGAAATAAAATTTTGATGTGGGATTTCCCCAATCTCCCCTCATGTTGGGAAACTCCATAAGCACTTAGATATACAACCTTTCAAAGTCTGAACAAATTTTTTCTTAATGGGGGCAAGGTGAGAGAGAACTTCAGCCTCACAATGGGCAATCTAATAACCTGTAGATGAGAAAGTCAATTGTATTGCCTCAATGGAATGCAAAATGGCAGTATCTATTGTTGCTTTTAATGTACTGGCCCTTTGACCCACATCTAAGAATTCCTAGATTCCATATATAGAGATTAACCTATAGATATAGTTACTCATAAGCACAGAGATATATATTAATGAGGATGTTCACTACAACACTGTAATAGAAAACCCATTCATCATTTTTAACAGAGAATCAGTCTAAGTGACCTTCAATAATTGAATGTTTTAATAAATATTTGTGCTCCTGTGGTGTAAGACACTGGTTTTCAAACTCCGATGCCCAAACTTTATTTACTCCATACCAGTTACATCAGAATCTCTGCTATTGGGGGCCCAGGCATGGGTATTTTTCCAAACTCCACAGGCAATTCCAATGTGCAGGTAAGTTTGAGAACCAGTGCTACAGAATCCTATGCCCACATTCAAAGAATGTCCTAGGTCCTTGAATATTGACATGAGAAAGATCTAAACATATTCAGAGGAGGAGAAAAAGAAAAAGAAATCAAGTTGCATAGCTAAACATATGTATCACCATGTATGTAAAAACTAAAACAAAATTGTGTTTGTAACAAGACACACACACCTATATATGTGAATGCATAGAAATCCTTCCAGAATTATAAGTATAAACTGTAAAGTTGTTCAAAAATTTAGCCAAATGCTTGGCACATGGCAGACGCTCCATAAAGAGTGGCTATTATTTCCACGTGCATCTAAATTTTTGGAACCTATGGTTTGGATAATGAACTCTTCTTATAAGTGCATCAGACAGTATTCTACGGACACTAGGAAGTTTGCAAGTCTTCTCAATAACTCCATTAAGATTCTAAGTATACACCTGAGTAACTCGTTAGTCTTTATTTAAAATTACAGCTTGCTCTGTGCGTACACGAAACCCATGCCCCCAAATGCAAATGGCTTCACTGTCAATATTACACTGATTGGAGATCCACCAAAATGGCCCATTTATAAGTTTTCTATGTCAGCCAACAAATCTTAAAACTACAGTGTAATACTACATGCCACCTTGATGAACAAAGAGAGGAAGAATATTCCCAGGGCTACGTGTTAAAGCCATAGGGATGACAATGTGACAAACTTCAGAAAAATGTTTTGTTTTATCTTAAATTCTTCATATCCCAAGAGGCAATCAGTGGAGCACTTCTGGTTCCCTGAAGCCATTATGTTGGAAATTCTTCAAATGGTCACGGGGCCAGTTAAAAGAAAAGTTGGGAGATTCTATTCTGTTTTTTCTTTTTATTTGGCTCTGTTTCAATTATACTTCTATTGTGAATCAGAAATCATAAGGGCATCACAAATACAGCCCAGGCTTAAGGATGCTCCTACATGGAATGAAACTTAATATGTGGTACAGTCTTTAAAAATTTTTTTTAATGTTTATTTTTTTATTTTAAGTTTTTTAATGTTTTTCATTTTTGAGAGACAGAGTGTGAGCTGGGGAGGAGCAGGGAGAGAAAGGGAGACACAGAATCTGAAGCAGGCTCCAGGCCCTGAGCTATCATCACAGAGCCTGACGCAGGGCTCAAACCCACAAACCATGAGATCATGACCTNAGTCTTTATTTAAAATTACAGCTTGCTCTGTGCGTACACGAAACCCATGCCCCCAAATGCAAATGGCTTCACTGTCAATATTACACTGATTGGAGATCCACCAAAATGGCCCATTTATAAGTTTTCTATGTCAGCCAACAAATCTTAAAACTACAGTGTAATACTACATGCCACCTTGATGAACAAAGAGAGGAAGAATATTCCCAGGGCTACGTGTTAAAGCCATAGGGATGACAATGTGACAAACTTCAGAAAAATGTTTTGTTTTATCTTAAATTCTTCATATCCCAAGAGGCAATCAGTGGAGCACTTCTGGTTCCCTGAAGCCATTATGTTGGAAATTCTTCAAATGGTCACGGGGCCAGTTAAAAGAAAAGTTGGGAGATTCTATTCTGTTTTTTCTTTTTATTTGGCTCTGTTTCAATTATACTTCTATTGTGAATCAGAAATCATAAGGGCATCACAAATACAGCCCAGGCTTAAGGATGCTCCTACATGGAATGAAACTTAATATGTGGTACAGTCTTTAAAAATTTTTTTTAATGTTTATTTTTTTATTTTAAGTTTTTTAATGTTTTTCATTTTTGAGAGACAGAGTGTGAGCTGGGGAGGAGCAGGGAGAGAAAGGGAGACACAGAATCTGAAGCAGGCTCCAGGCCCTGAGCTATCATCACAGAGCCTGACGCAGGGCTCAAACCCACAAACCATGAGATCATGACCTGAGCCAAAGTCAGATGCTTAACCAACTGAGCCACCCAGGCACCACCAATATTTATTTATTTTTAAGGGAGAGAGAGAGAGAGAGAGAGAGAGAGAGAGAGAGAGATAATCCGAAGCAGACTCCAGGCTCTGAGCTGCCAGCACAGAACCCAACGCAAGGCTGAACTCATGAACAGCGAGATCAAGACCTAAGCCGAAGTTGATCGTTTAACTGACTGAACCACCCAAGCACCCCAGCATGAAGTACAGTCTTAAGATGCAATCAAATATATTTTAAAACTGTATTTTTATAAAAGTGAATTTAGTACAATTTTCAAAATTCTTCTCTATTTTAGGTAATTGTAGAAAGGTATGCAGCATCCACACTTACTTGGGCACTGAACGTTTGACCACAACAACTTTAAAGTTGGCTTCCAGCAATTTTTTTCCCAAGTATATGCTAAGTTTCTATGTTTTAAAGGTAGAGTCCTCTTTATTGATCATTAAAAAGTCACCACAATGCTTATAGAAGCAAATGAAAACATGGTGACCATATGAATTCATAAGAGGCAAGAGATGGTCTTTCCTGAAACAAGATTTTATCCAGGAATTTTATGAAATTGAGGTCTGAATGCTGACAATAGTCCTATGAGATTAAGATTCTAATTATTTCCTGGCTACATCTTCCAAAGTTTATGTAGTTAAAACCCAATTCCTTCAAATATCACTAAATATTCATTGCAAACAGCTGGATAGGAAATCTATGATTCTCAGAATTGCAAAATGATTACCAGTATACTAGTATGGGTCCCAGTGAAACACAGTTACCTTTACTTTGGAAGCAATGCATTGGAAGCATACACTGGAAAGCATACATCGTCAAAGGGAAAGAAAATGTATTTTTCAGAGCTCTTCACAGTATCATAAAAAAGAAGCACACACAGCTCATAGGACAATGAGGACCAAGTCTGAACAAATGGTCCAGCGTCAGTCAATGCAGTATGCCTATCAAGTTTTGGGAAAATATCAAAGATTAAAGGAACTCTATCTGATACCTGCTGAGTTAATAGGCTCTTTGGTAAGTGAGTTCCAAGTCACTTCCAGAAAGCCCAGATGACCTTGGAAGAACCAGATAATGATGCCATTCCTGAAAGTTAAGAAGTCATACAAAGATAGAGTCTTGAGGAAGTACAAAGTCAAGGCATGTGCTCTCAGAAAAAGTGTTTTCCTTTTTTTAATATGGACTTCAAAACTGCCTACCCTATACATAATAAAAGCAACTGAGCATAGAGACAGAATAAGGGAAAGTTGAGAGCTAGCAGGGTTTGCCAAGGACAGGAGAACATGTGTGTTGAATAAGTGAACTGGTGAGTATATATCATCTCTTTTCATAAACAAAGCTAACAATCAACCAAAATAGAAACTACTAGCAGCTACAAGAAAGAGTGTTTCTCACTGGTGATTTCTCTTCATGTGACAAACATCCTTGGGAAGCTATTCACATAGCTTAACAAACAATTCTGAAACTGCATGAGCCAAACGAATAATGAAGAAAGATCTTTATTGAATTTTAATTACTTTACATGGATTACCACACTTGTGACTTAAACTCGGGCCAAAAAGAAAGGGCCATTCCACAGTCAACAAGGGGGAAGTGTGAAGGAAGCTGATACTAGCCAGTGCCCACTCCACCCAACTCTGTAATTTTCTATATAATTAGGTGAGAACAGTAATTGCTTAATTGCATAACTCAAGAAGACATTTGCTTCTCATGCAAAATTTATTCCAAATGCAATAACAAGAAAAGTTCTGTTGTAAATTATTACTTTGAGTCATTTACGAAGCCTGCGGTAGTTGCACTGAGGTTAATATTTGGATTTCCTATTCTGAGAATATTGTTAAACAGTCAAAAGTCATCAAGTGGCTAAATATGGGAAGCTATCAATATAAGACTGGTTAAATGATTCAGGGCACCTCTGTATGATGAAATACCATATAGCCATTAAAAAGAATGGGACACACTTTCTATTGCTAAGAGGTATAAATATATTAAGTTTCCAAATTGCAGTATAAACATGATATATGATAAATGTCAAAGGAATATACTGAAGCATGGAAAGAAACTGTCTAGCTTGTGATATAGTAATAGCTACAAACGCCCATCAAGTAGCTCCTTCTAGAGAATAAAATGGACATTGGAAAAGGAAGGAAAGTTGTTTGCATCTCAGTTCCTTCTAATTTTTTTAAAGAAAACATAGGCTTAGACTATATTTTTTTCTTGGCCATGATTATCAAGCTGTTTCTCAGTGTTTAGAAAGTAACTACTTATAAAAATTAAGTAGCTTTCTGGGACACCTGCCTGGCTCAGTCAGTAGAGCAGGAAACTCTTGATCTTGGCTTCGTGAGTTCAAGCCCCACATTAGGGCTTTTTTACTTAAAAAAAAATTAAATAACTTTCATTTATCAACCCTCTTCAACATGCCAGCCACTTTCATTGTGCTTTACATCCATTTGTTACCTCAGTGCAAAAAGAAATAAGCCATGAATCCTTAAGGGTCTCCTCCTGAGAACACAGTCCACTGTCAATGAATTTCTATGCTCTGACCATAGCGCTTTAATTTCTGCACTTCTCCACTTTACCACACCCACCTCTGCAATTGTTAGTTCTCAAAATGAAAAGATCTGCTCAACTGTAAAACACCAATATGAACAGTGACCTTTTTCCCTTTAAACTTATAATCAATTTAGAATAAGAGGTGTGGGGAGGGAAGGAAGAAAAGGAGAAGCAGAAACCAAATGATTTACTCAAGACAATACTGTATATATCAATGTAGTTCCATCTCATCACCATAACAACAGAACGCATACCTGCTTTCACCAAAATAGTACAATTCAGAATCCCCTTAAACCTGCAGTACTCTTTGCTGTAGAAGTAAATATTGCTACCTTTATCTTCAGTCCTGCTTTCTAAAGCCCAGTTCTAAAGCTACTGAAGTAGTAGTACAGTGTATCCTCTTACATTCATGGCTCCTGACTGAATCTTAAATAAGCAAGCAAGTACAGTAATGGGAAGTATAAATTACAGAAGGGCATCAAATGGAAGCATAACAGCTGATCACAAAAGAGGAAGGCAGGGGCGCCTGGGTGGCTTAGTCGGTAAAGCGTCCGACTTTCGCTTAGGTCATGATCTCGCGGTTCGTGGGTTCGAGCCCCACGTCGGGCTCTGTGCTGACTGCCAGCTCAGAGCCTGGAGCCTGTTTCGGAGGCTGTGACTCCCTCTCTCTCTGACCCTCCCCTGCTCACGCTGTCTCTCTCTCTCTCTCTCCTAGAAATAAATAAAACATTAAAAAAAAATTAAAAAAAAAAAAGAGGAAGGCAAACACTGGTAACTTTTTTTTTTTTTTAAAGAAGGGCAGGAAACTTAATGTCAAAGTAAGAGATGGTAGTAACACTAAAAGACACCTCCAAAAAAAAGTCAAAAACAATAGGCTATGCATTTCAAGGGAACCTTCAATCTACATGAAGACATGATTAAAAACTTGCTTAATTATTATTTATTCATGATTTCTACATATATATCACCCACCACCCTTCCCCTGTGTCCCACATTTTTTTCTTTTCTTTTTTTCCTCCTAAAATCACCATTTACCTTACAAGCACCACTTTCCATTCCATGAAAATAATCAACCAGGACAATCTGTTTTCAGTATGTCTCCCTCCTATTCATCAGCAGAAAACAGAGCTACAACAGATGTTCTTGCTAAGCTGGCTACTGACTCCTTTGTGCTTACTCCTCTTATAAACACCACCCACCTCACTGGGTAGTAGCACGTAAAAGGTAAAAGCCAGTCTCTTTGTGGGAAAACACGCTGGTTAACAATTGTACTTGCTCAGACTGGAAAGGCAACCAGGACAGAGATGCCCACAGGTAATCAACCTGCACACACACACACACACACACACACGCAGGTGTCAAACTGGTTTTTCCTCATAGGTACAATTGACAGGAAGTCAGGAATCACACACACACACCCATGTACATACACACAAATCTCAAGTTCACAATTCTGTGTGATCATTTATACATTTTTATTTATTCATTCATTGAATAATTCATGGACCTAGTGTGTGCCCACTCTCCTGTTTGGTTCTGGGATACAAGGATGACCGAAACACATGTGGACCTTACCCTTGCACAGCTAGTTCACAGGCACATGAGCCCTTGGCTCCTTAAGCCAACTCAAGGTTCCAGACTCTGGCTCTGTGAGCAGGCAGACAGGAAGTAAGTGAAAGGACTGGTCAATTTTTCATCTCCTCTTTGACAGGCAAGAGCAAATTCTACTTGCTCCAAATAACTCAGTTTCCCAGTAACTTCCATGTTCCCTTGAATATAGCTCAGGAGAGGAAGTAAAAAGGAAGCAGAGGGTGATACCTGTTCTTAACAAGTAGGGGACACAGAGTACCCTGCTAAGGTTTGGAACCTCAAACAAGACACTGGCATCCACTTCTGTCCATGAAGGATTAACTACTACAGGAATTGCCTTCCCACTACAAATAACTAGAAAAGTGGAAAAATCACATGGAACAACTGTACTAATGACTGGACAAAGACAATGCAGGACCATGATCTTTGAGACAAGGAAATTCCAAGTGAGATGAGCCCTGCTATCACCCCAACTTACTCTAGGCAGTAGTGCAGGAAGAGGAAACCCAAGCCAAGCTCAGGGGTCATGCTAAGCTGAGGAGTCAGAGATAAAAGTTCAGGGAGAACGAGGTAGTGAGCAACTCTGGAAATCTGTGAAAGAGGTCCCCTCCAATTGTCAGCTGTGCGCAAAGACCTAGGTTTCCCACAGGGCTGGGAATAAGTGGCATTCCCACCAGCCTGAGTAGAAAGAGCTGGTTTGCATAAAATATCAGGAAGAGTCTCCAAAAGGGTCCTAGACACAAGGCTGCTCTGGAAGTGGCATAAATGCAGTCTCAAAAGGGTCTCGCCGATCCCAAGTAATTTAACCACGTGCCAGAACAAAGGCCAACACTCCTTCAAGGGAGTCCTTTAGGCAGAAAGAAATTGATACCTGATAGAAATGTGGATCTACGCAAAGCAATGAAAAATGCGGGAAATGGCCAACTTGTGGGTAAATCTAAAACCAGACACTGCCTCAGAGTTTCCCCAGCCACTGACCTTCAGGATGCGCTTTTGCAGAAATCCACGGATGACACTAACAGAGTCAGAAAATAAAGATCAAGGTAGATCCGAGTTCTATGACTAACTATCCCCCTAACCTCAGTCTCTCAGAGCCCTCTGGGCCATTATTGCCACAGAAAAATGCTTTCCCAGGCAGGGCACCTGGGTGTCTCAGTCAGTTAAGCATGCGACTTTGGCTCAGGTCATGATCTTGCGTTTCTTGGCTCAAGCCCCGCCTCGGGCTCTGTGCTGAACAGCTCAGATCCTGGAGCCTGTTTCAGATTCTGTGTCTCCCTCTCTCTCATTGCCCCTCCCCCACTCACGCTCTGTCTCTCTCTCTCTCTCTCAAGAATAAACATTAAAAAAAATTTTTTTAAAGAAGAGAAAAATGCCCTCCCTTGAAATGTCATCACATTATATAATGACTATGAAGGTGCTTTGGAAATTCCGAGTACTGAGCAAGGATTTACCCAGTGCCTTCTATGCACATTTCTAGACTCTATATATCTAGACTTCAGTTTGTTCATCTGTAAAATGAAAATAATAATAGTACCCAGCTCAGGGGGTCGTTGGCCACATTAAGTACATATATGTAAAGTATAAAGAATAATGTCTGGCCAGAGGAAGTTCTTACAGATGAGATTATTATGACTATTTCTACTATTGGTGCTGTTGCTAATTAATGCTACTACTAGGCATATGATCATGAAAAAGATCAATTTGGTTCTTGCCCTCAGATTCCATATTTGAGCTTTGTGATAATGAAAACAATGCACTGAGGATAATTTATTAAAATTCTGCCTGAGAAAAATGTGGGATAGCTGGGGGAAGAAAGACTGAAGGGATCCCTAGACCTTAATTCTGGCTCTGCTCCTCAAGTAGCCCTGGGACGTAGGCTACATCATTGAGTTTGTCCTTACAGAGATAGGGGAGAATCTTCAAGGATCCCTTCCAGTTCTAATATCCGGTGATGTGAACGGGAGGCTCCAAGCATGTTGCTCCTGCCTTTAGTTGAGCAATTTAATCCTCAGAGCATCAAATCCCCATATAAGAAACAATCAGTTTTGAGGAAGGGAAGTTTGTGATTTAAGAAAGCTATAAGATACAAACTCAAAATCTAGGATTAATATAAAAGCCTGCACATAACTCCCAAACCCAGAACCAAGGCCATCTGACTCCTCTCCCTAAAAATAGGAAGGAGAGTGCAATAGCCCTGTCACTACCACCTATTGCTGGGTAAACCACCATTTTGATTTTGAGAAGCTAATAATAATTAGAGGAAGCAGGGAAACCCTTCCTTTTGGTTTCAAAGTTTGAATGTTCGAATTGGCTCCAAACAAGAAAATTCTCTCTCCTGTCTATGATTCTACAATTGAGAAGAAAAAATGGTAGTAGACTGTGGAAGTTCCTTATGCCTGAGAAAAGAGAAGAAATATGTCAACAGCTAGTGTCTTCTATTGATTGTTTATACCAGCATGTGCCACAACTGGTAAGCTATCAATAACAAACACAAAAGCCTCGATAAAGTCAAATGGTTGAAATCTTACAAAATACAGCTAATTTTAGCCAAGTCTCAAAAACCAGTATTTTCCTTTTTGATAAGCATCATTCAAGGTAAAGTTTCCATTGGAAGAAACAGGAAGTGGTGGGACCCTAAGAGAATGAATCTCTGGCTGATCTTCCAAAAATAGTCGTGAAAGGAACTTGCCTAAAGTTTTCCCAACATGTTGCGCAGGATGAGCCAAAGATTTTGCAGAATTTTATAAAGAGCTTCTATTAGCTTTATTGGAGAGAACACGTTGCACAACGTTAACTCAGAGGGAAAAATGTTTTTCTGTACATATAAAATGCTCGGTATCATTTCTGGCAAGTCCCAGACCCTCTGAAGTTTACCATGGGTCTCAACCCAAGAACTTTAAAGTAACACACAACCAAAATGCACCAAAGGAATCCTTAAAGCACACTCACATCATGTGCACACACACATAGTAAAACGTGAGCGCATGCTCTGTCTTGGGATCTGCCATTGCTACCTCAGATGGACAGGTTTCTTACCTATTTTTCTACCTGCATACCTATGGGAACTACCTCGTCTCTTCCTCCCTGTGATTCTAAAGGGGTAATCAACCAAGTGATTATACCACTCCATCGACAGAGGTGGGCACATGGTATTGGCTTGGCCAATCAAGGCATCTCTCTCCTGGACAGAGTAAGTGATGTAGAGATGGGCACCCAACACAAAGAAAACCAGACATCTTTATGTGTGTCGATGCTATAGACATATCCTGGAATCATGAGGTAGGACCATAAACACATGCAATTTACAATAGTTGACTTTTCTACCACTGTGTTGGAAACTGTCCAAGAATGAAGCCAGCACAGACAAAAGCAGAACTGAGATGAGACAAGGGGGATGGGGAGATGAAAGGTTTTAAATTACATCATTTAACTACTAGATCCAGCTAAGCCTCAAGCCAACTATCCCTGGAACTCCCCAATATATGTTTCAATATATTCTCCCCTGCCCCACCCCATTGGCCAATTTAAGTGGGTTCTGTCCCTTAACAATGCAAAACAACAACAACAACAACCCTGATTCATGCTCCACTTAACTAAATAAGATGAAAACTATCACTTATTGAGTGCCTCCCAAGTGTCAGAGACCATGAGGAACATCAATATGTATCATTTTAGTGGGGTGCCTTGGTGGCTCAGTCAGTTAAGCATCCAACTTTAGCTCAGGTCATGATCTCACGGTTTGTGAGTTTGAGCCCCGTGTCAGGCTCTCTGCTGACAGCTCAGAGCCTGGAGCCTGCTTCGGATTCTATGTCTCCCCCTCTCTCTCTGTCCCTCCCCCACTCATGTTCTGTCTCTCTTTCAAAAATAAAATTCTGTATCATTTTAGCTAATTTTTATCATCATTCTGGGAAGCAAATGCCACAGTTTTACAATAAAGAAAGCTACCAGGGATATCCATAAAACTAGGAGGTGTCCCCAAGGATTTAAACCCTGCCGGTCTCATTCCAAAGCCTATTTTCTTCTTACCAACTACACCTCCTTGAACCACACACCTGTGTCTTTCAAGATACGGCATTATTTTCTAAGAATCAACCTAATAATCAAACTGACAATCAAGCCATAAATCCAAAAACAAGTGTCTCATTTTAGGGAAGGCTCTAAGGACTCTGCTGCTCACAAATCAGTATGAATAATGTAACACCTCTTTTCTCAAATTAATCCTATTTTTGGAAACAAATTTTGCCAGACTGACTTTCCAGGAATCTTAAATAAGCCTAGAGGGACTTATTCTTTGAAGCTTGGAAGTAACACAAGTTTTGGGATATATGGTACTGAAAAAGACATAGTTAGAATATAGAAGTCATTGTCATGGCCAAGCAGGAAGCATTCAGAAATAACCACCACCAACCAACCCTTTCTCAAAGACAGGCCACAATCCAAAATTATAGTCATTCATCTCTAACTTTGCCCCCAGCAGTAGAGTTTGTGAGAGACAGACTGTGGCAAGGGAAGGAAGCTAACAGGGGTAGGGGAAGCACACAACAAGGCAAAATTTAAGAAAAGTATCAAGGGTCTGAAAATTCCACCATTAGGCCTGCAAAAGAACACATCATAGGTGAAGGTATCAAACCAATTGAAGGAGATGTGAAAGAAGGAGGTGGAGAAACTGGAACAGGCAAAGGTGTGGTCAGTAGAATTTAGTGTTCTGCTGTAGGCATAAAACTCATTAGCGACGTCTCTTTTTCCACCTAGGTTAAAAAACTAGCATGGCAATAAGGAAACTATGTTTAACCAACTAGTCATTACTATCCTTTTTTGCAGGACTTGGATTTTACAGGAGGAGTTGAGTCCCCTATTTGGGTAATGGCCAACTGTCCTAATTATAGGTTGGGTTATTTATTTTACATAACCACAAGAAAAAGGTAAATGTTAAAACCATAGGGTGTCACTCTATTTCATAACATGTAATAGTATATTCCCTTCATAAGACAATTTAGTTTTCTAAGTACTTGTGTATACACTATGCCATTTGATTTTCTTAACAACCCTGAGAGGAAGAGAGACACAGGCAATCAGATACTGTTTTCACTTCCACTTTACAGATGAGAAACTATCTCTGAGCACTAAAATGACCTCCACAAGGTCAAACCACTCCTAAGCAGCAGAGTTGGGACTTGAATTCAGGCCATCCTTCTTCCAGCCTGACCATCCTGGAACTATCTAACAAAGAGGAGTCTCAGGCTCACTTGTTGAAAGGCTTTGATGGAAGAAAGAGCATTTAAGTTATGTTTCAAATAGTTGATTATTATCTGTCATCAACATACGTGACGTTTCAGGGGGCAGTACCTTATACTTCCAGGAGGTGGTTATAGTGGGAAAAATCATACAAATGTAGATATTCCAGCATTTTACTTGGGTCAGCTACAGCTTTACTCACTCTTCTACTCATCTCTACATCAATTAAGCAGCTATTTGTCAGGGGTTATATACGAAGCATTAAGGAATACAAAATTGGGGGCGCCCGTGTGGCTCAGTCGGTTAAGTGTCCGACTCTTGGTTTTGGGTCAGGTTACAATCTCACAACTTGTGAGTTCAAGCCCCAAACTGGGCTCTGCCCTGGACAGCTCAGAGCCTGCTTAGGATTCTCTATCTCCCTCTCTCTCTTTGCTCCTTTCCCCCTCTCAAAAATAAACGAACATTTTTAAAAAAAAATAAAAAGGAACACTAAATTGAACAAGCCATACTCTGTCCCTTTCAGAAATCAAATAGATAAGAGGGAGAGGCTGACTTGTATATATGCTATGAGAATACAGAGGAAAGAGAAACTGTATCCAAGACGTTATCTCCACAGAGTAGGAAACCAGAAAAATCACACTTGGTTCCAGTCATTAAGGAGCTAACAATCTAACAGAGAAGAGACTCATGAACCACAGCAAAAGACAGAGTAATAGATATAAATGCCACAAAAGAGGTATTAAGTAATATAAGTGTTCGGGGACATAAAGGGCACTTCTAATTAGGATGACCTCAGAAATTTTTTGAAAAAGATTAAATGTGAATAGGCCTTTAAGAACTGTTATATCTTAGTGGAGCAGAAGGCGAAGACTACAAAAGCCAGCTGCCTGTTCCCTGTGGAGACATCCTGAGAAACTCCAGGTTCCATTTGAGCCTTGGAAAAAGGCTTGGACAAAGCCTTGGACACATGGAGCTGAGGGACAATGATGCTGCTGAACTCCCTTGAACTTTCTCTCATTCACAAGGTCATAAAGATATCTCAACAAACAAACAAACAAGCAAGCAAACTTGATTAAAGACATCCAGGACACTCATCTTTCTAGGATCTGAGCCATTATGTTAAGAACATGAATCATTTGTGCCTCCAATATTTCTCTCGTAATTGCCTTCATACCCAATGAAGGAAAGACTGCAATGTAAAGAACAAGTATCTTACTCTTCAAGATTGTCAGTTACATTCTCACAAATCATTCGAACTAGACCATTTAGTTTTGAGGGAGAAACAAGTTATGGATGCATCACCTAAAAGCATGCTAATAACAGCTGAAGGATATACGGGTTTCACTAATTTTCCCATTTCCAGGAAAACTGGAGCTAGCATACGTGCTTAACTAAAAATCATTAAAACTATAAAAAAAGATGTGAGAGACCGTTTTACAGACACCAAGACTACAGGAGATTAAATGACTTCCTCAAGGGGTGCCTGGGTGATTCAGTTGGTTAATTGTGTCCGACTCTTGATTTCGGCTCAGGTCATGATCTCACAGATTTGTGAGTTCAAGCCCTGCATTGGACTCTGTGCTGACTGCATGGAGCCTGCTTGGAATTCACCCTCTCTCTGTCCCTACCCTACTGGTACGCGCTCTCTCTCTCTCTCTCTCTCTTTCTCTCAAAACAAACAAACAAACAAACTTCCTCAAGCTCACACACTAATTTGAAGACATGCCAGTTAAATACAACTCAAGGAGTGAGTCTAAATAGATTCTTAATAACTGGGAAGTCTGACCTAGCAAATTAATCTCAAAATCCCACACGTGTGTGTGTGTGTGTGTGTGTGTGTGCACGCGCGTTTTTTTTTACTTCTTGAAACAAAAAGCTATACAAATGTTTTGGTTTATTAATTATGCTATTTTAAACACTGTTTGGACTTTTAACAAGATTTTTACAATCTAATTCTACTACTTAGTAGAATGAGTCAACGTTGGATTCTCTTTAACTCTTTCAGTCACAAAAGACAAGTAGAAACCCAGTTCCAGAAGCAAACTGTGCGGCTATCCTCTATGAATCTGTAATCTTTCAAATAACAGAAAGAGCTACTTCAGGGAGACTTCCCACTGACCAGCTGGTTCCAGCTCTGGGGAGTAGGGTGGAAAGGAGGGAGAAGGTCCAGGACTAACAGTTTCCTTGGCTTTTAGGTTAAGTTCAGACATATGGTAGTGTCTCCCTAGAGACAATGGGGCCCAGGTCGATTCTGTCACATTTTACCAATTCCAGTTTTTCAAAAGCATGCCCAATGGCATACAGGTATCCTGGAGTTTATTCTTCCTTCAGAAGAAAAGTACATAAAGTGCTTCATAATTTCAGATCATTCTGTTTCTTCAATTTGCTGCATTAGGCTAAACTAAACCCAATATTAGCCAACGTTGGCCAGGGGTGGTCAAAATAAACTTTCAACTTCCAGTTCTCCTAAGTAAATACTTTTCCTAGTATTTCCATTGATACTTTGATTAGAACTCAGTTTTTCTGTCACAGTCTTGTTGGATATGTATTCTACCCCTGTGGGATGTCTCCTCTGGAACGCTATCATGCTACAAGTACGTTTCATTACATGTTCCTTCCTAGAAGAACAAGAACAGATGTTCATATTCTCCTAGTTGTAAACCAAATCAACTGAACCTCCAAATAAGACAGCTACTCTTCAAATCCCACTCTTTTAACATAGATTCCAAAATGTCAGGTTAAAACTGATGGACTCGACACAAAACATAGGCAAACTACAGCCTACAGGCCAAATACAGCACCCCACTCCCCACCAAGAATTTTCTTTTTAAAGTTTATTTATTTATTTTGCGAGAGCAAGAGAGAGCGAGCGAGCGAGAGAATGAGAATGGAGGAGGAGCAGAGAGACAGAATCCCAAGCAGGCTCCACACTGTCAGCACAGAGCCAAACACAGGGCTCAAACTCACGACCACAAGATCAGGACAGGAGCTGAAACCAAGAATCAGATGCCTAATCAACTGAGCCAAATAGTCTTTGTAAATAAAGTTTTATTGGATCACAGCCACACTTAGGTTTACAGACTATTTGTATCTGCTTTCTGAGTAGTTGTCACAGAGATATTTTGGCTTCCCAAACCTAAAACATTTACTATGTAGCACCTTATAGAAAAAGTCTGCTAACCTCTGGTTTATATTAAGTACACCAAACAAGAGAAGTTTGGGGATGTCGTAATTAAGCCTATTTTCTTAATATATTAAAAATAAATTCATTCATGGGGTGCCTGGGTGACTTCACCAGGTGAGTGTCTTACTCTTGATTTCAGTTCAGATCATGATCTCATGGTTTATGAGTTCAAGCCCCATATAGGGCGCTGTACTGACAATGCGAAACCTGCATGTGTGGACACTCTCACTCTCTCTCCAGATAAATATATAAACATAAGGAAGGGAGGGAGGGAAGGAGGAAGAAACGGAAGGAGGGAGGATGGACCGACGGACTTATTCATTTAACAAGCACATATTAACCATCTTTGGAAACTGTTCTAGGGGCTGGAGACTCATTAATAAACTGGAAAGATGAGCCCCTGTGTTTATGGAGGTCATATCCTCGTGAGGGGAGACAGACAAACATAATGACTGTAATTCCAGATAGATAAAACAGGGTATTTAGAGAGAGTAGCCAAGGATTCTGAAAGGTGGTGATTCTTCAGGAGCTGCAAAGTCATTAGGATGACAGCTCAGAAGATGCCACTGGAACTGACATTTCAATGATGAGAAGCCAGACATACAAAATCTGAAGACTGCGGGAGAGGGAATGGCAAAGGCTCCAGAGCAAGAAATGCTAGGCCTGCTCAAAAAACAAGAAGGCGACTAACATACCTCAAGCACAGTGGACAAGAGAAATAGGCACAAGGTAAAATCAAGGGGTCAGCAAGGACCAGGTGTGATGAGTAATGAGCAAAATCCTGATTCTAGTAAATTTCCATCTTCAGCTCCTTAGCTATTAATAAATGCTACTAGATTTGAGAAAACTAATTTAGGGTATAAGGATTGCTTTGGCAACTTCATTTTGCCACAGCTTCTTCCTTTTGATCTGCTGAAAATTACCTGGAGCTCAAACATCTAGCAGCCCAAGAAAGAACACTTTGTTAGAGACAGTTTCNACCAACTCCCCCCCCCACCACACCCAAAAAAAAAAAAAAGACTGACTGTTCTTCTCATTGGAAAGACATAAAGTGACCATTTCAAATGAGATTTTTTTAAAGAAAGAGAATTTCCTGTTATTAAGCATAATTAAGCCTATTTCCCTAAGTCTACTAGGCTATTCATTCAGTGAAGTGAGGTCTGTCTCCTCACCACCTCTGAGTACCAGCTGTGTGCATGTTCCACCAGAAATCTTTCAAAGTTGGCTGGTTTGGACAAAATGTAATATTCCTTGAAAGCCTGGAAAGATGTACCAAATGGCTTGGTTTGCCATCTCCAAAGCAAATGGAAGACTGTTTCACTGTAGAGAATTCTAACATGTTGCCGAATAGCCACAAAATCATTTTTTTTTTTAATGTGTGTTTATTTACTTTGAGAGAAAGAAAGAGAACAACACTCGAGAGCAGGGGAGAGGCAGAGAGAGAGGGAGAGGGGGGAGAAAGAGAATGCCAAGCAGGCTCCACAGCATGTACTGTGAGATCATAACCGGAGCTGAAATCAAGAGCTGGATGTTTAACTGACTGAGCCACCCAGGTACCCCTCAATCTCCTCTCTTAATGTCCTTCCCCTTTCAAGTTTTTTTTTGAATCTGAAAAAAACAATTTTCCACCTTTAGATCCAAAAATATCAGAAGTCAAGAGCATTCAGAAGAAAGGCCAAGACAGAGGTGCTCTGATAAATCTGTGTCTCTCAGTGAACAGCCAAACTTATGAGGAATGAGTAGTTACAAGATGTTCTGGAGGTATGACAACCAACTGGCCTTCGCTAAGACGTGATGACGCACAGATCTGCAGTAAAGGTCCCCTCACTGGTGAACACTGTGTGATGACAGGTATGGTATGGATGTTTATAAGCAGACTTGAACAGGCTATAGAAGAGCATTGTTGAAAAATATGCTGAAGCATGAACCTTCAAAAGCAGCAACAAAAGCCAGAGAAGAACCAGCAGACAACTTCCCAAGAGAATTAACTTGCAATCAGTTTCCTCCCCTGTAAAGCAGGCATAAAATAGTAGAATCTTCAGGGTGGTGGACACTTTACTAGGTGCTCAATAAGCAGTATACTTATCAAATGCACCAGTCACTTCATAAGCTTTATCTCCCTGAATCCTCACTAAACCCCAAAATAGGTCCTATTGTGCCACACTTACAACTGATTAGAAACAAATTCTCAGAGGGGTCATATAATTGCCCCCAAAATACTCGGCCAGCATATGGCAGCACCTAGATCCAAAGCTGGCTGGCTCCAAAGTCTATATGCAGCAGACGTTGTCTATTGGTGGTCCATAGATACACTTTCTTAGACCTACTCAGTGTTGACCAATAATACGGTAGCAGCTAATGTTTGTTAAGCATTTACTATATGCGAGACCCTGAGTTCTTTTCATCAAGTCCTAACTGCAAGCTTATGATGTGGCTTTTATTACTGGCACTGTTTCACAGTGAGGCTCTGAGAATCAAAGATTAAGTCTATTACCCAAAGTCACATAGCTGATAAATGGTGGAAGTGAGATTTGAACTCTGGCTGTCAGGCTCCAGAGCCAAACTCTTGACCACTAGACCAAACAGTCTCCTTAAAAAGTAGTAACGTTTTAAAATATGGTCTTATTAATTACCAAATAGTTGGATATCCTATTAACACAGAACGTTCCTTCCCAAGCAACGACAATTTGATACGCAGTTTGCCGTGGTCCCAGGACTCTCTTTCTCCGACACCCAGGCAAGGGGTCAGTTACCATTTTTCATCATTATTGCTTGCATTTTTTTTCCTCACAAAAGAATTAGGAGGAAGATAAAATAATTCTTGGGCTTGCATTTCTATCAAGAGTGGTAACCAGAAGACAGTAAGCCACATGTCCAAAGAAAAATGGGAGGCAAGTGGAAATGAATATTCTCGTGTGTTTAATATGCAAAATGAATGACTGCTTTCCTTCCTGTGCTCAGTTACATTACCTACCTGCTAGAAACATTTGAATTTGATCTGTCTTAACCTCTACATCATTATAAGCAGCAAAAGACATGTTGACAGCAAGTGTACAGCTGTTCAAGAGAGAAAACTTTTAATTCTGTCAACAGGATGATGGAATGAGTCCCACATGCCATAGAACAATGCTTCTTAAATTCATAGGACTTGGAAGTCACTGGTCAATTGAATATCTGTTTTGTTTCTTAAGTGTTTATTTGCTTGGATAGAAAGAAACCCAGCCCCAGGAAGAAGCTCCATGTTACCCCATGGAACACTACTACCTCCTTGGGTAAGGGGACCCTCCTTTGGAAAAAAGTACTCTCAACACTGCTGGCTTAGCTGCAATGTTAGCTTCCACTTACACAAGTCACTGTACTACCCCAGTCAGACTCCCAGCTGACTACTACCTAAGTATAGTTCCCCTGTGGCTCCATTGGGGACCTATTTGTAAGGAAGTGGGAAGGGGCCCACCCTTATACCCCCTGTTTCACAGAGAAATAATGGACTTGTTTGCCTCATCTACATCTCAGCTGAAATTCCATTTGCAAGGGAAAGAGCGTTAACGGGCCTTAATTCAAAATCCACTAAAGTTTACACCAGTAAGATGATAGCACTAAATTTACTCCATTTCTGTTCCATTATCTCATACGTTCTGCTATGAAAATGGGTGGTGGGGGAGAAACTTGTTTGGTATTCATTTCAACCTAGTGAACTATTTATAGGCAGGAAAATTGCCACAGCCACCCATCAGAATGGAAATCACCATTCAGAGCCACAGCTTTGCTGAAGGGTATCTGGGGACTTTTTAAGACTAGAAGCTGACCAACAAGGTGGGGTTAAACCTCCTTCCTTTGAATTTCAACCAAGAAGTTTGATCAAGCAGGTTTTGTACAAACTAACTTTTAAAAAATTTTTTAACGCTTTTATTTATTTCTGAGAGAGAGAGAGAGAGAGAGAGAGAGAGAGGAAGCATGCCAACAGGAAAGGGGCAGATAGAGAGAAAATCCCAAGCAGGCTCCACACTGTTAGTGCAGAGCCTGATGCAGGGCTTGAACACACTAACTGTGAGATCATGACCTGAGCCAAAATAAGTTGGACGCTTAACCAACTGAGCCACCCAGGTGCACCCCCCCACCCCCCCCCACCAAACTACTCTTACCAAGTTTTCAGAACCTATGAGCATACTGTTGACCCCTTGTTATAAGATAAACAAATGGTGAAATCTTTCTACTGTATTTACTTCAAATTGAGAGCAGAATGAATAAACAAAAAGCCAGGGTAGGTCACATATACATGTGGGTCTTCCTTTTAATCTTACTTGCATGTTTTTCATTCTTGGTTTTACCTCCCTTTAAGAGCCATGTGAAGTAAGTTTCTAAATCAAACTCAGAAAAATCAAAAGCTACACCTCACCAAAATCAAAAGCTAAATGATATACTGGTGTCAGGAAGATTTCCTCCAAACGTAACAGAAAACAAAATACAAAAAGCATCCTCTGCTCAGTGAGAACCCCGAGTGTCACTGGTAAACATGCTAAATCAATAACTTCTACTGCTGATGAGTCCAGCTGGGCAAAATAGCGTACACTAAAAATAAATACCCTGCGAGGGGTGCCTGGGTGTCTCAGTCAGTTAAGCATCAGACTTCAGCTCAGGTCATGATCTCGCAGTTTGTGGGTTCGGGCCCCGTGTTGGGTTCCGTGCTGACTCAGAGCCTGGAATCTGCTTCAGATTCTGTCTCCTTCTCTCTCTCTGCCCCTCCCCTGCTCACGCTCTCTCTCTCTCAAAAAATAAAATGTGAAAGAAAGAAAGAAAGAAAGAAAGAAAGGAAGGAAGGAAGGAAGGAAGGAAGGAAGGAAGGAAGGAAGGAAGAAAGGAAGAAAGGAAGAAAGAAAGGAAGGAAGAAAGGAAGAAAGGAAGAGAGAAAGAAGAGGAAAGAAAAGAAACATCTTGTGAGGAATCTTTCAAATCAGCCCACTAAATGTTTCTTAGTTTCAATACTTGTTGGCTCATCAAAGCTACAATGTTCATAATATAATCCTCATTTTAAAAAGATCTTACCAGATGAATTCTCTAACATTTTTAAATGTAATATAGCTTATAAAAAAATCAATAAAAAGTTAAGGTGACTTAGAATTCAGAAGAGAAAAATGGAGAATATTCATTCTACCAAGGGACTGCCACTTGCAACTAGGAAAAATAAGATACTTAAAACTAGAGGTAAGTCAAACGAAGTAACCGTTTGATCTACAACACTTAGGGGAAGGACAGAGGGAAAAGGTAGGCAAGGAAGACAGAATTTATTCAGATTACAAAAGAACATGTGTACTGAGTGTGCTGGCCTCCAGGTGGTTCTTGAGTCAAGACCAGAATAAGGAAAAGCCATCAAGCACAGCACACATAAATATGACCCTGGCCCTGGGGGAAAAAAAATCTGAGTAAGAAGCCCAAATATAGGAGCACAATCTAAAAATAACCCTTCTGCTTCTACAGAGGTATTTTCCTGTTAGCGTTTATTTGAAATGTGTGGGAAGACAAAACAGTTTGAGTTAAGTGAATTTCCAGATATTATCAAGTCAAGTGATGCTCTCAACCATATTTGACCAATAGTCAAAATGCAATTTCTCCTTCCCTTAGTTTTCTCTTGGGGGAGGGGAGGGTGGCGAGGGGGACACAAAGAACAATAATGGGCAAGAATGTAATTTCTAAATTCTATGATAAGCTGATACTGTCTCTAGGTAAAACATCTTAATGCCTAACTTATGTCATGGGAAACATTAGATCCTTGGAATATGTATACACACACACACACATATATGTATATATATATGGCATATATATGTATATATACACTTTACACAGCATAGGACGGACACTTACAGGGCTGTTCAGAGTTGGAACAAATTAACTTGCAAGTCACACCTCTGATACCTAGCCATCCCAAACAAGTCCATCAGGACTTCACACAAAACTAGATCTCAATCTCACGGCCAGTTGTTTCGGTTAAACAATTTAAGAAAACAAGAAAGTGACCTACAGAGGTGGTCTATAATGGAGAGCCAGAGACTCCCCCCGTTTCACTGAAAGCACATTTTCAGGAGTGAGGGACAGAAGGAAGGAAATGAAAGGTTTACCATACCTTTCCTGCTCATATGTAAACCCATTTCTGTATGGTGGTTCACTTTCTAAAGTACCCACTGCACTTGCAATGGAGTCTGTGTAAAGAATTAGAAGAAGCTAAAATTAGAACATAACAGAATTATGTTACAACTATACCATATATCAATTAGATTATGGGGAAATGAATATTTGGACTCAAGTACTTGTTTCACTGAAAATTCTACAGATCTATGCTGAACACATTTTATTAAAATATAGAAGTGAGAAAAGAATCTGATGGAAACAGGACCAGAGACCACGACTTTGTATGACTCCGGGGGCACCATTCACACTATACTTTCTGTTGGTGGAGTTGGACAGGGCCACCCTAAGTAGACATGGGGCGGCCCTGAAACCGAGAGAGGAATGCTATTGCTATTGAATGCCATGGTCCATCCCTGGATTCTAGGGCAAGGGCCCTTATATTGTATCTGTGGGACAAATGCCTCTCTCTCTAATGAAGATACCTTCCTTCTTTGATCTTTCTCACCTTCCATTTCTCTTATTAGTAAGGGGGGGGGGTTAACCCATGCTGGCAGATACATGGACAAAGGATGTTAAGTGGCTCCCCCCCCCAATTTCAGAGAACTGAGAATCTTGCTGAAATCTAATGTCAATTTTGCCCATCTAGCACACAGATTTTATAGAGAATCACCTACCCCTATTCCTTGCACTCTAGGGATCACAGTCCCTACGCCTCCAACTCCACAAAAAATGTGCCAATGCTGCACAAAGACCTAGGATAGGCAGAGGAGCCTTTCTCCCTGGAAATTTTTTAAATTTTTTAAAAAAATTCTTGTTTAATGTTTATTTTTATCTTTTTTAGAGGAGGAGAGAGAGCATAAGTGGGCAAGGGGCAAAGAGAGAATGAGAGCAGGGGAGGGGCAGAGGGAGAGGAAGAGAGAGAATCCCAAACAGGCTCTGTGGTGTCTGGGCAGAGCCCCATGTGGGGCTCGATCACACAAACTGTGAGATTATGACCCGAGTTGAAATAAAGAGTTGGATGCTTAACCAACTGAGCCACCCAGGAGTCCCTTTATATATTTTTTTTTAATGTTTGTTTATTTTTGAGAGAGAGAGAAGGAGAGAGAGAGAGGAAGGGCATGAGCGGGGGAGGGGCAGAGAGAGAGGGAGAAAGACTCTGAAGCAGGATCTAAGACCTCAGCACAGAGCCTGACATGGGACTTGAACCCATGAATAGTGAGATCATGGCCCGAAAGATCATGACCCGAGCCAAGATCAGACACTTAAATGACTGAGCCACCCAGGCGCCCCTCTCCCCTGAATTCTAAATCTCCAGAGAGATCTGTGCTTTCCAGATTTCCTATAGGTATAAGGGCAACCTCATATTCTTCAGGCAAATTCTTTTTTTTCCCTCTCTTTTCTTTTTCTTTTCTTTTTTTTTTTTTTTGCTTAAGTTTAGTTTCTCTTGCTTACATTTGAAATAATGCTGATGCAACAACTAAAAGAAAAAGAACAAAGAAGTAGAGACTTTGGTGCTACTTGGTGGTTTCTCTATGATCTTCCAGAAGTACAAACCAAGTCAGCCCAGAGAAAAGCACACCAAAAAAAGCAGGCATTAGTTCAATACTGTTCCACTATGTGGGTAGGGGGTGGTCTATCAAATGAACTCCAGTAAAAAAAAATGTTCCAAGCTCCATTCTCAAACTACTGGAAAATAATAAGAAGGACCACATTGATCATTCAAATGCAAAAATATCATCATCAGGCAAATAAAATACATTTTGAGCATATATTCCATTGGATTCCTTGCCGTTGTTTTTAGTTGCCCCAATGCCATAAGGCTTGTGTTTCTTAACACATGAATAAGGGGATTCAGTGAGTATAAATATCAATCCATGGACATACACAATTTAATACTCTTTTTTTATATATAGTTCATTTATTTTTGAGACAGAGCATGAGCGGGGAAGGGGCAGAGAGAGGGAGACATGGAATCTGAAACAGGCTCCAGGCTCTGAGCTGCCAGCACAGAACCCAATGTGGGGCTCAAACCCACCAACTGTGAGAACACGACCTGAGCTGAAGTTGGACACTTAACTGACCGAGTCACCCAGGCGCCCCTCTTTTTTTTTTTTTTTTTTTAGTAAATGTTTATTCCTTTTTGAGAGACAGCATAAACAGGGAAGGGGCAGACAGAGAGAGGGACAGGCCAAAGCATGCTCTGTGCTGACAGCAGTGAGCCGGATGCAGAGCTTGAACTGATGAGTTGTGAGATCATGACCTGAGCTGAAGTCAGACACTCAACTGACTGAACCACCCAGGTGCCCTTACTACCCTTTATAATAGTGAGATCTTCATTTTATAGTACTGTGCAAAATGACTCCATCTACTGGTTTTCCTCTAAGTAGACAGGGAAGCCAGGTATAATACACATTTTCCAAAAGAAGTAATTAGATCAAACCTTGTCGAGATCATAGAGTTAGTGGTGGCAAAGCTGGCTCAAGGAAGCTCAAATCTCTGCCCAAACCCAGCACTCAACTGCACACCCTGACAAATCCAGAATCCTAAAGCCACACCGTATTTAGTCCCAGGGGTCCTCACTGGTAATGGAAGAAATGGAGCTAATAAATCTGCAGAGTAAGGCAGAGAGGGGAAGCAATGGCAAGCAAAGAAAGAGCCCAAGTCCTACCCTGTGTTAATTGGAAAAAAAACAGTTTCAGCAGTGTTGCTTCACTAACCACATTCATTTTTTTGGCTTCATGAAAGCCATTAATTATCACTAATATACTCACAGTAAGTATCGTTGGAAACAATAATGAGTGTGGTTAATAAAGAAACCACGTAATAAGCCAGATTATTATTCAAAACTAGGCAAACATCTCTGATACACAATATTAACAAAAATGAAAAACACCCAGGGGCACATGGGTATCTCAGTCAGTTAAGTCACCAACTCTCGGTTTTGGTTCAGGTCATGATCTCACAGTCTGCGAGATGGAGCCCCCCATCAGGCTCTGCATTGACCATGGAGCCTGCTTGGGATTCTCTCTCCTGCTCTCTCTCCTCTCTGTCCTTCCTCCTCCTCTCTCAAAATAAATAAACTTTAAAAACAAACAAGCAAAAAAACACACTAAGCATGTTTGCTTGAGAGTTAATCAATCAGCCAATTATAGGCTAAGTACTACAGATCAAATACTTCTAGGTTAATATAGGTAGTAAAATATTGTCCTTCCCTTTCAGAAGCTTAAAATCAGTCAAGTTCCATGACTTCCAGAGAATAGAACCATCAATTCTCTGACTTCCATGGATCTCTTCTTCAAAGTATTCTATCTCCTGCAGAAGTTTCTGGTAAAACAAAATCACAGGAGAGCCCTTAAAATGTGGATCAAATGCTTAAAATCTGGAACTAAATCCAAGACAATACTTTTCAACTTGGTTCAGTGATGGGCAATATAAATGGCATTCTGTGTTTTGAAAACAAATAGTTATAACCATGGCAGGAATCATCTTGGGTCCAAACACAATCCATGGCTAGCACCCAGCCAAGGTAAATGTATATATTTGGAGCAAGATATCGGACCAAGGTTCAAAATGAATAAAAGCATGGTTAGATGCAGCAGTATAGTCCCTGAGGCAAAGGAGTGAGCCCCAAAGGAATACTAGAAAAGCAAGACCCTGAGAACAAGAAACCAGAGGAAGCACCCAATGAATCAGAACACCTGACAGCTAAGTTCATGTTCAAACCAAACATTATGTGTTTATATGTTCATCAATATATGAAAAACACTGACACAATTTTTTTTTTTTTTTACCCAGATCTAAGATCTAAGATCTAAGATCCAGTTCCAAAGAGCAGAAACTCTAGTTCTCTAGATGTTAGCCCAGGTTCTATTCTTGGAAGAAAAAGTAGTCTATCACCGTCTATATACAATTTTCCCATGAGCTTAAAAAAAAAAATAGTGCTCTAACTATAAGCAGGCATAGAACAAAATAAAAGAATAAAGAAAATGAGTGATTCTTCATGAAAGAAAATGAAAACTACACCTTGAAGTACTGAACATGAATAAGAAATGTTCTTGCTTGTCCCAGAAGCCAGCAGAAAACAAGGACCAGGATCCTCACACCACAGCATAGCAATGGTTTCCCCAAGGGGTTATGCCAAGAGCTGGCTATTTGCTATGAAGTTTTTCTAGCCCTCAGGAAAATATTATTTAAAAACAACAACAACAACAACAATTCACACAACCTCACCTACAATGTTTCTGAAAATAAGCTGGTGATGGGGGATTGGGGATCTGGTGGTAGAGGGTGTTAAATTCCTCTTCAGTATCTATCATGCCCTTGTCCTAAGAGGAATTTAGGTATAATTTTGATGTACACACTGTCACCACCAAATACACACATTAGAAAGAACACAGTTATACATTATCAAGAAATTGAGAATTATTCAAGATAATGAAAATTAAAGAAAGAATGGTTCACATTAGCTAGGAAAGGTCTTTTCAGTTAATTGCCACTTCTCTATCCATTTACCAGAACCTTCTTGAAGAGCTAACATGTTGTGTGTCTATGTTTTATGGCTTGGACACAGTCTCAATCCTTGGATATCAGTTACACAGAAGCAGCAAGAACTTAAGAGTCATATGTGGAAAGGTGAAGGAAGGGAGGGCTTGCACCCAATTCTTCTGTTCACAAATTTATTGCTTATGAATTCAAACTTTAAGGTGGATAAATATAGTTAACAACTATCAGTCTTAAAAATATCTCCTAACAACTAAAAGCCAATAGACATAAATTCAAACCAAAATGAAACCTAACCCGCCTGCCAAAGACGGCCTGCATAAGGTGACACTCATACACACATGTGCCATTTAGGAAACAGACCAGTAGTGATAACCATACCTTGGTAGAATTTTAATTTACCCACATCTCCCCCCTGGAAATAGAGTTAGAGATATCAGTTCTAATGGAAGGGATGGCAGATAGCAATTTATTCATATATTGTTTCAGAATGTCTAAGTTGCACTTGTGTTCTGCACATCAGAACATGAACAAGTCTGATTACGGGACATACACAGCCCTTTGGAAACCAAACCACAGTAAGGAAACACTGCCCAGAAACAACTGAAGCATGAATGACACATCCTGTTACTTCTCTCATTTTAGGAGAGGAATAAGCAGCAGCAATTTACCAGCACCTGAATTTACCTCTTTGCTGTGATTAATGTCTTGCCTGGACCTTCTGTGATACAGAAAAGTCTACAGTCAGCCAACTTTCTATGATGATGGACATGTTCTATCTCTGCACTTTCCAACAGAGTAGCCACTAGCCATGTGTGGCTAGTAAAGGTCTGAAATGTGGCTAGTGTGACAGGCAGCCTCAATTTGTAATTAATTGTAACTAATTATAATTTAAATAGCCGCATATGGCTAGTCACTGCCATATTGGACAGCATGGGACAGATTTTATTTAGAAGAGGTCAAACCCCAGACCTCTCATAACCCCAGTTACAAAGCACAATGATGTAACCAGAAGACCATCAAAGGTGAAAATGTCACAAAGAGACGAAAGGATGATTTTCCTTTATCGAATAACACTGGATTTACACTGGATAAGATGTAATGCAGATAAATCCACTCACGGCACTCAAGGTGAAGTGTTGCGGGGACCGACGCCTTCAAAACCAGTCACAGACACTCACAGGGAGCTAATCCTGGGGCCTGGCAGATCACACAGGCTGCCTCTCTGAGTTCGCTGGGGCCACTAACAAAAAAAGGCACATATACAGAGTAGGAAGAACCAGTTTTCCGCCCCCACCCACGTGAGAACCAGCCTTTTTCAGACGGTTTTCTTTCTCCCAAGTCCAGGTCAAACACAATGCCAGATGAACAAAGATCTGCTTACAACATTTTTAAACTGCAGGAAACTCCTATTTGGGGGAATATGGGAAGGTCTTATGAACTCTCAACCCAGACATGGCTGGACCACAGTAAGTCAAAAGAAATACATTATGTATGGATTTAGAATTCAATCCTTTGAGTTCCAGTTGAAGTAATTAAGCAAAATTCATTAATTACTGCAGAGATTACATAATAGGGGAGCCAAGAGACAACACATCAACTGTTACTCTAGTCTTAAGGTATACCAATAAATACTTCACGATATGAAACTGACCCTTGAAATGGTTAAATGTAAAATCTTTTGTGTGGGCGGGGTGCAAATCTGTGAAAATAGAGGCATAATAAAATGCATAGGCAATGTGCAATAGGTGTAATAAACAGGCAGCTATCTGAAAATCACACCCTCCCACACACAGATATGTACACCCCCAAACTCATTTTATTTTTTAATTGTCTTTGATGTTTATTTTCTTAGTGGGGGGAGGGACAAAGAGAGGGAGACAGGGAATCCCAAGCAGGCTCGGCACTGCCAGCACAGAGTGCGACACGGCTCAATCCCACAAACCGTGAGATCATGACCTGAGTCGATTATCAAGAGGGGGATGCTTAACGACTGTGCCACCCCAGGTGCCATCCCCCAACCTCATTTTAATGAAAGCAAGATACTGACTTGACAGAGATAATACAGGCCACTGAATGCATGTGCCTGAGCTGGGCAGTTTTTAAGGGAAAAGAGATAGGACCATCAAGTCTTGTCCCGATTTAAGTCATTTCAGGGAAGGACTCTGGCAAGTCAGAGAAGGTATGCCTACACAGTGCTCAGAAGAACAGAACAGCTAAAACATGGCTGGAGAGGCCCTAGGGACCAACACTCACCTCCTAGGCCTGACCTGTGTCCCAAGGAAAGTGACAGAGACTCACACTGGGTGTGTGAATGAAAATCTGGAGGCAATCTACCCTTGCAAACATCATTCATAAAGTTCTATTCCACAGCCATAGAAATAGGGGAATGTAAGAAAGGCAGTCATAAGAGGCAGGCCTTCTCTGCCACAGTGTGGTTTTAGCAGCAGAATAATCTGATGGTTTACTGCCAGCATGTAACCAAAAGTAACCAACAGTGGCCAGAAGACAGTGGGAGTTAGATCTATGTTGTTCCCTTCCCTGCCTACTCCCTAGGTCCCACAAAGAGCAAAGGACCTGGGATCTTGTCTTTGGATGGTGTACTGGGCCATTTCCAGGATCTCTGAACTTGCCTGTTCACTGCCATGGTGGATTACGAAAGGTCTCTTGTCATCCTGACCTCAGACATGGCAAACGCAACCACCACCCGGTACAGGCCTGTAACAAGCCTGAGAGGCTGCAGCCTGCAGAAAGCATGGTCTAGGGCAGGCCTGCCAGCAGCCGCAAGCCAGCTGACCAGCATCCAGTCACCGTTTCTTTTCCAAACACCGACTGAACAAACCTTGATTCAGCTCTTAGGTTACGCTCTGGTGGAGAACAGCACAGAGGAAGCACCAAGAGAATGATTGGAGAGAAACTATTCTGGGCCTAAACCAAGTACATGTTCCCGTGGAATTGTTAATAACTCAGGGGTCTTTTATGTTTGTTTGAACCCTCCATGTCTAGCTGAGGAAAAGACATATTTCTTTTTTCTCCTCAGGGAGAATAAAAGCAGGAAAGTAAAATTCCTGGTAATGTCATATCCAGTCAAACAGGAAGGTTTGTATGCTCAGGGCTGAAAGGTTTCCAGAACTACACTGAGCCAATCTGAAAATAATTTATTTGATTTTCATTTGTTTCATTTCCTCCAAAATTATCATTCAGGTCCCCATTCCCATACCCACCAAGACAAGAGGAGGCATTCCCTAAACACAACTGAAATAGACATAGTATGTAAGAAACACCTGAGATGTAAAGAAATTGGAATCCTCATTCATTGCTGGTGGAAATATAAAATGGTAAAGCCACTCTGGAATATAATTTGGCAGTTCCTCAAAATGTTAAATATAGTAAATCAGGCAGGAATAGTCACAACCAAAGGCAGGGAACTAAAGGAAAAGAACCAGTCCATAATAAATAAAGATGATGCCCTCTAATACAGACTAGATCTGTTTAAAGGGGCATCAAAGGGGGGATGGATAGGGAAAAATCTGTTATAAGATGGCCGACAGGATTGAGAAGGAAATTCCTGTCCCTGATCAAAGACTCCCCCTTCCGGGTTCTTCTTCCCACCCTGCTTGTCACATGCCAAATTACTACTAACGAAGAATGTGTAAGTAACAGACTATAAATTGTTCCCTCTGCTTATGCTCCGGGCTCAGACCTCTGGAGAGTGATCTCCTCTGAGCCCACCAGTGTAAAATAAACCCCCTGCCTTAAAAAAAAAAAAAAGAAAAAAGTTATACATAGAGTCACCATATAACCCAGCAATTCTATACTTATTTACACAAGAAAACTGAAAACACATGTTCATGCAAAAACTTGTACACAAATATTGACAGGAGAATTATTTGTCATAACCAAAAAAGGGGAGCAACCTAAATGTCCATGAATAAACAAAATGTGGTATATCCATAAAATGAAGTATTATTTGGCAACAAAAAAAGAATACTGGTACACGTGGTGACACAGATGAACTTTTGAAAACACTATACTAAATCAAAGCAACCAGTCACAAAAGGCCACATGTTGTATAACTCCATTTATATTAAATGTCCACAACAGGACAATCCATATAGACAGAAAGCAGATTAATGTTTGCCTGGGAGGAAGATGGGGATGGATTTGGGGGTGGGGGGAGGAGGAGGATGACCACTGTCACAGATGACTGCTCATGCCTATGAAGTTCCTTTTTGAAAAGTTGAAAATGTACTACAATCATGGGAGGCTGGCTGGCTCAGTCGAAAGAGTGTGCTACTCTTGATCTCAAGGTCATGAGTTCGAGCCCCATGTTGGGTGTAGAGATACTCAAATAAAAAATTTTTTTTAAAAATGTTAAAAGAAAGAAAATGTTCAAGGATCAGACTGGACTGTGGTGATGGTTGTATAATTCTGAATAAGTCAATGAACTGGGAAAATAACAATTAAATTTACTCTAAAATACATGATTTCTGCATGTGAAATACATCGCAATAAAGTGATAAAAGAAAGAAGGGAGGAAGCAAGGACAGGAAGCAAAACAGAAAGGAAGTCAGACCTAAAATGTCTTATCCAGAGTGATAATTACTCTTCTCAGGGTATTTTTAACTTTTTATGTGGCCATAACCACAGACTTATAAGAGGCTACCAAAAAAAAAAAAAAAAAAAAAGGTACAGAAAAGTTCCCTGCTTCCCCCACTAGAAATATCTTACATAACCATAACCATGATCCAAAGCGGACACACCACAGTTAACGAGACTATAGATCTTACTCAGATTTCTAGGGATGCCTTTTAAAAACAGCTTTGGGTAATAATCCTTGAGGTTACACTCCTACGCTTTTTACCAGTCATTCTGGTCA
This sequence comes from Crocuta crocuta, assembly GCF_008692635.1. Lineage (NCBI taxonomy): Eukaryota > Metazoa > Chordata > Mammalia > Carnivora > Hyaenidae > Crocuta > Crocuta crocuta. Next base: position 5,776,436 of record NW_027527551.1, on the reverse strand, counting down.
GATTATAGCAAACTAATCAGTAATTCCAGAGACAAAGAAAGGAGTGGTGGACATTTTCACACGTTCTGGTTTTTAAGGAGATTAAACTACCATTAGTGAAATATTTCCACCAAAGCACATTAAGTCCTTATATACTTGACGGGCCCTTCAAACTCCTGTTGTTCACCAAGCTTTTGCCCTGGGAGGCCACTCAGTGAGTCTCTCTCTAGAGTGATGCTAGCGAAGTGCTCAGGGAACTAAAGCTCTCAGAGACCTGTCCTTAGCAGACCAAGAATTTGCAATTCGTCACCCTAATTAATCCGGAGAGAAAATGGACTGTTGGAGAGCTGACGGTGGAGAGGATAAGACAGCAGATAGCTATTTTAATTTCTGGGTGGAAAATGCACGAAGAGATTCCTGCTCAAATGAAGCCTTTCACTAGTTTCCCCAAACTTCCTTTACAGCTCAGCTTCACAGCTCAGGCGCAAAAATTACCACTCAGTTACCTAAGACTGAGTAACATGTGCTTTTTTTTCTTTCTCCTGTTACCTCCTAACTTTTCCTTCCACTGCTTCGGTAAAAAGTGTGCCAGGCCAGAGAAAATGTTTTCCCTTTCTCATCATCATATCTGTTAAAATACATGGGAAGGGAAGAGGTTGAAACTACTGGCCAAAGCAAAGCATTTTGGCTTTGCTGAGGTTTAAAGAAAAGCGTCTCCATAAGAGAGGTGAGAACCTTTCCAAGAGGGAGAGAAAGCAAGTGGCCTGTCAGGGGGTCTGCAGGAGCAGTCAGCACTTCCTGCCAACCAGGAAGACAATCAGAGGCACTTAACACCCCACACCAGGTATGGGGCCCACCCTCCACAATCTGTCACCAGACACTCATTCCAGTTATCCTGGATACCTACAGCCCCAAACGGCCAAGGTTAATGAGGAAAGCAAATCCTAGAGATCACAGCAGGCTTCAGAGGGACATTTGGCTTTGTGCTAATGCTGCAGGCAGAAAAGGGTATCCCAGCTAAGCAGGGTTGGGCCTGGTTAGTACTTGGATGGGAGAAAAGGGTATCCCAGGCCAGGTGTGGTAAGTATTCTATTTGGCTGCTATCTTAATGGTATGTTGATTTTAATAATGGCAATAGACAAGTACTGCAGAGAAGTGAGTCCTGAAATGAGATTGTCCTTTATCAAAGGCAAAATCAAGGAAAGACACCAAAGACTGCTTGGACAGGGCTTAATCCTAGGACAGGGTAAAAGCATGCCACAGCATGGGAAGGAGAAGAAGAGCACTGGGAGAAAACACAAGGGAAGCATTCTTCTGCTGCGGGCATCACTCTTTACTGTTTTAAAATAAAGTTAAAAAAAAAAAAAAAAAAGCTTCACCATCCCTCCACCCAGCCCAAAGAAGAGAAGCCCACACCCAAACAAGGCAAACATTTACAAATATGTACACAACATAACCTTTTATTCAAGGGTGGAATAAATAGATTTGAGCCCCTCCCCTGGTATTAGAACGTAAACAATTTTTCTTTCCATATAAAGTAAACATTTTTTCTTTCCATATAAGTATGCACTGCACTCCCCAGCTGGCAGTGGGGTCAGTTTACACCCTCCACTGGCCCTCTGACCCGCAGCTCAGGTGGCGGATGAAGAGTGGCTTGCAAGGCGGACAATCGGGGTCCTCATCCTGGCTCCAGTGTTAATAGGGTAACTCCAAACCCCTCTGTGTAGAATGGGAAGGTGGGATTATCTGTGTTTTTCAATTTTTTTTTTAAAGCTGTGAAACCCTTCATCCAAATGAAATCTCATGGAGAACCTCAATATATAGAAGAGTTTGAATCAAACAGGTTGCTTAGAGTTGGAAGGGGTTTGGGGAAAGGGGACTCTCCCCACCTCCTGGAATTGGGACTCTACAGCACATAGTATGAAAAGCACTGATAAGATAGATCCCTTCAAATGAAAACTCAATCCTACTTTAAAAATTTAAACTGAAACCAAGAAAAAAAGACAAAGTTGTACAGAGTAATGGCTTCTAATGCCTGACTCTTGGTTGGGGGAGGGGGGAGGTGAAAAAAGGTATTAATTCATAAACATGAAAATGTCTCATACAGATATGTATGCCAATCTTCCAAATGCATCTGTATGTTGGGAATAATAACAATTTCATTTAAAGTGTTACTGGGGCGCCTGGGTGGCTCAGTTGGTTAAGGGTCTGACTTCGGCTCAGGTCATGATCTCGCGGTTTGTGGGTTCGAGCCTCGCATCGGGCTCTGTGCTGACAGCCAGCTCAGAGCCTGGAGCCTGCTTCAGATTCTGTGTCTCCCTCTCTCTCTGCCCCTTCCCTGATCACTCTGTCTCTCTCTCTCTCAGAAATAAATAAAACATTTAAAAAAAAATAGTTACTGAATTCATGGTCATATGGGAATCTAGAATTTTAATTAAAAAGGAATCATCACGTTGAGAACCACCACTAAAGAGAATGCCACAATATTCCACTTGAATTAAACAAGTAAATCTCCTTAAAAAAAAAAAAATGTGACTTTTTTTTAATTTTAAAGATTCTACTACTTATACCATCAAACCAGTTAGATTCCCTCGTCTATTAGCTGTGGCTGTTAGAATATTGCTTCGAGAAGGGTTGAGGCCATGTTCAGGCTGAGGAGAAAGAAACGTCATATTACGTAAGCTTTAGAAAAACACTGTCTGCCATGGCTGTGTGGGAAAGAGAAAGTGGGGGAAAGGACATGTGCATGTGACATCCAGACTGCGCCAGATAGGTATCTAAGAGGTTATTGGAGACCTGAGCTCTAACTGTCATTACACTAAACTTATTACTAGGCAATCAGTTATTCCGGGTTTCTATTTGCTAGGTCTAAAAAGGGGTCATCTTGACTTCTGACAGAACACTCAGGGTCAACTCAGTGAATGCTATACTCCTTTAAATTAAAAAAAAATTTTTTAATGTTTACTTTTGAGAGAGAGACACAACAGAATACAAGTGGGGGAGGGGGCAGAGAGAGAGGGAGACACAGAATCCCTAGCAGGATGCAGGCTCTGAGCTGTCAGCATAGAGCCTGACACGGGGCTCAAACCCAGAAACCACGAGATCATGACGTGAGCCGAAGTTGGACGCTTAACTCACTGAGCCATCCAGGTGCCCCAATGTTATCTATACTCCTTTAAAAGCCACTGAAGATGACAAAACTGTCACAGAACTGGTGAGCTAATTCAAACCTCACCATTTTACATCTGAGGAAATTGAAGCCCCAGAGATTGTTGGCCAAATTCACATAAGCAGATAGCAGTCTTTTAAATAATTTGCATTCCCTGACAGGAGTTTTCTATGACATGAGCCATCATAATGTGTAGTTTGAAATTTTAACGTAATTAGTTGTTCTTCTAATACAATAATCAGGGCTTTCTCTTTGATACTATAAAAAAAAAATTCTCACTTCAAAAAAGTTCGTGCCTCCCAACTAGATGATTATGCTAAATAAACCATAGTGTTGTTGCCATAATATGGACGTAGGTATTAAAAATGTTTCTTTACAGGCACCTGGCTGGCTCAGTCAATAGAGCATGCAACTCTTGATCTCCGGGTTGTTAAGTTCAAGCCCCTTGTTGGATGCAGTGATTACTTTAAAAAATAAAATCTTCTGCACTGCTGGTGGGAATGCAAAATGGTGCAGCCACTCTGGAAAACAGTTATGGAGGTTCCTCAAAAAATTAAAAATAGAACTACCCTACGACCCAGCAACTGCACTACTAGGTATTTATCCAAAGGATACAGGTGTGCTATTTCGAAGGGGCACATGCACCCCAATGTTTACAGCAGCACTATCAACAAAAGCCAAAGTATGGAAAGAACCCAAATGTCCATCGATGGATGAATGGATAAAGACGTGATGTGTATATACAATGGAGAATTACTCGGCAATCTAAAAGAATGAATTCTTGCCATTTCCAACTACGTGGATGGAACTAGAGGGTATTATGCTAAGCGAAATTAGTCAGTCAGAGAAACACAAATATCATATGATTTCTCTCATATGTGGAATTTAAGATACAAAATAGATGAACATAAAGGAAAGAAAGCAAAAATAATATAAAAACAGGGAGGGGGACAAAGACTCTTAAATACAGAGAACAAACTGAGGGTTGCTGGAGGGGTTGTGGATGGGGGAATGGGCTAAATGGGCAATGGGGCATTAAGGAGGAAACTTGTTGGGATGAGCACTGCATGTTATATGTAGGGGATGAATTACTGGATTCTACTCCTGAAATCATTGATGCACTATATGCTAACTAACTTGTATGTAAAATAAATAATAAAATCTTTTTTAAAAGTAACAATAAAGTAATATAAAAATGTTTCTTCAACAGAAGATTAATTACACATTTGAGAATCTCAGTAAATACAAACCAAGTAATAGTTGCCAATCTTGGTAGAAATTAATGATGTTATATCTTCTACACTGTCAAAGCTTGACATGCTTAGGACCAGCCCCTTTCAACAATGAAACGTACATCAAGTTATAAACTATGATTCCATCCATCATATATTCCACTTAAAACTTTTATAAGAGCTCGTGGGATTGGCTAAATCAGAAAATGTCAGAGTGCCAGTGTTTTACATTTTTTAAATCATTTTTTTGGTAAATTCATAAAATAATATGGAACTCCTTGCCATTAACAAGAAAAGTATGTTTGAATACTTTTAATCCAGAACTTTATCAGCCACAGAAGACTTTATAATCTCTATTCTATTTCCTAGAGGATTTTATCATTGCAAATCAAAAAAGCGTTATAGGAAATTAAGATAAAATATTTCATGGTCCCTTTTGCACTGGAGATGTCATTTGTCCACAGAATGTATGAATAAAGCATCTGGTTTTCTACTTACAAAGGCATTTGGTTCTCTTGAAAATTCTGTTCCATCAGCCAATTTCACAATGAGTCAAACCACTTGTGATTTGAATGGTACCTAGGAACTAACATATCAGCTGGGGAGAAATATCCACTCTTCCAGGCTAGGAAGACATGAATTGATGTTTCAGAAAAGAGTGCAAAAGGAGACTTCTCCTCAGGATCTCGGCCCTTACTCCGGAGAATCCTCTCAAAATCCTCTACACCCCTGGGTCAGACCATGTCTCCCAAACAAATACACAGGGACTATCTGTCAACACTGGCCTTACCGGAAAGCTCCGTGGGTTATGTTCTGCACTGTGTTTATTACTTCGTGAAGGAGGACAGACAGCCACTGTGCCTCAAACAGAGTCCCAGGAAAAAAAGCACATGAGCAGAGCCATGATAACACTAAGTTGTCTTCTCTGAAGTATGCTGGCTGGTAAACACTGCATTCTGAGTTACCATAACCATCCAAAATTATTTTAAAACATGAACCTCTCTCTTTGCTTGGAAGAGGACTATTTTTTGTTTAAATGAGAATAAACCTAGAGCACTTGAGGTAGGAGAAAATCCATTTTCCCCCACAAGATGGACTTAAGACAGACTGACATGAAGACAACCGGACTGTGATAAATACAGCATTTTTGTAATATTAGGTGCTGTATAGGCAAAATGCTTTAAATATTTTAGCTAAGCATTCGAATATCTGTTTTACAATACCATTTATAAACAAAAAGTACTGGGTATAGCATTTCTTTTATCACATAAACCACTCTAATATAAACTTCTGCCTCCCTCCTCATAATATTTGGATAATTTCATTGTTCTACCTCCTATTCTTCCAAACATGTGCAGTCCAGTGGAAAAACTACATATCATCTCCCTGTCCTCTCTGCCTCCAAAAATGCCTTCTATGTAGCACAGCCTCACAGTCAGCAGAAAAAGCACATGTAGTAGGAAACAACTGAGGCAAACTCCAGGAAATGCAAATTCTCCATAAAACGACAGGAGCTGACCTAAGGTGCTCCTTCAGATAATGAGGAAAGTGCTTGTTAATATAACTAATTATGCAAATCTGCATCCAGATAACCTTAATCACACAGAAATATTTTAGGTCATTTTAAATGTGCCTCAAGCTCTTTTAAGTTTCCTTCTAATGGGTTCCATGATGGTTTACTGCATTTATGAAAAGTTCTGGGAGCTTCATATTTGCAATGCTAATTAATCTCTGATGATCAGTTTAAAACATTGAGATTTACATAGATAAATGGGCATGCAAGCCATTCGAGAAATAAAAAAATATAAATGGCCTTGAAAAAAAAAAGCTCTATTGAACAAATTTCTAAAACGCAAGTTAAAATACGATGTGATAGCATTTGCTAGTTATTCAGTCACAGATAATTGTAAGATAATAATATTCAGAATAACATGTGAAATGAAAGATCCTTTAATACCCTCATTCAGAGTCAACTGCCAAATCCTTTCTTAAGGACAATTTGGCACTACTTAATAAAAAACTTTAAAATTATATACCTTTTGACCCATTTATTTCATATCTGAGAATGCATCCTAAAAAATATGAAACATGAAAAAGATGTTTAAGCGGCTTTTAATGGAAACACATTAGGAAAATGATTGCCCTATACAGCACATAAAATAGAAATAAATNTTGTTGGTGGGAATGTAAAATGGTACCAATGCTATTAAAAGTAGTAGGGCAGGATATCAAAATATTAAAAAGAAAACTACCAGATGAACCAGGCTCTGGGTGTATCCCAAAAAAAAAAAGAAACCATGGTCTCAAAGAGATAATGCATACTCAGGTTCATAGGAGCATTATTCACAATAGCCAAGAGGTGGAAGCAACCTGAATGTCCATCAATGGTTGTAATGGATAAACAAAATGTGATATATAGATACAATGAAATACTATGCAGCTTTAAAAAAAGGAAATCCTGTCACATACTACAAAATGGATGAATCCTGAGGACTTTTCGCTAAGTGAAATAAGCCAACCACAGAAGAACAAATACTGTATGCTTCCATTTCCATAATGTATCTACAGTAGTCACATTAATAGATAAAGAGAGCAGAATGGTGGTTACCAGTGGCTGGGGTGGGGGGGGTGGAGAAAAGGAGAGTTGTTGACGTGATACAGTGTTTCAGTTCTGCAAGATTAAAGGTTCTAGAGATGTTTCACAACAATGTAAATGTACCTAACACTATGGAACTATATACCTAAAAAGTGTTAAGATGGTAAATTCCATGATGTGTTTTTTACCACACTCAAAAGAGTTTTAGTGTCAACTATACTTCAATTTTTTCAAAAAGTTTTAAAAACATGAAATATGCTTATGTCAATATTTAGTTGGGGGAAAGATGCATAAAAGTATAGATAAATCAAAAAAAATATTTTAAACTTCATAAAGATGTATTCCCATAATGTTAACATTATTTGCCTCCTTGGTAAGCTTCTTCTCAATTCCTTTATACTTCCTACTTTTTTTTCTTTCATACAGGTTCATATAATAACCTGTATCAATTTTATAATCAAAAAATAAAATAAGTCTCTGACTTAATAGTTTCAAAATAGCCTGGATAATGGTCCATGCTGGGCACGATAACATTTGTCAAAGGAGGGACTACTGTCAAGAAAAAAACCCTAAAATTTAGAAACAGGCAAAATAGATTACCCAGTATCTTTTCAGTAAATGCTATCTGTGGTCCAACAGGTTCTCCAGGGATTATCCTGGTTTTTTTTTTGTTGTTTTTTTGTTTTTTGTTTTTTTTTTAAACTAGGCCAGTGGTTTTCAAAGTGTGGTTTGGGAAGGTCCGGAGAGCCTCAGGCCTTGTCAGGGTGTTTATGAGTTCAAAACTGTTTTCATAATAATATCAAGATGTTATTTGCCATTTTTCTCTCATTCTCTCAACAAGTACACAGGAGAATTTTCCAAAACTTTCAATACTCATGACAAAGTCATCAATTCTGATAACATAAAATAGGTTTCATTATTTTTTTAATGAAAGAACAGTTTTAATGTTTCTCGGGTTCTGATTCTAATTAATACATTACACAACTTCCTTTGGGATCTTCAATACTTTATAAGATCAAAAACCCTGAAACAAACAAGTTTGAAAACACACTGGGCCATTTCACAGCTTTGTGGGGGTAGGAACTAACTCCTAAAAGACACACAACAATGTAATGACCCTTATCTATAACAAGCAGAGATTTTGCCTGGCAGAGATACAACTGATTTACATACATGTAGAAAAGAAAACATTAATTTTTATAGTCCTTTAGGATATAAAACATGAATTTTATAGTCCCAGTTTTGTATCAACTACAAATTTATTTCAGCATTTCTGATTGTGGACAGGTGGATGGATCAATGGACAGATGTAGATCTGTTTTTTAAATTATCTTTTGATCTGGTCCTATCATCTTTCTCGTTCCTTCTAATGAATTTTTTAAAATTGCTGATGTATTTATTTTATAATTTGAGAATCTTATTTTTTTAACTCTTTGAAAATTATTCTTTAGCATCAACTATCAGTTCAGTTTCTGCATACAGGCCTTAACCATAATAAAAACAGAATTAGATAATTAATAACATTCTAACACAGAAAGCACCAAGCCCAGATGGGTTCACTGGTGAATTCTATCAAACATTTAAGGAACAGAGTGTACCAATTCTCTATAATCTCTTTCAGAGAATATAAGCAAAGGAAATATTTCCTACCTCATTCCATGAAGCCAGCATTATGCTCATAGCATAACCAGAAAAATATATTACAAGNAAAAAAAAAAAAAAAAAAATCAAATCCAACAACGTACAAAGTGAATTATACACTACAGTCACGTGGGATTTGTCCCAAGTAGGCAAATCACATGATCGTATTCATAGATGCAGGAAAAGTATTTGACACAATCCAACAACCATTCATGATAAAAACGCTCTATAAACTAGGAATACAAAAGAACCGTCTCAACAAAGACTATCTACAGAAAAAAAAACAAAAACAGGCTGCAGAATACAAGGTTAGTAATAAAAGTCAATTGCTTTCCAATATGCCAACAATGAAAGAGTAAACAATGACATTAAAAACAAAACCATTAACAGTAGGCACTCCCTCAAAATGAAATACGTGTAAGTCTAACAAAATATGTACAAGATCTATATGAAGAAAAGACAAAACTCTAATGAATGAACCAAGAAAGAATGAAATAAACGGAGAGACAGTCCATGTTCATGGACAAGAGGACTCAATATTGTCAAGAAGTCAGTTCTCCCCAACTTACCACACCCACTTGTTTACAGATTGTCTATGGCTATTTTTCCTACAATAATGGCAGAATTTTTTTTCTGCCATTGAATAGCTGACAGGTACAACATGGCCTACAAAGTCGAAAAGATTTCCTATCTGTCCCTTATTCTAAGTAACTATGCTCTAAGTAAGTAGTTACTTATCTCAACCCAATGCTACTTTTTCCTCCAAAACAAAATTTAGATAACCTCTTCGTTCTTTCAGTGGCAGTCAATGAAATTGTTCTAAAATAATATTAAGTGTTGCACTTTTTAAAGTAGAATATTTCAGTGTTAAGAATTTTTAATATATATCCTGTTCTTTGAGGATAAAGGACAGGTCTTTGGAGAGCCTACAGATAAGAAATAACTAGCAAAGCCTTACGATTAAAAAGCAATTGTTTTATGATCTTCACAATTTTTTAAATCTGGTGATTTTCCAGAACTCAGAAATGAAATACCTTTTTCCTTAAGAATTAAGAATTTTTCTCCTTTTATGGAAACTAAAACCCAATTTAACAAAAATACTTAGGCTAAAAATTAAACAAAGTATCACTTACTGAATCTATACGTTGTATATTTCCTATAAGAATTTAAATTGCACTAATCCATGCACTGTAAGTATATAACACTTTGCCTGCTCTTAGTTTGAAAAACCTAACATACTTGCTCTACTCCCAAATATTTTTCTAAATATCTATAGAAACATGAATCTAGTAAATTACTATACATTCCTTTTACCAAATAAGCTTTTCTACTGCTAATGATCAGCTAGGTCTATGACATCACTTACTTTCATCTTAAATAATTTACAGGAAATGGAGGAAACCAAGAGAGATGTTGTACTGTGAGGTCCACACTGTGGGAAATTCTATAGGACAAATAACCCAGTTCTTTTCACAAGTATGTTGCCAAGAAAAATGCTGCACAGGATTTATAGAGGCTTAATGAATGTATATATTTTAAAAACTGCAATGTATGAAACTTCTTGATATCTTGAGTTAAACTTTTTAAAAAGTATAAATTTGAAAACTGATAAGATGTTTGAGAATTTTAAAGAAATAATATAAATTATGTTAGGTATGATAATGATATTTTGGTTATATTTTTAAAGAGTGTCCTGGTATTTTTGGACAGAAGTACTAAAAATATTTGCAAATGAAATTATAAAATGTCTGGAATTTGCTTTAAAATAAACCCTGAGTTGATATAAAGTAGTTGGGGGTCAAAAGGAAAAATTCACCATGAATTGACAATTGATAAAGCTGTGAGTATATGTAAAATTATCATATGAGCAATATTAGTCATTCTACATGGGTGTATGTGTGTAGGAAACTTTCAATAATAAAGCTTTGTTTTAAATCTTCATTTTCCACTCAATTTGAAACAAGAAAAGTATATATGGAAAGCAAAACATCTGAGGAGGAGATATTTTAGGAAGACAGAGGAGAGAGCAGGTCCAGAAGCATATTTGTGTGAGGTGTCACTTATTTTCTGGATTTTTGGATTTTCATCTTAATAATCATCAATAGTATATTGGTATAATTTCTGTTAATCTGCTATGATAGGAAAAAAAAAAAACCAAAGTTCTGCCTTATTTAGAGAGAGAGAGAGCGCGCGCAAGAGACAGAGCATGAGCAAGGGAGAGGCAGAGAAAGAATCCCAAGCAGGCTCCACACTGTCAGTGCAGGGCCCTAAAAGGGGCTTGAATTCACGTGAGATCATGACCTGAGCTGAAATCAAGAGTTGGCCGCTTAACCGACTAAGCCACCCAGACACTCCAATAGGCAGAACTTTAAATGACACTCGCCATTACCTTTTGAATGAAACCTATGAATTATGATGAGACATTACTCTCATGATTATGTTACATTATATGGTTAAAGGGAGATTACCCCTGGGTGGGTCTGATCTAATCAGGTGAGACCTTAAACTTGGCCTTTTCTCTGACTGATGACAGAAAAGGAAGTCAGAGAGATGTGCTCCAGCTAGCCTGGAAGAAAGGAAACATCCATGTGTGAACTGCCAATCTGGACACGTGACATGGAATGTGGGTGGCCTCCAGGAGCTAAAAGCAGTCCCTGGCCAACAGCTAGTAGCCCTCCATCCTTTAGTCACAAGGAAATAAATTCTGCCAACAACTATAGAACATGGAAGAATCCCTGAGCCCCAAATGGGAACTGTAGCCTGCTGAGACCCTAAGCAGAGAACCTAGCCACAGCATGCCCAGACTTTTGACCTGGTGGGGTCTTAAACCACTAAATTTGTGGTAATTTGTTACCTAGCAATAAAACTAATATGCCCGGATAAGCATCTTATACCCAAAGAGTACATCACAAGACCTTAAAGCCCACCTTCTGCACAAGTTTATGATCCCATTGGCACCAAGTGAGTACCTAAACATTCAGCAATTTAACTTTTAATGCAGTGTTTCTCAAAGGATCATGAATCCAAATTTGAGAAACACTGAACTACATAATCCCTTATAAATGAAATATTCCTTTTCCAACACACACAGTTAGCTTTACAGGCAAGATTACATACTTGACTGCTTTTTACAGTGTGAAGACCTCTCTACAGCAGAAAAATCCTGCAAAATAATCATATGGAACAAGTTTAAAGTAAATTGTGACTAAGCCAAATTTATCACCAAGACCTTTAGCTTATCATCATAGTAGGTATAAAACAGTATAAAGCTTCCTATCCTTTAATGCCCTAGCTCATGATTAGGAGGTATGAAAACAATATGAGCCAGAGTCCATACAACAATTTCTTTACAACAAAGTTTCCAAAGTCTTGGATGGTCCATAAATATTAAGGAATTATCACAAATATCCTTTGTCAGTATTTGTATCTATTTATTTAGAGGGAAAAATTGAGGTGTACATGAATAAAAGAAATGAGGAAGTACATCATAGATATTATCCCTAAGGTTTAAAATTCTGTTTCCAAGCTTGCACTCAAAGATTTTTTAGCCTTTTAACAGCTTTATTGATATATAAAAATCATATGCCATAAAATTCATCCATTTAAAATGTACAGTACAGTGGTTTTTAGTATATTTACAAACTGTGTAACCATTTCCACAATTTTTAGAACATTTTCATCACCCCTAAAAAGAAACTGTATCCTAATAGTCATTCTTCCTTTTTTTTTTATTTTTTTTTTAATGTTTTATTTATTTCTAGGAGAGAGAGAGAGACAGCGTGAGCAGGGGAGGGTCAGAGAGAGAGAGGGAGACACAGACTGAAACAGGCTCCAGGCTCTGAGCTGGCAGTCAGCACAGAGCCCAACGCGGGGCTCGAACCCACGAACCGCGAGATCATGACCCAAGCAAAAGTCGGACGCTTAACCGACTAAGCCACCCAGGTGCCCCAGGTCATTCTTCCTTTAAAACCATGTAATGCTAACAAATTTTTCTCTAGCACCAGAAAACGTTGATCTCTTAGAACACCAAAATCAACACCTGGGGAAGAGAAGAACTAAGGGTAGAAGATCTCATCTACAGGCATAACAAAAACTGGAAAAACTGTGATTGGGGATTGTAGAGTATTGCTTCTTATGACCGATGCTATGAACATTCCTGTGAAAACCCGGACATGATCCAAATACACAAAACATGACACTACTAGACAGTGAAAACATAAATATCTTTCATTGGAAAGACTCTTCACCTATTGCATAATTTGTTTATTTCAGGAGCTGAAGAGAGAGGATGATCTGAGCTTTATTTAAGTAAAACAAGAGTTCTGTATTCCGAGGGAAAAAATCTGGAATTTAAAATAGCATTCTTAAATGGTCATACCCAACATTAGAACATATTTTACAAGCCGAATGAATGAATGAATGAATGAATGATACTTTACGGTGTTGCTTCCATGGCTTATGAGATAGTCCATAAAATGTCCAGTATAGTATTTCCCCCATGAAACTTAGTTACTCCCTTGCCTCTGCTATGCTTGAAAGAAATCTGGATTTGAAATTCTAAGTAGAATCCAAGTAAAAGGAGGCATTTTATTCTATTTCCCACCTTTGGTCATTATTAACACTGGAACTTTGTAGTCTGGGCTCCATGGTGGCTAAGGAAAGAAACTGGTAACAAACAAATCTACCCTATGTTTATGAAGCCAAAAGAGTCTGATGAGAAACTCACTGAGTGAAATATAGCTGTGAAATGCCTAGATCCTTTCTAGGATCTGGATTTTCTATTTTTTAAAAATGTATTTATTTCTAAGAGAGAGAGAGACCGTATGAGCAGGGGAGGATCAGAGAGAGAGGGAGATACACAATCCGAAGCAGGCTCCAGGCTCTAAGCTGTCAGCACAGAGCCCGATGCGGAGCTCGAACCCACGAACCATGAGATCATGACTTGAGCCAAAGTCGGACTCTTAACTGACTGAGCCACCCAGGCGCCCCTGGATTTTCTAGAATAGAAGCTATAAGAACACCTACTACTACTTCCACCCACTTTAGCTCAAAGGCACTCCTGGTGTTGACCATTTGTAATAGGGTGATTTCCGCTCCCTTTTCTTTTAAACAATAGGTGAATGTGCAAATTAAATCTCCTAGGGAATCATCCTGAAAAGAAGAAAAGGTCTCAATTTTTCAGATCTTTTGTTCTTCCCACTCATTTTCAGTGCTGGCTAAATACCAGAATTTACCTGGGGGAGTTTCAAGAATCCTGGAGACTGGGCCCAAACCTGGACATCTACTAAATCAGAATCTAGAGGCACCTCTTTTTTATATCCACCAGAGGATATTCTGACTTGCATCCAGGGCAGAGAACCAACACACAGCCTTCAGAAGTCTTCCCGAAGCATTATCTTCGCATTAGTTGCTCAAGAACTGAGCATGGGTTGGTTAATTAAAACTTCACAGCATTCCCCCTATGTACACTGAAAATCTTACCAACGTTTTTCTGAGAGCCAAGTTTGAGTGTTGCCAAAGCTCAAGTTTTAGACTCAAGTTTTACAGACATTCTTGGTTGCGGGAAAGGGGGGGAAAACCCATCATTCTGCTAATCTTTTTCAGAGTTCTTCCCACACTGCTAATGTGAGATAAGCTGTCATTTTTAAAGGTTGAAGCCCCCCCCTCCCCTTTTCTAAGCATTCTGACCTTTGACAATAATGACAGAGCCAACCTTTTCTTTCCCCAAAGCCTCATCTTCCTTATCCAGAGATAACATTACTGACCTACCAACACAGGCCATGGGCTTCAAAGTTGTTTACCCACGAGCTCTGGTGGGCTTGCCCTGACCCAGCATCGGTGTCTCACAGAGTCCCCCGTTGTGACCAAGAATATGTCCTTAAAATGTGGCTGGCCTCCCAGGCAGTGGTCATGGAAGAATGGAGAAATGACCCCACAGGGTCTAATCCACTGACCTTTACTTTGCTCTCACCAACTGCCCAAATAAATAAAAACAGCAGGGTAGCTCAGTTTCCCAGATGAATTCCAATTTATCCCTAAATATCCAAGCCTAGTCCAATGTTTAAAGTTCTCAGGCCATCCAAATTCTGTCAACTGGCTCTCAACCAAGGCCCAGTTTTGCTCTCCTGGGGACATCTGGCAATGTCTGGAGACATTTTCGGTTGTTACAACCGGGGGAAAGGTTGTTACTGGCATCTAGTGGGTAGAGGCCAAGGATGCCGCTAAACTACACAGCAGAGCCTCCACAACAAAGAATGATCCTGCCCGAAATGCCAATAGCACTGAAGCTGAGATACCCTGGATTGAGTCATCTGCCAGCCCACTGGTTTGAAGAGACTCTCATTACAATTTAATTTAGTTTAAAATAGGGATCGGGGGCACCTGGGTGGCTCAGGTTCGGGTCATGAACTCGTGCTTTGCCAGTTCAGGTCCCACATCAGGCTTGCTGACAGCGCAAAGCCCACTTGGGATCCTCTGCCTTCCCTCCCCCCGACCTCCCCTAATTGTGTGCTCTCAAAAATAAAGAATACATTAAACAAAGTGGCTGTGTATGAGGCACTGGGGTTTGGTGAGGCCTGTGCCAAATCAGAATGTACATGCTCACTAAAATCATTTCATTTTTTAAAATAACACTGGGTTAGTCAAACAAAGCAGGACAGCTGGCTACATGTTTCCTGTGTACCAATGGTCATCAAACTCTGTTTAAAGACGTCATCAGTTTAAACAGAACTAGATGATCGCCCAAAGACACTGTCTAGCCTCATCCCTTAGATCCTACGGAACTTCCTGAGACCCCAAGCTGGGGAACAGGAGGAGAAGCTGTCCATTAAGTACAGACTAGGGGATCAGGGGCACCTGGAAGGCTCAGTTGGTTAAGCATCCAACTTCAGCTTAGGTCATGATCTCACAGTTCGTGAGTTCAATCCCCACATCGGGCTCTGTGCTGACAGCTCAGAGCCCGGGCCTGCTTCGGATTCTGTGCCCGTCCCCTGCTCATGTTCTATCTGTCTCTCTCAAAAATGAATAAACATTTAAAAAAAAAAAGAAAAAAGAACAGACTCAGGATCCAATTTTAAGGGTTGAGCTTCAGAGTCTCTTAGTGCTAAAAGCAGGGGCCAATATTGGAAACTCTGAAGGTGAAAAAAAGATGGAGGTCCCCCTTCACTGATCTCCACTCTAGGGAAACCCACTGGCTATTACAACAATATTACACAATGCCATGTAAGTAAGGTCATTATTTTACAATGACACCATTCACACAAAATTTTAGAATTTTCACAACAGTTCACAAATGAGGAAACTGAGACCTGGGGATTTTAAATGAATTGCAAAGACTACCCACATCTAAACCTAAAATTAATTGATGTATCTTTTTTCTCTGTGCAATTGCAACACAGCAACCAAAAGGTGAAGAGATTTCATTTCAAGGTGTCAAACATTCATGACTAAACTCTCTACCAACAGAAATAAGTTTTACATAAATTTAGATATAAACCTACTCACCACCATCCTCTTTTCCCCATCAAAAAAAAACCAAAAACAAAACAAAACAAAAAAAAAACATTAACATGTTTGCCCCAAGTCACTGTTTTAAGATCTCACTTCCACATAACAGAAGAATTGAAAACAGGTTAAATATCTCCAGCTCTCCTTTCAGATCAGGCTGTAGAGAAGAAAGCCAAGTCAGCAAATGGAACACAAGAAGGAAGCTGGGATCAGATCCGAATATCCCCACGTGTATGCATGCTTTCTGCCGGAGGAATTCCTGGCCTGAGGAGACAGTATAAACAAACGCAATCCAGAGGGAAACAAATGATAAGATAACTGATACCCAATAACTCCCTCTGTCCTCCCCTCCACCTACTTCCCCCAACATATTCCATCAGAAAAACAATGTGAGTTTAGGAGGATTAAAATGTAAGCAGCCCCCACCCTCTACTTCCACACAGCTCCCTATTCTCAATTAAGGGGTTTAGGGGAAGACACGCTCCTTAGTGAGGTCAGTGTGAGGGGACTGTGGTTCCCCTCACACAAAACCTGGCCCACAGGGGACAACCTTGTCCTTTGCCCACAAGGAGGCTATGAGCGCAGAACTGACAAGAAGGCAATTCACTGCTCTTCCAGGCTCAAATTACAATTCAAGGAGTGTAGTAGGCAAAGGTGGAGTGCGAAAGAAAGGTGGCTTCAGTCACAGCCTGAAAAGAAACTGGGTCAAACTAAAAATAGGATTTATTTTTTTAAATTTCAAACCAATCCCTTAGCAGAAAATGTCACAGGCAAGGCAGTTTCTTGCCACAGTTCCTGGAACTTCTATAGTTGGAAATGTCACCTACACACACACTGTTAAGCCCTAAATGGGTCATAGAGGTTTTCTAGTCCAATCCAATCCCTATTCTTGATGTTTAAAATACAAAAATATAATAGCAGGCCTTTCATTTAATGGTCTGAGAACATGATGCAGTCTCAGCCATCATCTTCAATTCCAGCCCAATTCATTCCACACTGTCTCAGACTTTTTCAAATTTCTACTGAATGCAAGCAAGTTGGGGGGCGGGGGAGGACCGCTAATGCAAACAAGATTGCCACATACAAAGAGAATGAGAAAGAAACCAATGTTATTGTTGTTTCTTTTGCCACCATCATCCTAAATCATACAGCGACTAATATGAGGTAACTGTAGCTGCATTAAAAAAAATAAATCCTAAGGACAAAGCTGTACGACATTTTCTGTATCCACAATTTCACCAACCTTCGAGAGTAGAGAACACAAAAAGGACCTTCAAATGGTTTAATTTGTCTACATCACTTCCTTGAACTTCTTACGGTATTTTTTGTAATAAATTCAAGATTTAGAAGGGCTGTTGGTCTAATCTTCTTGTTGCAGAACTACAGGCTGTAATTAACTCACGTCTAATCATTTCACTGCTCGGTTTTGCAAATCTCTATGAAACAAATATTTTTTTTAATGTTTTATTTATTTCTGAGAGACAGAGAGAGAAGAGACAGCATTAGCAGGGGAGGGTCAGAAAGAGAGGGAGATACAGAATCTGAAACAGGCTCCAGGCTCTGAGCTGGCTGCCAGCACAGAGCCCGATGCGGGACTCGAACTCACGAACCGTGAAATTGTGACCTGGGCTGAAGTCGGACACTTAACCAATTGAGCCACCCAGGCACCCTGAAACAAATACATTTAGATACATACGAACAATCTAACTGACCTGGTGACTGACACGGACCACTATCTTTCACTCTTATTCTGGGACGTAAATCTGCAGAAGTTTTAGGGAAGAAGAGCAAAGCCCAGAAACGGCACCAAAACATCCACTAATGTCTTTGGTCACATCCCCAAGAAACAGAAAAGACTAAGGCTATGGGGCTTTGGCAAAGTTTTAGGAAGCTGCTTTTAGTCCTGACCCAACTCTTCATAGAAGGACACCTGTCAGAAGCATTCAGTTCCTTGGCAAATTGTTGGCAAAGCTTTACCTCTCACTTACAGGGTCTAAAAAAACTAAGACCCCCATCAGTTCAATTTATAATATGGCACCATCTTTTGCCCCTTGAAGTGATGGATATGCATTAATATATCCACAGTGTACTATCTAGTCTCCTTTGTTGCCAAGAAAGAACATGAAGAGTTAACAATGGGCAGGAGGGAGGGGCCCTGGCTGGCTCAGCTTTTTAAAACATGCGACCCTTAATCTCAGGTTTGCGAGTTCAAGCCCCACATTGGGCATAGAGCCTACTTAAAAAAACAGTAATTTAAAAGTTTTCTTAAAAGTTGACTAAGATTATAGGTACATTTTATGGCTCCAAAACAAGGCAAAACTAACCCATGACCTTGAACTGGTTTGGAGATCACTAACAAACTGAGCATAGCCAAACAGCCAGAATATAAGAACCCATTTCAAAAAACAAAAGATGGGCATCTCTTATTGCCCAGACAATGCCCAAAGCTCAGATCTGGGCGATCTACTCTTGGAAGCCTAAAATCAGAAAGCCCATCAGCTGGGCAATGTTTGCGAATCCCACAGATTTCTTTTCTAGAAATGAAAACGACAAAGACCAGATTATTAGTTGACCCTAATTAGGTATCTGGCAGAACAAAAGGTACCTTCAATTCCAATCCTGCTGCAATTTATAGAACATAATGAACTCAGGTTATTACTAAGGGTGATGGATCTAGAAGAGTAAGAAGATGAATGAAAAAAAAAAAAGCTTCTGAAATCACTGTCTGTTGAATGAAAAAACATTACGTTTGAGCAATCTAATAGCTAATAAGCCTTTTGTTTTCATTCTCTTTTCCTAGCAATATACTGTTAGGGCATAACTTTTCTCTTATTTCCCTAAATGACACAGTTTGAGTTTTACTCAATTGTCTTCATTAAATAATGTCAAAGCGGCCAAATATCCAGTTTTAAGCCAAAAGGAAAAGATCTATTATAAATCAGGAAATCATACCAACTGCATTGAAAATTGAACCTGCTTCCCTGGGTTTCCACATTTAATTCACAATAGTGGCTATGGCTTAAAAGAACTGCAACTGTATATTTGGCACCAAATTTGCTCCACTGTAAAAATAAATAAAAGCCTCTCTTCTGAGGTGGAAAATAAAAAAAGCTTATTTTAATATCTAAGGATAAACCAATATTAGATTACATGTCTGACTACTACTCAAGTTTTCATTATTTTCTTTTCAAAAGAGCTTTTACTATTTATGTTAAAAGACAACAAGAAGGAAGAAAGCTAAGAAGTTATGGAAGTCTTAACTTGCAAGGCCGGCTTCTATGGCTCCGTTCTGGGTGAGAAGGATTTTTTTTTTTTTTTTTGGATAAGAAGTTCAACCTATTGAAAAGTTACCTCAGTTAACAAATACAGTCTAATGCTGGACAGGCTCCAAATAGATTTAGAAATGGCATATAAGAGCATTTCTTTTTTCAAATAATTTGCCTATCACCCGCACCCCAAAAAGGAGGGAGTTCAAAAGTTTTATCATTCAAATACACAGATGCAACACTTTTAATCTTCTGCAACATCTTCTGCTCCAGAAAGTCCGACTTTAAGAAACCATTAAATGAAGGGGCACCTGGGTGGTGCAGTCGGTTATGCATCCAACTCTTGATCTCAGCTCAGGTCATGATCTCACAGTTCATCAGTTCAAGTCCCACACTGGGCTCTGCGTTGAGGGTGCAGACCCTGCTTGGGATTCTGTCTCTCCTTCTCTCTGACCTACCCCCACTTATGCGCGTACTCGCTCGCTCTCTCCCTCCCTCTCTCTCAAAATAAATAAATAAACTTAAAAGAAAAAAAGAAACCATTAAATGAAGAATCTTTTACTCTCAATCAACCCAGCACTGGGTGAGCCAGCACTGTTTCAGAAGTAAGAGATACAAAGGAAGTTATGATTCTCCCTAACTTAATGGAGAGCAGAGGCAAGGCCATAGTGTGGGGGTACAGAGAACTAGGCTACCTAGGTCCCTAACCTGGTATGCCACTTACCAGTTGCGGGACCTGAGCTAGGCAAGTTCCTTAACTTCTTCATGTCTCAGTTTCTTCCTTTGTAAAATGGTGATGATAGTACCTATCTCATACAGTTGTTAAGGAGTCAATGGTTAAGCCCATGTAAGGTATTAGAAAGGGCCTGGCTCAAGGTAAGCACCTCACACCCCTTGACTATCAGCATCATGTCAGCTGCTTTAAGTTCTGTGGTCAGGCTAAGGACTCTGAGGAGGAAGGACAGAGGGAGATGGTAAAAGCTGAGGCACAGAAAGCTTCCTGGAATCTGTGGTACTCAAGATGGATCCGAGGGCAAAAGGAGAGTTTAGAAACTCAGAGGAGCACACATTCCAAATGAGTGGAGCCATTACTGGCTAAAGTCACAGCTGGTGTAAAAACCAGGAGTGCTGAAACATCAACAAGGAAAATAATGTTCACCAAAGCTGCATATGTATTTGATGATCTCAGATTAATTGTGGAGGAAGGAGGCGGCAGGGGGAGGCCTCGATATACTTGCTGCAGTGCTCCGGGATTTAGCGTTTTAACTAATTGTTAGATGTGTGTACTATGAATGCAAACTCATTCTGAAATGTTCTGTTCTCTCCTCCTGTAACAGTGGAAAGAATGCCAGAAAATAAGAAGGTAGACTGCTTTTTGTTTTTCCTGCAAAAACAGTCCGCTAGAGTGGAATGTAGGTCACCAAAATCAACTTGCATCTCATCTGCATTTGCCCCGCTTTCGGTGGTGATACTAAGTGGCGGCTTGGAGGAATCAGTGGGGTGGGGAGGCACTTCAGATCCACCCTTCAATTCCAGGCCCTATCAGCCACTCTCAACACAATCTACAGAAAGAGACAGTGACTGTGACCTCACGAGAAGTAGCCTCCCCAGCCTGCCCTCATTGACCAGATGTTACTCCCAAGCCACATACAGAAACTCTCCTCCTTACAGATTTCTTTTTTTTTACATCTATTAATTTAATTTTTTTTTTTTTTTTTTTTTTTTTTTAGTTGTGT